>NC_069500.1:1271188537-1271553537 GCF_027579735.1 Bombina bombina
CATCCCTTGTTCTCTTAGTGGAACAGGATGAATCACTCCCATTTTTAACAGGTCTTCTACACAATGTAAGAACGCCTGTCTTTTTATGTGGTCTGAAGACAACTGAGACCTGTGGAACCTCCCCCTTGGGGGAAGTCCCTTGAATTCCAGAAGATAACCCTGGGAGACTATTTCTAGCGCCCAAGGATCCAGAACACCTCTTGCCCAAGCGAAGAGAGAGAGTCTGCCCCCCACCAGATCCGGTCCCGGATCGGGGGCCAATATTTCATGCTGTCTTGGTAGCAGTGGCAGGTTTCTTGGCCTGCTTTCCCTTGTTCCAGCCTTGCATTGGTCTCCAAGCTGGCTTGGCTTGAGAAGTATTACCCTCTTGCTTAGAGGACGTAGCACTTTGGGCTGGTCCGTTTTTACGAAAGGGACGAAAATTAGGTCTATTTTTCGCCTTGAAAGGCCGATCCTGAGGAAGGGCGTGGCCCTTACCCCCAGTGATATCAGAGATAATCTCTTTCAAGTCAGGGCCAAACAGCGTTTTCCCCTTGAAAGGAATGTTTAGTAGCTTGTTCTTGGAAGACGCATCAGCCGACCAAGATTTCAACCAAAGCGCTCTGCGCGCCACAATAGCAAACCCAGAATTCTTAGCCGCTAACCTAGCCAATTGCAAAGTGGCGTCTAGGGTGAAAGAATTAGCCAATTTGAGAGCATTGATTCTGTCCATAATCTCCTCATAAGGAGGAGAATCACTATCGAGCGCCTTTATCAGCTCATCAAACCAGAAACATGCGGCTGTAGTGACAGGGACAATGCATGAAATTGGTTGTAGAAGGTAACCCTGCTGAACAAACATCTTTTTAAGCAAACCTTCTAATTTTTTATCCATAGGATCTTTGAAAGCACAACTATCCTCTATGGGTATAGTGGTGCGTTTGTTTAAAGTAGAAACCGCTCCCTCGACCTTGGGGACTGTCTGCCATAAGTCCTTTCTGGGGTCGACCATAGGAAACAATTTTTTAAATATGGGGGGAGGGACGAAAGGAATACCGGGCCTTTCCCATTCTTTATTAACAATGTCCGCCACCCGCTTGGGTATAGGAAAAGCTTCTGGGAGCCCCGGCACCTCTAGGAACTTGTCCATTTTACATAGTTTCTCTGGGATGACCAACTTTTCACAATCATCCAGAGTGGATAATACCTCCTTAAGCAGAATGCGGAGATGTTCCAACTTAAATTTAAATGCAATTACATCAGGTTCAGCCTGTTGAGAAATGTTCCCTGAATCAGTAATTTCTCCCTCAGACAAAACCTCCCTGGCCCCCTCAGATTGGGTTAGGGGCCCTTCAGAGATATTAATATCAGCGTCGTCATGCTCTTCAGTAACTAAAACAGAGCAGCCACGCTTACGCTGACAAGGGTTCATTTTGGCTAAAATGTTTTTGACAGAATTATCCATTACAGCCGTTAATTGTTGCATAGTAAGGAGTATTGGCGCGCTAGATGTACTAGGGGCCTCCTGAGTGGGCAAGACTCGTGTAGACGAAGGAGGGAATGATGCAGTACCATGCTTACTCCCCTCACTTGAGGAATCATCTTGGGCATCATTGTCATTATCACATAAATCACATTTATTTAAATGAACAGGAATTCTGGCTTCCCCACATTCAGAACACAGTCTATCTGGTAGTTCAGACATGTTAAACAGGCATAAACTTGATAATAAAGTACAAAAAACGTTTTAAAATAAAACCGTTACTGTCACTTTAATTTTTAAACTGAACACACTTTATTACTGCAATTGCGAAAAAACATGAAGGAATTGTACAAAATTCACCAAATTTTCACCACAGTGTCTTAAAGCCTTAAAAGTATTGCACACCAAATTTGGAAGCTTTAACCCTTAAAATAACGGAACCGGAGCCGTTTTAACACTTTAACCCCTTTACAGTCCCTGGTATCTGCTTTGCTGAGACCCAACCAAACCCAAAGGGGAATACGATACCAAATGACGCCTTCAAAGTCTTTTCTAAGTATCAGAGCTCCTCTCACATGCGACTGCATGCCATGCCTCTCAAAAACAAGTGCGCCACACCGGCGCGAAAATGAGGCTCTGCTTATGCTTTGGGAAAGCCCCTAAGAAATAAGGTGTCTAATACAGTGCCTGCCGATATTATAATATCAATATACCCAGATAAAATGATTCCTCAAGGCTAAATATGTGTTAATAATGAATCGATTTAGCCCAGAAAAGTCTACAGTCTTAATAAGCCCTTGTGAAGCCCTTATTTACCATCGTAATAAACATGGCTTACCGGATCCCATAGGGAAAATGACAGCTTCCAGCATTACATCGTCTTGTTAGAATGTGTCATACCTCAAGCAGCAAGAGACTGCACACTGTTCCCCCAACTGAAGTTAATTGCTCTCAACAGTCCTGTGTGGAACAGCCATGGATTTTAGTTACGGTTGCTAAAATCATTTTCCTCATACAAACAGAAATCTTCATCTCTTTTCTGTTTCTGAGTAAATAGTACATACCAGCACTATTTCAAAATAACAAACTCTTGATTGAATAATAAAAACTACAGTTAAACACTAAAAAACTCTAAGCCATCTCCGTGGAGATGTTGCCTGTACAACGGCAAAGAGAATGACTGGGGTAGGCGGAGCCTAGGAGGGATCATGTGACCAGCTTTGCTGGGCTCTTTGCCATTTCCTGTTGGGGAAGAGAATATCCCACAAGTAAGGATGACGCCGTGGACCGGACACACCTATGTTGGAGAAAACGTTTTAAAATAAAACCGTTACTGTCACTTTAAATTTTAAACTGAACACACTTTATTACTGCAATTGCGAAAAAACATGAAGGAATTGTGCAAAATTCACCAAATTTTCACCACAGTGTCTTAAAGCCTTAAAAGTATTGCACACCAAATTTGGAAGCTTTAACCCTTAAAATAACGGAACCGGAGCCGTTTTAAACTTTAACCCCTTTACAGTCCCTGGTATCTGCTTTGCTGAGACCCAACCAAGCCCAAAGGGGAATACGATACCAAATGACGCCTTCAGAAAGTCTTTTCTAAGTATCAGAGCTCCTCTCACATGCGACTGCATGCCATGCCTCTCAAAAACAAGTGCGCCACACCGGCGCGAAAATGAGGCTCTGCTTATGCTTTGGGAAAGCCCCTAAGGAATAAGGTGTCTAATACAGTGCCTGCCGATATTATTATATCAAAATACCCAGATAAAATGATTCCTCAAGGCTAAATATGTGTTAATAATGAATCGATTTAGCCCAGAAAAAGTCTACAGTCTTAATAAGCCCTTGTGAAGCCCTTATTTACGATCGTAATAAACATGGCTTACCGGATCCCATAGGGAAAATGACAGCTTCCAGCATTACATCGTCTTGTTAGAATGTGTCATACCTCAAGCAGCAAGAGACTGCACACTGTTCCCCCAACTGAAGTTAATTGCTCTCAACAGTCCTGTGTGGAACAGCCATGGATTTTAGTTACGGTTGCTAAAATCATTTTCCTCATACAAACAGAAATCTTCATCTCTTTTCTGTTTCTGAGTAAATAGTACATACCAGCACTATTTCAAAATAACAAACTCTTGATTGAATAATAAAAACTACAGTTAAACACTAAAAAACTCTAAGCCATCTCCGTGGAGATGTTGCCTGTACAACGGCAAAGAGAATGACTGGGGTAGGCGGAGCCTAGGAGGGATCATGTGACCAGCTTTGCTGGGCTCTTTGCCATTTCCTGTTGGGGAAGAGAATATCCCACAAGTAAGGATGATGCCGTGGACCGGACACACCTATGTTGGAGAAATAAGATTTACTTACCCCAGGACACTCATCTACATGTTTGTAGAAAGCCAAACCAGTACTGAAACGAGAATCAGCAGAGGTAATGGTATATATAAGAGTATATCGTCGATCTGAAAAGGGAGGTAAGAGATGAATCTCTACGACCGATAACAGAGAACCTATGAAATAGACCCCGTAGAAGGAGATCACTGCATTCAAATAGGCAATACTCTCCTCACATCCCTCTGACATTCACTGCACGCTGAGAGGAAAACCGGGCTCCAACTTGCTGCGGAGCGCATATCAACGTAGAATCTAGCACAAACTTACTTCATCACCTCCATCGGAGGCAAAGTTTGTAAAACTGAATTGTGGGTGTGGTGAGGGGTGTATTTATAGGCATTTTAAGGTTTGGGAAACTTTGCCCCTCCTGGTAGGAATGTATATCCCATACGTCACTAGCTCATGGACTCTTGCTAATTACATGAAAGAAATTATTCTGTTTGCTCCTTAATTTATTGGACCTGTCCTGAGGAAGGGCATGACCTTTTCCTACGGTAATGTCAGAGATGATCTCCTTCAGAATCGGAAAGAACAGAAAAGCATGCCAGGCACCAAAAAATAAGTAAAAATCGCACTTTATTAGTATTCCATTAAAAATATATAGTATTACAAAAAGAGAAATGTGGGGGGACCCCCAAACAAAACAGACTAACGCGTTTCGGCTAGGAGAGCCGTACTCATAGTCCATAAAACCACTAAGAATACACTGATTTAAATACCCAGTGTTCTATTTCTATTGGTTGGCCATCTAATTGAAATTTAAAATTTAAAATCTCCTTCAGCCCAGGCCCGAATAGGGTCTGTCCTTTGAAGGGGATGTTAAGAAGCTTAGACTTTGAAGTAACGTCTGCTGACCAGGACTTAAGCCATAGCGCCCTACGCGCCAGAATGGCAAAACCTGAATTCTTAGCCATTAGCTTGTTTAAATGAAAAACGGCGTCAGAAATAAAGGAATTAGCTAACTTAAGAGCTTTAATCCTGTCTAAGATATCATCTAACGGGGTCTCCACCTGTAGAGCCTCCTCAAGAGACTCGAACCAAAAAGCCGCTGCAGCAGTAACTGGAGCAATGCATGCAAGTGGCTGGAGAATAAAACCTTGATGAATAAAAATTTTCTTAAGGAGACCCTCCAATTTTTTATCCATAGGATCTAGGAAAGCACAACTGTCCTCGACAGGGATAGTTGTACGCTTAGCTAGGGTAGAAACAGCTCCCTCCACCTTAGGGACCGTCTGCCACGAGTCCTGTATGGCGACATCTATGGGAAACATCTTTTTAAAAGCAGGAGGGGGAGAGAACGGCACACCTGGTCTATCCCATTCCTTAGTAATAATTTCCGAAAACCTGTTAGGGACTGGAAAAACATCAGTGTAAACAGGCACTGCAAAGTATTTGTCCATTTTACACAATTTCTCTGGAACCACAATGGGGTCACAGTCATCCAGAGTCGCTAAAACCTCCCTGAGCAATAAGCGGAGGTGTTCAAGCTTAAATTTAAACGCTGTCATTTCAGAATCGGACTGAAGTAAAGCCTTCCCTGAATCTGAAATGTCACCCTCAGATAGAGACTCCCTTGCACCGGCTTCGGAGCCTAGTGAGGGTATATCGGAAACAGCTATTAAAGCGTCTGAAAGCTCTGTATTTGTTCTAGCCCCAGAGCTGTCTCGCTTTCCTTGTAACCCTGGCAGTTTGGACAATACCTCTGTGAGGGTAGAATTCATAACTGTCGCCATGTCCTGTAAGGTAAAAGAATTAGACGCGCTAGATGTACTTGGCGTCACTCGGCCGGGAGTTAAAGGTTCTGACACATGGGGAGAGCTAGATGGCATAACCTCCCTTTTTTTAGTCTGAGAATTCTCTGGTGATAAATCTTTAAAAGCCATAATATGGTCTTTATAGTTTATAGATACTTCAGTACATTTGGTACACATTCTAAGAGGGGGTTCCACAATGGCTTCTAAACATATTGAACAAGGAGTTTCCTCTATGTCAGAAATGTTTAACAGACTAGTAATGACACCAGCAAGCTTGGAAAACACTTTAATAAATGTGAAACGGCAATTAAACAAAAACGGTACTGTGCCTTTAAGAGAAAAAAACTAACACTTAAACTGCAAAACAGTGTTAAAATGTAGTAAGGACTTCGAAATTTTTACAGTGTGAGTAAGGGACTAAAGCAAAATTGCACCCACTTGCAAATGGATGATTAACCGCTTAGCCCCCAAACCGGATTTAAAAAACGTCAACCACCGGTAAAAGACAGTTAAGCACCTTGCCACAGCTCTACTGTGGCTCCTACCTGCCCTCAAACACGATTAGTGAAGAAATAAGCCCTCTATAGTGGCCCTCAGATGCAAGAGGACTCCTCTAGGGAAGCTGGATGTCTCAGTCTGAAAGAAACTGCGCCATTAAAGCGCGGAATTGGGCCCCTCCCACCCTGTACTCGATGTCAGAGAGGCCTTAAGGAAATACTCCTAGGAGTATCTGACTATGCCATGTGGAAAACTAGGCCCCAAATAAAGACTTATCACCCTCAGAGAAAAAAACGTCCCATTTATGAAACATGTAAACGTTTTGTCACTAATTTATATGAGTATTAACATGAGTATTACCCCACTTTGTAAGCATGATCCCAGTCGTTGCAAATCACTGCATCTAGCTTACCTCAATATACGCAAGGTCCTGTCAGCATTTTCTAGAACTTATCCTTTCTCTAGAAATAAAAGTACTGAACATACCTCAAAGCAGGTAATCTGCAGACCGTTTCCCCAACTGAAGTTATCCCATACTCTTCAGTTATGTGTGAGAACAGCAATGGACCTTAGTTACAAACCGCTAAGATCATCAACCTCCAGGCAGAACTCTTCTTCTAATTTCTGCCTGAGAGTAAAACAGTACAACGCCAGCACCATTTAAAAATAACAAACTCTTGATTGAAGGCAAAACTACACTAAATCACCACATATCTCTTTATACTTCCTATCTTGTCGAGAGTTGCAAAGAGAATGACTGGGGGTGGGGGTTAGGGGAGGAGCTATATAGACAGCTCTGCTGTGGGTGTCCTCTTTGCAAATTCCTGTTGGGAAGGAGAATATCCCACAAGTAATGGATGAACCCGTGTACTGGATACACCTTACAAGAGAAAATGGCACCCTTATACCCAAATGGCTGGGGCACTCACCACCTCCTATGACCCAGACAGTACAGAGATTTATGACTTCTCTCTGATAGACACCCGGTCAGGAAAAAGGGAATTAAAGTGAATGTCAATTTTTACCTTTTGTGTTATCTAGTTTTGTAGTCATTACTGATATTAAGTGTACCGCCGCTATAAATTTATAATAAAAAGTGTATTTTATTGTTTATTTTATATCTTGCATCTCGCTCATTCGCTTACCCGCTCCTCCCACTCATTGCTTCCTCATTTTCAACCAAATTACGTAAACAGCGGTCCCACCCGCTGTTTACGTATAGGCACGGCGCGCTCCCGTGACAATTTTACATTGTCAATTATAGGCACCAAAGACGAACGCATGCGCAATAAGGACATATTACGTAATGAGAAGAGGGTGGGTCCCCCTGTGGTTAGAGCCGTTATTGGCTATTGAGACATCAATCAAAAAGATGAGCAACAGAGCGCGAATGCCGGGCGGAGGACGGTTTAGCCGCAAATTGGTATAAATTTAGGGAAAATAAAGGTATACATTTAGAAAATTTAAAATTGATGAATGAAACTCAGGTTTTTAATTGGTATTTGACAGACTGCTGTTTAGAACGAAGGCTGAGTTTACATTCACTTTAATCACATGGTGCACAATGCAGGACCGTCCCTGCTATGAGAAAGTGTGCCAAGCTTAAAAGCTACATGGCTCTCAAAGTAAAAATGAAATCTGTATATTCCATAACAGCCTATGAGCTCATAACATCTCACACATAAAAGCAGCATAAAATCAAATAAACATATAACATTATTCCCCTGTTTAATAATCCCCCTAAGGAGATATTAACCCTTGATTCTATACAGATAAAAGGAGTCACACTGTGACCCTTTATTCTTGCGTTATCATACATGTATAAAATATGAAACGATTATTATTATTATTATTATTATTATTGGTTATTTGTAGAGCGCCAACAGATTCTGCAGCGCTATAAACAAAGGGGGAGTACAAAACAAAACAATTATAGGGTAGAGGGCCCTGCCAAGAGTTGCACTGTTGTAGTCAGCTCTTAAGAAGGTGATCTACAAACAGCTGGACTTTTAGGCTTACATGCTAAGGGGGTTCAGGGGATTGCAGTGGAGGAGAGGAACTGGTATTAGGAAAGGTTAGCGTAGGTTGTATGCGTCCCTGAACAGTAGAGTCTTTAGGGAGCACTTGAAGCTTTTAAAACTAGAAGAGAGTCTTGTGGAGCGAGGCAGCGAGTTCCACAAGATGGGAGCCAGTCTGGAGAAGTCCTGTAAACGGGAGTGTGATGAGGTGACAAGAGAGGAGGAGAGTAGGAGGTCATGAGCAGAGCGAAGGGGATGGGAGGGAGAGTATCTGGAGACAAGGTCTGAGATGTAGGGGGAAGCAGTGCAGTTGAGGGCTTTGTATGTAAGAGTGAGAGTTTTGTGTTTGATCCTAGAGGCAAGAGGAAGCCAGTGAAGGGATTGGCAGAGAGGCGCAGCAGATGAAGAGCGACGTGTAAGGAAGATGAGTCTGGCAGAGGCATTCATTATGGATTGTAAAGGAGCTAGGCGGCAGGTGGGGAGACCAGAGAGGACAGAGTTGCAGTAATCAAGGCGGGAAAGAATGAGAGAGTGGATTAAAATCTTAGTTGTGTCTTGTGTAAGGAAGTGTCTACGCCGTGGAACAGGAACACGGCCCTTCAAGTGTGACAGATGGTAGCATCGCTTCTGACATGGACTTGACAAGTAAGGAATGCAGCTGTGGACTCATTCCATATTAAGATGGAAAAGTACATGTTTTGTTATCAACTTACACCTTTAATTATGCTACCAATGTGACATTTGACACAAACGTCACAAACTTTTTAGGTGACCTAATAAACGCATGTTTTAATGTTCTTATAATATGGCGAGTGCTTATGTTATTTGGTTCTCTATAGATTGTGGATTACATAGCAACCGATGGCCGCAGATCTAAAGTGAGTGCACTGTGACTGCTTTGAAATAAATACATAGAGATATACATTTGGTTATAAAAATATTGAACGCTAAATGGTGCTAAGTCAAGATACAGATAGTCATTGTGCATGATTTATAAATATAAACCAAAATGAGATCAGTTTAACTCAATGATGGGACACCGGAAGCTGAAACAAACCTCTTTAGGAAAATGCAGACTAAAGAAATTATTTAGTTTCTGTATGTTCCTACACACAAATATACACCAAATATTGAGGAGTCAGGCAAGGTACAATTAAAATGATATATACAATAAATCAATTACTTGGTAGGTTAAGTAAAATTCAGAAACAAATTGGGTTTATTGCCTCGGAGTAGGTAAAATCATCACAGATGTCTACCATTTCCTCTTTGCATTCCTCTCCAGTTCCTGTGGCATCCCTTTATTACATACCCAAGGGAGGAACAACCACCGTGTGACTAAAACAGGCCAGAGAGAAAAAGTGGATCTTTGCAAACTAACTATCAAAAGGGACACTAAACCCTGTGAGATTGTTACTTGATGAATATGAAGGGGATGAGACAGAAGGCGCATAGAAATGTATCCAAGTAGTATCTACTAAAATCAAGGAGGAAATTAAAAAAAACAACAGCACAGAGGTCACACCTTACCTTTTTTCATTGCCATACGATTTCTGGGCAACTTTAGCATGGAGGATAAGTACAGTCTGATCTCCTCTTTCTTTTAAATAATTTCTCATTGCTTCCCTAAAATAAATGAAAAGGTAACCAGTTAAATTGCAGACATTGGATTTTTAGAGATCATAGCACTATTATCTGTATTTCCGTCAACAATAAGTCAAATAATTTAAGCGACAGTAAAGTCAAATTTTCAACAACAACAGAAAAAAACACTTTCCAATTTACTTCTATTATCAAATTTCCTTTGTTGAAGAGTAAAACTAGGTAGATATATGAGCTTGGGAAAGTATATGTATTTAGCATTGTATGGCAGCAGTGTTTGCAGAAATGTTTGTAGCAATTGTATATTGTTGCAAACTGCTGCTGTAGAGTGCTAAAGACACATTCTTGTGAAGTATTATAAGTGTACCCTTCAACAAGAGATAACAAAAGAACAAATCAAATTTTATAATATAAGTAAATTGCTAAATGTTATTTAAATGTATTGCTCTTTGAATCATTAAAGTTTAATTTTGACTTTACCTACTATCTTAGCATTATGTAATTCTTTATTTTAAAAAAAAAAAAAAAAAAAAAAAACTCATTGGAATTGTGGAATCTTTCGTAAAATGAGATTGCAGTGAGCTTTACAACATCTATCACATATACAAAAGCTTTGACACCCAAGCAAATCAAAAAATCGTATACAAGAAAGAGCTGAAATAACTTTATTCCAATATTCACTTCTCTTTATGCTGATGAGAAATTTCCTTAGCATGCAAGACATATTCAACGGGAGCTGCATCTGTATCAAGTTATTTTTTTAGATTTAACTTTTTAATGCATGTATTACATTCATAAATCACAAGGTGCTGCCATGATTAATTAAGAGAGAGCGAAGGTACCTTCTTGTACAAGTGTGACCACATGTATCTAAATTTAGAAGCCAGCAAGTCTGTGTATAGTTTAGCTAAGTTCCGCCATAATAGTTAAAATTTTAACTTTTGGATAGCAACTAATATGAATTGGGTGTGAAAAACATACAAACCAGAGATGTTGTATTTTACAGGTTTGTAAGATATATGAATATTTCACAAATAGTCTTTCATAAGACTATGGCACTAAATGTTGAAAAACCTCTAATGATAAAAATATTTAGACAGTTGTACGCACATACCTCAGTCTTATATAACTGTAGCTATACTGTGGGGAGGTGTTCTATACCTGAAAATATGTGATTGATTTTAGTAAAAGTAATGAAAAGAAGAGGAATAATTTATAGCACTCTATCAAATAAACTATAAGAGGGCTCTGTTAAAGAGAGATAGAGCAACTTTCCAATTTACAATTATCAAATTTTCTTTATTCTCTTGGTATCCTTTGTTAAGAGTAGCATTGCACTTCTGGGAGCTAGCTGAGCACATTGAGTGAACCAAGAGGCATATATTTGTGTAGTCACCAATAAGCAGCTAGCTCCCAGTAGTGCATTCCTTTTTCTGAGCCTACCTAGGTATTCTTTTTATTAAAAGATACTAGGAGAACAAAGCAGATTAGATAATAGAAGTATATTGGAAAGTTTTTTTAAAATTGCATGCTGAGTCATAAAAGTTTAAGCTTAACTTTACTGTACCTTTAAATTAAAGGGACATAACACCCAAATGTTTTCTAAATTTGCACAGACCTCTTGGTACTCTTTGTTGATAAAAGAAATCCATTGGAAAGTGGTTTAAAATTCAATGCTCTATCAGAATTTTGTTTCATACCTGTATCGCCTTGCCCAGCATACCCTGTTGACGTTGTACCTACGTTCAACCTTCTGACTCATGCTGAGGTCCCCACTGTCAGCTTTGACAGCAAAGAATGCAGCCAGAGGCACTAAGGAAGATCTGATTTTTTACTTTACCAAATGAAGGCTGATTGCAGATATATATCTAAACAAAAATAAATGCCCTAAAACTGCATACTGTCTGCCATTACCTAAGATGGTGAAAAGTGGTAGGGGTGAGGGAGGGAAGAGAGCTGTTTGGGAGAGATCAGGAATTAAAAACAAAATGTATGCTTACCTGATAAATTTATTTCTCTTGTGGTGTATCCAGTCCATGGATTCATCCATTACTTGTGGGATATTCTCCTTCCGAACAGGAAGCTCCAAAAGGATCACCCACAGCAGAGCTGTCTATATAGCTCCTCCCCTAACTGCCACCTCCCAGTCATTCGACCGAAGACAAGCAAGAGAAAGGAGAAACTATAGGGTGCAGTGGTGACTGCAGTTTAAAAATTAAAAAACACCTGCCTTAAAATGACAAGGCGGGCCGTGGACTGGATACACCACAAGAGAAATAAATTTATCAGGTAAACATACGTTTTGTTTTCTCTTGTAAGGTGTATCCAGTCCACGGATTCATCCATTACAGGTGGGATACCAATACCAAAGCTATAGGACACGGATGAAGGGAGGGACAAGGCAGGCGCTTAAACGGAAGGCACCACTGCCTGTAAGACCTTTCTCCCAAAAATAGCCTCCGAAGAAGCAAAAGTATCAAATTTGTAGAATTTAGAAAAAGTATGAAGCGAAGACCAAGTCGCCGCCTTACAAATCTGTTCAACAGAAGCCTCATTTTTAAAGGTCCATGTGGAAGCCACCGCTGTAGTGGAATGAGCTGTAATTCTTACAGGAGGCTGCTGGCCATCAGTCTCATAAGCTAAGCGGATTATACTTCTTAACCAAAAAGAAAGAGAAGTTGCTGAAGCCTTTTGGCCTCTCCTCTGTCCAGAGTAGACAACAAACAATGCAGATGTTTGACGAAAATCTTTAGTAGCTTGTAAATAAAACTTTAAAGCACGAACCACGTCAAGATTGTGTAATAGACGTTCCTTCTTTGAAGAAGGATTAGGACACAGTGACGGAACAACAATCTCTTGATTGATATTCTTATTGGATACCAACTTAGGAAGAAACCCAGGTTTGGTACGCAAAACTACCTTATCTGCATGGAAGATCAGATAAGGGGAATCACACTGCAAGGCAGATAACTCAAACTCTTCGAGCCAAAGAGATAGCTACCAAGAACAGAACTTTCCAAGATAAAAGCTTGATATCTATGGAATGCAGAGGTTCAAACGGAACCCCTTGAAGAACTTTAAGAACTAAATTTAAACTCCATGGCGGAGCAACAGGTTTAAACACAGGCTTGATTCTAACTAAAGCCTGACAAAACGCCTGAACGTCTGGAACATTCGCCAGACGTTTGTGCAAAAGAATAGACAGAGCAGAAATCTGTCCCTTTAAGGAACTAGCTGACAATCCCTTCTCCAATCCTTCTTGGAGAAAAGACAATATCCTGGGAATCCTGACTTTACTCCATGAGTAACCCTTGGATTCACACCAATGAAGATATTTACACCATATCTTATGATAGATTTTCCTGGTGACAGGCTTTTGAGCCTGAATTAAGGTATCAATGACCGACACGGAAAAACCACGTTTTGACAAAATCAAGCGTTCAATCTCCAAGCAGTCAGACGCAGAGAAATTAGATTTGGATGTTTGAAGGGACCTTGAAGTAGAAGGTCCTGTCTCAGCGGCAGAGTCCAAGGTGGAAAGGATGACATGTCGACCAGATCTGCGTACCAAGTCCTGCGTGGCCACGCAGGAGCTATCAAAATCACCAAAGCTCTCTCCTGCTTGATCTTGGCAATCAGACGAGGGAGCAGAGGAAACGGTGGAAACACATAAGCCAGGTTGAAAGACCAAGGTGCTGATAGAGCATCTATCAGCGCTGCCTTGGGATCCCTGGACCTGGATCTGTAACAAGGAAGCTTGGCGTTCTGACGAGACGCCATGAGATCCAGTTCTGGTTTGCCCCAAAGTTGAATCAACTGTGCAAACACCTCCGGATGGAGTTCCCACTCCCCCGGATGAAAAGTCTGTCGACTTAGAAAATCCGCCTCCCAGTTCTCTACTCCTGGGATATGGATAGCTGATAGATGGCAAGAGTGAACCTCTGCCCATAGAATTATTTTTGAAACCTCCAACATTGCTAGGGAACTCCTTGTTCCCCCTTGATGGTTGATGTAGGCTACAGTCATGATGTTGTACGACTGAAATCTGATGAACTTGACTGCAGCTAGCTGAGGCCAAGCCTGAAGAGCATTGAATATCGCTCTTAGTTCCAGAATGTTTATCGGAAGAAGTGTCTCCTTTTGAGTCCACAAGCCATGAGCCTTCAGGGAGTTCCAGACTGCACCCCAGAAGGCTGGCATCTGTCGTTACTATTGTCCAATCTGGCCTGCGGAAGTTCATACCCTTGGACAGATGGACCCGAGATAACCACCAGAGAAGAGAATCCCTGGTCTCTTGATCCAGATTTAGTAGAGGGGACAAATCTGTGTAATCCCCATTCCACTGACTGAGCATGCAGAGTTGCAGCGGTCTGAGATGTAGGCGGGCAAACGGCACTATGTCCATTGCCGCTACCATTAAGCCGATTACTTCCATACACTGAGCCACTGAAGGGCGAGAAGTAGAATAAAGAACACGGCAGGAGTTTAGAAGTTTTGACAACCTGGCCTCTGTCAGGTAAATCTTCATTTCTACAGAATCTATCAGAGTTCCTAGGAAGGAAACTCTTGTGAGAGGGGATAGAAAACTTTTTTCTTCGTTCACTTTCCACCCATGTGACCTCAGAAATGCCAGAACAATGTCTGTATGGGACCTGGCGATTTGTAAATTCGACGCCTGTATTAGAATGTCGTCTAGGTAAGGTGCTACTGCTATACCCCGCGGCCTTAGGACCGCTAGGAGTGACCCCAGAACCTTCGTAAAGATTCTTGGTGCCGTAGCTAACCCAAAGGAAAGAGCCACAAACTGGTAATGCCTGTCTAGGAAGGCGAACCTGAGAAACCGATGATGATCTCTGTGTATCAGAATGTGCAGAGAAGCATCCTTTAAGTCCACGGTAGTCATATATTGACCCTCCTGGATCATAGGTAGGATGGTTCGAATAGTCTCCATCTTGAAGGATGGGACCCTGAGAAATTTGTTTAGGATCTTGAGATCTAAGATTGGTCTGAAGGTTCCCTCTTTCCTGGGAACCACAAACAGATTTGAATAGAAGCCTTGCCCCTGTTCCTCCTTTGGAACTGGGTGGATCACTCCCATAACTAGGTGGTCTTGAACACAATGTAAGAATGCCTCTCTCTTTATCTGGTTTGCAGATAATTGTGAGAGATGAAATCTTCCTTTTGGGGAAGAAGCTTTGAAGTCCAGAAGATATCCCTGGGACACAATTTCCAACGCCTAAGGATCCTGGACATCTCTTGCCCAAACCTGGGCGAAGAGAGAAAGTCTGCCCCCTACTAGATCCGTTACCGGATCGGGGGATGATCTTTCATGCTGTCTTAGAGGCAGCAGCAGGTTTTTTTGGCCTGCTTTCCTTTGTTCCAAGCCTGGTTAGGTCTCCAGACGGGCTTGGACTGGGCAAAATTTCCCTCATGTTTTGTATTAGAGGAAGCTGAAGCTGCGCCACTCTTGAAGTTTCGAAAGGCACGAAAATTAGGCTGTTTGGTCTTTAATTTGTTGGACCTATCCTGAGGAAGGGCGTGACCTTTTCCTCCAGTAATATCAGAAATGATCTCCTTCAGTCCAGGCCCGAATAGTGTCTGCCCTTTGAAGGGAATGTTGAATAGCTTAGACTTTGAAGTAACGTCAGCTGACCAGAATTTAAGCCATAGCGCCCTACGCGCCTGAATAGCAAAACCTGAGTTCTTAGCCGTTAGTTTGGTTAAATGAAAAACGGCGTCAGAAACAAATGAATTGGCTAGCTTAAGGGCTTTAAGCTTGTCAAGGATATCATCCAATGGGGTTTCTACCTGTAGAGCCTCTTCTAAAGACTCAAACCAGAAGGCCGCAGCAGCAGTGACAGGGGCAATGCATGCAAGGGGCTGGAGAATAAAACCTTGTTGAATAAAAGTGTTCTTAAGGTAACCCTCTAATTTTTTGTCCATTGGGTCTAGAAAAGCACAACTGTCCTCGACAGGGATAGTTGTACGCTTCGCTAGAGTAGAGACTGCACCCTCCACCTTAGGGACCGTTTGCCACAAGTCCCGTGTAGCGGCATCTATGGGAAACCTCTTTTTAAAAACAGGAGTGGGAGAGAAATGTACACCTGGTCTATCCCATTCCTTAGTAATAATTTCTGAAAACCTCTTAGGGATTGGAGAAACATCAGTGTAAACAGGCACTGCGTAGTATTTATCCAATTTACACAATTTCTCTGGGACTACAATGGCGTCACAGTCATCCAGAGTTGCTAAAACCTCCCTGAGCAACATGCGGAGGTGTTCAAGCTTAAATTTAAATGTAGACATATCAGAATCAGGTTGAAGTGTCTTCCCTGAGTCAGAAAAATCACCCACAGATAGAAGCTCTCCTTCTTCGGCTTCTGCACATTGTGAGGGTATATCGGACATAGCTACTAAAGCGTCAGAGAGCTCTGTATTTTTTCTAGTCCCAGAGCTGTCTCGCTTTCCTTGTAACCCTGGCAGTTTGGACAATACTTCTGTAAGAGTATGATTCATAACTGCCGCCATGTCTTTGTAAAGTATACGCAATGGGCGCGCTAGATGTACTTGGCGCCTCTTGAGCGGGAGTTATAGGCTCTGACACGTGGGGAGAGTTAGACGGCATAACTTCCCCCTTGTCAATTTCCTCTGGTGATAAATCTTTTAAAGCCAGAATATGGTCTTTAAAATTTATAGTAAGATCAGTGCATTTGGTACACATTCTAAGAGGGGGTTCCACAATGGCTTCTAAACATAATGAACAAGGAGTTTCCTCTATGTCAGACATGTTTAACAGACTAGTAATGAGACCAGCAAGCTTTGAAAACACTTTAATGTGAAAAAGCAGAATATAAAAAAACGGTACTGTGCCTTTAAGGGAAAAAAACAAACACAAAAACTGCAAAACAGTGAAAAAAGCAGTTAAATATGAAATTTTTACAGTGTATATAAATAGACTAAAATAGCATTGCACCCACTTGCAAATGGATGATTAACCCCTCAGGTTCAAAAACGAAGCAAAAAAAACGGTAAAAAACATTATAACAGTCAAGCAAACTGCCACAGCTCTACTGTGGCTCCTACCTTCCCATAAAACGACTTTTTTAGGCACAAAAACCCTTTACAGAGGTCCAATACGTCAGGGGACTCCTTCAGGGAAGCTGGATGTCTCAGGATGAAATAAACAACTGCGCAATTAGAGCGTGAAAATAGGCCCCTCCCACGATGCATCTCAAAGTCAGAGGGCCTTAAAAAAACTATTCCTAGAAGTAAAATAACAGCCATGTGGAAAACTAGGCCCCAAATAAAGATTTATCACCTCAGTAAAAAAACGCTCCATATATATATATATATATACACACATACTAAGCCATAATAGAAAGTAATATGAAAATTACCCTTTACTGCAAGCATGATGCCAGTTGTTATTAAATCACTGCAATCAGGCTTACCTTAACTATATCAGGCACTGTCAGCTTTTTCTAGTTCTTATCCTCTAGAAGAAAATATACTGAACATACCTCAGGGCAATTAATTCTGCAGGCCGTTCTCCCAGCTGAAGTTTCCCCATACTCTTCAGTTATGTGTGAGAACAGCAGTGGACCTTAGTTACAACCTGCTAAGATCATCAAAAACCTCAGGCAAATTCTTCTTCTAATTTCTGCCTGAGGTAAAAAAACAGTACAACGCCGGCACCGTTTAAAAATAAACTTTTGATTGAAGATAAACTACACTAATTCACCACATCTCTCTAGCTACTTCCCTTGTCGAGAGCTGCAAGAGACTAACTGGAGGTGGCAGTTAGGGGAGAAGCTATATAGACAGCTCTGCTGTGGGTGATCCTCTTGCAGCTTCCTGTTGGAAGGAGAATATCCCACAAGTAATGGATGAATCCGTGGACTGGATACACCTTACAAGAGAAATATAAAATTATACAGGCTTTTTCTCATATAAAACTGAATCAGGCATCTATTAAGAGTGATCTTTAATTTTCTGCAATAGCTGACTGGTGCACATGCACTCACTTGATAGGCAGGTGTGTATGGCGCATGAGCAACAATTGCATCTCTAAATGATCAAAGATCAGCACCAGGAGACAAAAAAAAAAAAGTACAAATCTGGACAGATATAGAAGCAGACGATATACAATTACTCTGGAAAATGTGGGTTACATTGTGGCTAAGTAATGGTAGGTTACTGTCTAGCAGAACATTGTTAGACTGCCTACCCTAAATTTTTCTCCCCTTTAATTAGTGCTCCATTATCTATTTGAACTACTGGAGTGTATTCAATTATTTAAAAATAGTTTTGTTACTTTTATAACAGCATTTGAAATAGCTGATTTTGCTTTTGGTATCTCTACCTATACTGAAAGTTTCTATATTTAAGTATAGACTATAGAAAAGTTGTGTAAACATAGCTAGCAGAAAAAAAAAATACACTCCCAACAGGAGGTATGAGAAATAACAAAAACAGAATTTATGTTTACCTGATAAATTACTTTCTCCAACGGTGTGTCCGGTCCACGGCGTCATCCTTACTTGTGGGATATTCTCTTCCCCAACAGGAAATGGCAAAGAGCCCAGCAAAGCTGGTCACATGATCCCTCCTAGGCTCCGCCTACCCCAGTCATTCGACCGACGTGAAGGAGGAATATTTGCATAGGAGAAACCATATGATACCGTGGTGACTGTAGTTAAAGAAAATAAATTATCAGACCTGATTAAAAAACCAGGGCGGGCCGTGGACCGGACACACCGTTGGAGAAAGTAATTTATCAGGTAAACATAAATTCTGTTTTCTCCAACATAGGTGTGTCCGGTCCACGGCGTCATCCTTACTTGTGGGAACCAATACCAAAGCTTTAGGACACGGATGATGGGAGGGAGCAAATCAGGTCACCTAGATGGAAGGCACCACGGCTTGCAAAACCTTTCTCCCAAAAATAGCCTCAGAAGAAGCAAAAGTATCAAACTTGTAAAATTTGGTAAAAGTGTGCAGTGAAGACCAAGTCGCTGCCCTACATATCTGATCAACAGAAGCCTCGTTCTTGAAGGCCCATGTGGAAGCCACAGCCCTAGTGGAATGAGCTGTGATTCTTTCAGGAGGCTGCCGTCCGGCAGTCTCGTAAGCCAATCTGATGATGCTTTTAATCCAAAAAGAGAGAGAGGTAGAAGTTGCTTTTTGACCTCTCCTTTTACCGGAATAAACAACAAACAAGGAAGATGTTTGTCTAAAATCCTTTGTAGCATCTAAATAGAATTTTAGAGCGCGAACAACATCCAAATTGTGCAACAAACGTTCCTTCTTCGAAACTGGTTTCGGACACAGAGAAGGTACGATAATCTCCTGGTTAATGTTTTTGTTAGAAACAACTTTTGGAAGAAAACCAGGTTTAGTACGTAAAACCACCTTATCTGCATGGAACACCAGATAAGGAGGAGAACACTGCAGAGCAGATAATTCTGAAACTCTTCTAGCAGAAGAAATTGCAACCAAAAACAAAACTTTCCAAGATAATAACTTAATATCAACGGAATGTAAGGGTTCAAACGGAACCCCCTGAAGAACTGAAAGAACTAAGTTGAGACTCCAAGGAGGAGTCAAAGGTTTGTAAACAGGCTTGATTCTAACCAGAGCCTGAACAAAGGCTTGAACATCTGGCACAGCTGCCAGCTTTTTGTGAAGTAACACAGACAAGGCAGAAATCTGTCCCTTCAGGGAACTTGCAGATAATCCTTTTTCCAATCCTTCTTGAAGGAAGGATAGAATCTTAGGAATCTTAACCTTGTCCCAAGGGAATCCTTTAGATTCACACCAACAGATATATTTTTTCCAAATTTTGTGGTAAATCTTTCTAGTTACAGGCTTTCTGGCCTGAACAAGAGTATCGATAACAGAATCTGAGAACCCTCGCTTCGATAAGATCAAGCGTTCAATCTCCAAGCAGTCAGCTGGAGTGAGACCAGATTCGGATGTTCGAACGGACCTTGAACAAGAAGGTCTCGTCTCAAAGGTAGCTTCCATGGTGGAGCCGATGACATATTCACCAGATCTGCATACCAAGTCCTGCGTGGCCACGCAGGAGCTATCAAGATCACCGACGCCCTTTCCTGATTGATCCTGGCTACCAGCCTGGGGATGAGAGGAAACGGCGGGAATACATAAGCTAGTTTGAAGGTCCAAGGTGCTACTAGTGCATCCACTAGAGCCGCCTTGGGATCCCTGGATCTGGACCCGTAGCAAGGAACTTTGAAGTTCTGACGAGAGGCCATCAGATCCATGTCTGGAATGCCCCACAGTTGAGTGACTTGGGCAAAGATTTCCGGATGGAGTTCCCACTCCCCCGGATGTAATGTCTGACGACTCAGAAAATCCGCTTCCCAATTTTCCACTCCTGGGATGTGGATAGCAGACAGGTGGCAGGAGTGAGACTCCGCCCATAGAATGATTTTGGTCACTTCTTCCATCGCCAGGGAACTCCTTGTTCCCCCCTGATGGTTGATGTACGCAACAGTTGTCATGTTGTCTGATTGAAACCGTATGAACTTGGCCCTCGCTAGCTGAGGCCAAGCCTTGAGAGCATTGAATATCGCTCTCAGTTCCAGAATATTTATCGGTAGAAGAGATTCTTCCCGAGACCAAAGACCCTGAGCTTTCAGGGATCCCCAGACCGCGCCCCAGCCCATCAGACTGGCGTCGGTCGTGACAATGACCCACTCTGGTCTGCAGAAGGTCATCCCTTGTGACAGGTTGTCCAGGGACAGCCACCAACGGAGTGAGTCTCTGGTCCTCTGATTTACTTGTATCCTCGGAGACAAGTTTGTATAGTCCCCATTCCACTGACTGAGCATGCACAGTTGTAATGGTCTTAGATGAATGCGCGCAAAAGGAACTATGTCCATTGCCGCTACCATCAAACCTATCACTTCCATGCACTGCGCTATGGAAGGAAGAGGAACGGAATGAAGTATCCGACAAGAGTCTAGAAGTTTTGTTTTTCTGGCCTCTGTCAGAAAAATCCTCATTTCTAAGGAGTCTATTATTGTCCCCAAGAAGGGAACCCTTGTTGACGGAGATAGAGAACTCTTTTCCACGTTCACTTTCCATCCGTGAGATCTGAGAAAGGCCAGGACAATGTCCGTGTGAGCCTTTGCTTGAGGAAGGGACGACGCTTGAATCAGAATGTCGTCCAAGTAAGGTACTACAGCAATGCCCCTTGGTCTTAGCACAGCTAGAAGGGACCCTAGTACCTTTGTGAAAATCCTTGGAGCAGTGGCTAATCCGAAAGGAAGCGCCACGAACTGGTAATGCTTGTCCAGGAATGCGAACCTTAGGAACCGATGATGTTCCTTGTGGATAGGAATATGTAGATACGCATCCTTTAAATCCACCGTGGTCATGAATTGACCTTCCTGGATGGAAGGAAGAATTGTTCGAATGGTTTCCATTTTGAACGATGGAACCTTGAGAAACTAGTTTAAGATCTTGAGATCTAAGATTGGTCTGAACGTTCCCTCTTTTTTGGGAACTATGAACAGATTGGAGTAGAACCCCATCCCTTGTTCTCCTAATGGAACAGGATGAATCACTCCCATTTTTAACAGGTCTTCTACACAACGTAAGAATGCCTGTCTTTTTATGTGGTCTGAAGACAACTGAGACCTGTGGAACCTCCCCCTTGGGGGAAGCCCCTTGAATTCCAGAAGATAACCTTGGGAGACTATTTCTAGCGCCCAAGGATCCAGAACATCTCTTGCCCAAGCCCGAGCGAAGAGAGAGAGTCTGCCCCCCACCAGATCCGGTCCCGGATCGGGGGCCAACATTTCATGCTGTCTTGGTAGCAGTGGCAGGTTTCTTGGCCTGCTTTCCCTTGTTCCAGCCTTGCATTGGTCTCCAAGCTGGCTTGGCTTGAGAAGTATTACCCTCTTGCTTAGAGGACGTAGCACTTTGGGCTGGTCCGTTTCTACGAAAGGGACGAAAATTAGGTTTATTTTTGGCCTTGAAAGGCCGATCCTGAGGAAGGGCGTGGCCCTTACCCCCAGTGATATCAGAGATAATCTCTTTCAAGTCAGGGCCAAACAGCGTTTTCCCCTTGAAAGGAATGTTAAGTAGCTTGTTCTTGGAAGACGCATCAGCTGACCAAGATTTCAACCAAAGCGCTCTGCGCGCCACAATAGCAAACCCAGAATGCTTAGCCGCTAACCTAGCCAATTGCAAAGTGGCGTCTAGGGTGAAAGAATTAGCCAATTTGAGAGCATTGATTCTGTCCATAATCTCCTCATAAGGAGGAGAATCACTATCGACCGCCTTTACCAGCTCATCGAACCAGAAACACACGGCTGTAGCGACAGGGACAATGCATGAAATTGGTTGTAGAAGGTAACCCTGCTGAACAAACATCTTTTTAAGTAAACCTTCTAATTTTTTATCCATAGGATCTTTGAAAGCACAACTATCTTCTATGGGTATAGTGGTGCGTTTGTTTAAAGTGGAAACCGCTCCCTCGACCTTGGGGACTGTCTGCCATAAGTCCTTTCTGGGGTCGACCATAGGAAACAATTTTTTAAATATGGGGGGAGGGACGAAAGGAATACCGGGCCTTTCCCATTCTTTATTTACAATGTCCGCCACCCGCTTGGGTATAGGAAAAGCTTCTGGGAGCCCCGGGACCTCTAGGAACTTGTCCATTTTACATAGTTTCTCTGGGATGACCAACTTGTCACAATCATCCAGAGTGGATAATACCTCCTTAAGCAGAATGCGGAGATGTTCCAACTTAAATTTAAACGTAATCACATCAGGTTCAGCTTGTCGAGAAATGTTCCCTGAATCAGTAATTTCTCCCTCAGACAAAACCTCCCTGGCCCCATCAGACTGGTTTAGGGGCCCTTCAGAACCATTATTATCAGCGTCGTCATGCTCTTCAGTATCTAAAACAGAGCAGTCGCGCTTACGCTGATAAGTGTGCATTTTGGCTAAAATGTTTTTGACAGAATTATCCATTACAGCCGTTAATTGTTGCATAGTAAGGAGTATTGGCGCGCTAGATGTACTAGGGGCCTCCTGAGTGGGCAAGACTCGTGTAGACGAAGGAGGGAATGATGCAGTAGGAACTCTGGCTTCCCCACATTCAGAACACAGTCTATCTGGTAGTTCAGACATGTTAAACAGGCATAAACTTGATAAAGTACAAAAAACGTTTTAAAATAAAACCGTTACTGTCACTTTAAATTTTAAACTGAACACACTTTATTACTGCAATTGCGAAAAAATATGAAGGAATTGTTCAAAATTCACCAAAATTTCACCACAGTGTCTTAAAGCCTTAAAAGTATTGCACACCAAATTTGGAAGCTTTAACCCTTAAAATAACGGAACCGGAGCCGTTTTTAACTTTAACCCCTTTACAGTCCCTGGTGTCTGCTTTGCTGAGACCCAACCAAGCCCAAAGGGGAATACGATACCAAATGACGCCTTCAGAAAGTCTTTTCTATGTATCAGAGCTCCTCACACATGCGACTGCATGTCATGCCTCTCAAAAACAAGTGCGCAACACCGGCGCGAAAATGAGGCTCTGCCTATGATTTGGGAAAGCCCCTAAAGAGAAAGGTGTCTAAAAAAGTGCCTGCCGATATAATCTTATCAAAATACCCAGATTAAATGATTCCTCAAGGCTAAATATGTGTTAATAATGAATCGATTTAGCCCAGAAAAAGTCTACAGTCTTAATAAGCCCTTGTGAAGCCCTTATTTACAATCTTAATAAACATGGCTTACCGGATCCCATAGGGAAAATGACAGCTTCCAGCATTACATCGTCTTGTTAGAATGTGTCATACCTCAAGCAGCAAGAGACTGCTCACTGTTCCCCCAACTGAAGTTAATTCCTCTCAACAGTCCTGTGTGGAACAGCCATGGATTTTAGTAACGGTTGCTAAAATCATTTTCCTCATACAAACAGAAATCTTCATCTCTTTTCTGTTTCTGAGTAAATAGTACATACCAGCACTATTTTAAAATAACAAACTCTTGATTGAATAATAAAAACTACAGTTAAACACTAAAAAACTCTAAGCCATCTCCGTGGAGATGTTGCCTGTACAACGGCAAAGAGAATGACTGGGGTAGGCGGAGCCTAGGAGGGATCATGTGACCAGCTTTGCTGGGCTCTTTGCCATTTCCTGTTGGGGAAGAGAATATCCCACAAGTAAGGATGACGCCGTGGACCGGACACACCTATGTTGGAGAAATGTTGATTTTCAATCATTCTCTCTAAGTATTGGGCTTTGGTTCACAGACAGAGATAATAAAAAGAAGCATGAGTGTACAGCACTGGTTTTCAAACATGCACTCAGGCCTCCCTAACAAGCCAGATTTAGAGGATATCTGAACTAGAGCTTAGGTGAAATAATCAGTTTATTAGTAAACATGGTTATTTTACCTGCTCTCAACCAAGGTAATCCTGAAACTCTGGCCTGCTGGGGAGGCCTGAGGGCAGGTTTGAAAATCAGTGGTGTACAGAAAGTGAAAAAAAAAAATTATGCTTACCTGATAATGTTCTTTTCTTCTGACAGGAAGAGTCCACAGCTGCATTCATTACTTTTGGGAAATACAGAACCTGCCACCAGGAGGAGGCAAAGACACCCCAGCTAAAGGCTTAAATACCTCCCCCACTTCCCTCATCCCCCAGTCATTCTGCCAAGGGAACAAGGAACAGTAGGAGAAATATCAGGGTGAAAAAAAGGTGCCAGAAGAGCCAAAAACTACTCCCGCCTCATAGATAAAACGCAGGCGGGAGCTGCGGACTCTTCCCGTCAGAAGAAAAGAAAATTATCAGGTAAGCATAATTTATGTTTTTCTTCTTAAACGGGAAGAGTCCACAGCTGTATTCATTACTTTTGAGAAAATAATACCCAAGCTAGAGGACACTGAATGCAAACAAAGGGTGGGTACAAAAAAGGTGGCCCCTTCGAAAGGCACCCCAGCCTAAAATTACCAGACACCCTATAAATATATTAAACGACACAGGTAAAAAACCTGAAGCCCAGGTAACTGCACATCAATTACACAACCAGCAAAGCCGAGCTAAAGACCACTCAGCCCAAGAGTCTGTCGAGCACAAACAGCCTCCGAGGAGTCAGCCCCGCGGCTCACGACTCCCATGAAGAGTACCCGGCCGAAAACAAGGACCTCTACCTGCCCCCAAGAGGACGAACAGATTCCCAGAAGAAATCCAAAGGATCATACCACATGGCTCAAACATAGAACAACCCAAGGTTGTCTTACGATAGTAGCGCCCAGGGAGACAAACTCCCTAGAAACACAAGGACCTGAAAAAATCCATACTCAGGGAAAACACGTCCCAAAAAGGATTCAAGGATCACCCTCATATCCCTGACACAGCACCATAGCATAAAGTGCTCATGAAAACCATGAGTTCCCTGTTGCCTCGCATCAAGTCAAAACCTGCAGGCCAGGCAAGCACAGACAGCAGAAACAGGATAACTATCCCAGCAGTTAGCAAAGAGCTCTCCAAGAGGACACCAAACAATCTGAACAGGAACTCTCAATGACCAACTTCCAGGTAGGAAAGCTGACTCGGCCATCGTGGAACCCAAACCACCAAGAGGAGTTTTAAAGCTTGCCAGCACACATTCAAGGTGCAAATAGTTGCAGCTGGTTTCAAACTAGAAACCGTCCAAACACTCAACAGCCCTTAGAATACCTGGCTCCAAGGAGTGTCCCCTCTCAGCACCAGGCGCCGTTAGAAAAGAGGAGGACATCAAAAGTCCTCCCACCGCAGGGGAGGACAGACTCAAGAAGAAGACAGTCAATGCAGAGAGTAACAGATCCCCGACCTTCCCTCCAGGGTAATGGTCCCAGCCCAAAGACTAGTCAAGACCGAAGACAAGAGTCCCAGACCTCCGGAGAAAAAGGATAAATCTACGAGGAGCAAAACCCCCGAGTAGAACTCTGACCGCCACAAAAAAAATGTCATGCTACCGTGAGTCAGGACAGACCTCGAGCTCGGGTACGAGAGCACTTAGACTATTGTCTTCCATAAAGAGGAAAAATTCCCAACAGAAGAAATTCTTAGACCCCCAGCATCTAAATATCAGAATCCAACAAAGACAGGAACCTTACCAGGATTGAAAACCCCCAGCCTCCTGCTGCAGGAATGGTGGAACCAGTCACTGCTCCACATCTCCCTTTTCAGGATACTGAAAACGAAAGAAGGGAAAAAACCCTACAAGGCAAGAAAAACAAGGACCCACAGGTCGTCACAGATAGTGAGGTAACTCCAAATCAGGAGAACACACAAGCACCCATCCCTCACTCTAGGAGAGAAGGGAACCAAAGCCACGGAACCACCCTACCATAGAGGCAAAACCCCTCGGCCAATATGACCAACTCAATGGAGAGGACACCTGGAGTCTATAGGATCATCAAATGTGACAGAAAAATAGTAGGGATCCGTCAGAGAGACCTAGAACCTAAGCCTCAGACAGATAGGAATCACCCAAGAAGAACCCCGCCCCCTTCAAAGTGACACGCGGAACCAGAACACCTAAGGTGAGACCAAACCGCCCACACCCGATCCAGGGAGTGACATGGTCCTAGGCCAAAGTCTTCGAAAAACGAAATTGATCGAAGGATCTAACTTTGAGAGGAACACACCATCTAAAGTACATAGACTTGGCGACCTACCAACAGTCTCAAACCCAAGAGTCTGAAAGAACTCCTGACCAGTTTAAGATGCGGCACCCAGAGCTCCTGGGTCGCAAGGAAAAATCACGAAGACAAGCTTAACCACGTGAACACACGCTGGCAAGGTAACAACTAGCATCCAAAGATGGATGAGAATCCTGGACCTTCTGCTTGACATCCCAGTGAGCTAAACGTAGCCACTAAGCCCCAACGGAGCATTGAGGAAAAATGGTCATCTACCTGACCCCAGAAGGGCGACCGCCTGTAACCGACCTCTGATAAGCCCCAAGGCTAGATTTGCAACAAGGTCGCTGATAACACCCGAGTGTCTTAGACCATGGTCAGACCAAGGGTAGATCCCATATGAGAGAAAAAAAAAAACATTAACAGGGTAGAGCTGGAAGCCTCACAGCTCCCTACAGAAGGCAGGGAAACCTTGCACTTCACCTCCTAGAGTAACGCAACTCTGAGCAAAGGAAGGACATGCTCGTAATTCCAGACCAGATGACCCCCCCAAGACGGGAAGGAAGGAGCCTCCCCCACTGCAAAACATGTTATTAGGCTAAAGAGTCAGCATCCGGAAGAACCTCAAGTGAAGACGCAAATCGTTCACCACTCAGAAAACACTAGACCACAGAGGTCAAAACACATCTCACAAAAAAAAAAAAAAAAAAACACATCTCAACTCCAAAGGAATGGAAACTACTGTTCTGAGTCCCCAGGGACTTGTAAGAACCATGATGACATCTGCAAAGTCAGACTGGTATCCAGGCGAGTAGCCAGAAAAAGCCAACCTTAGATCAGGACTCACAACCCTCCCTTCGGAAGTGTATCTACACACTAGGCCTCATACTTCGAATTAGGATCCGAGCCCGGAGTCCATATCAATAAGCCAAGTGACATTCAGAATCCGACAGGATTAAATCAGCACCACGAGGGTGACATGAACCCAAGAACAGCAGAAAAGCGTCTGGCCAGTACCTGCCTGGTATAAGTACTGTCCAAGAAAATTCGACCCGAAGGTTCGATAAA
Organism: Bombina bombina; assembly: GCF_027579735.1. Taxonomy (NCBI): domain Eukaryota; kingdom Metazoa; phylum Chordata; class Amphibia; order Anura; family Bombinatoridae; genus Bombina; species Bombina bombina. The sequence continues at coordinate 1,271,216,020 of NC_069500.1, forward strand.
TTAACTAGAAAACATAATTCTGTTATTCAAAAGTGCGCAAGTGGAAGTGCCCAAGTGACCACAAAATCGCAAGTATCGGTTCCAGAGAAGAACGTTCTCAAAAATGGAAATCTATCAGACATGAGCTTAAGAAAAACAAATTAAACACATCCATCCGGATCAAAAATAAAAGGAAGGCAGCACCCGTCGGGTGAACGTCCAAGGTGAATGACAACACCAACGGAACCAGCCGATCAGAGGCCTCATTCACCCAAGCTCAGAACTGGAACCGAAACATAAATAAAAAATAAAATGGAGACGTTGAGGAAATTGGCTTCAACCCTAAACGTTGCATCCAGTTTGACATCCAGCATCTAAGGCCTCGGATCCCTCGGCCCACTAGGACTGGGATCCTCTAACATTGCCAAAACGTGTCTTAAAAGAACACTAAGACGTGCAAGCCTACAACAGAAGGCAAAATCATCCCTCGTCGGATCAACAAAAGACCCTGACCCCGAGGTAGGGGCCCCTGAAGCCTCAGAAGCCAACGCTTCCCCAGGAGGCCAAACTGAATCAGGCGATCCCACGGGCCCTGGTTAACAGAACACGGACAGTATCTTAGAAATATTTCACTTGGGAGATATAAATGAGCCAGCGCCAAAGAAACGGCCATGCAGAACCGTGCCGTAACCTCTTGAAGAAACAAGCCACCTTCTGGAGAAGGAGTAAAGGCCATAGGGACACCTGCTTGCGTAGCCAAAAAAGGGTCTGGGGCACGCACCCCACGGGACATGGAAACCTCGGATGTGGATGGCTCAATGCACTCTAAGCTCCCTGATCCGGGAGAAGAGAGTACTTCTAGCTCATGGGCATTGATTACCCGGGCCATTTCATGTCCATCACAAGACACATGCTACGCATCTGAGACATCCGTGTCCAAGATATCCGAATCCTCCATAATCTTGGGATTACAAAAAATAACTGGCACTCTTTTTACACCCACAATGGCTGAGGCACTCACCACCTCCTTTGAACCAGACAACCCACGAGCTAGACTCTCTCTGTCGCACACAGTCAGCCTACGGAAGTGAGAAACAACGTAATCGCACCCGTCACAAAGAGCACCGTACCAGTCACAAAAAAGGCGCGCAATTTCAAGAGATCGTGTCATTAAAATAAGGCTGTTATGTTCCGTAAAAGACTTAAGCCTAGGTATTGCTACACATTAGCAGATAGAACCATATAACAAACATGATAAAAGTCCCCCCTGTTCAATAACCCCCCTCAGGAGATATTAACAGATGATTCCTTATAAAGATAAAAGGACCCTACCTTGTTTCGTTAACATTACATTCACATATCGAAATAAAATGAAATGATCTTACCGGAATCTACACCGAGGAACAGGAACACGGCCCTTCTAGTGCGACAGATAGTAGCCTCACTTCTGATATAGACTTGAGTGAATAAAGGTAGGCAGCGAAACTCGTCAGCGCTGATTACCAAGGAGATGTTAATATGAGTCGGGATGGTTTTGCAGGAAAACTCTCTCTGCATTTCCGGACTCTAACTTTCATCCATGCTCTCACTGAGAGGCTGACAGGATTACTTAAAAACTCCAGTCCCATTGTGAAGAGTACTACCCTCCATAAGAGTATCTCAAACTTCTGACACTTCTCTGCCAACCTCCTGTGACAAAAGGCAAAGAATGACTGGGGGATGAGGGAAGTGGGGGAGGTATTTAAGCCATTGGCTGGGGTGTCGTTGCCTCCTCCTGGTGGCCAGGTTCTGTATTTCCAAAAAGTAATGAATGCAGCTGTGGACTCTTCCCGTTTAAGAAAATATGTAAATCTGATTTCCCTGTAAGTTCAACAAATTGTAATAGGATGTCATTTTAAAGAACAAAAACAGCTACTTCATATACAAAAATAAACATAAATAAGACAGTTCTTACATTTTATTCTCTGCAGCTGGTGTAAAAATAGGAAACACATTAAAGGGACACTAAACCCAATTGTATTTCTTTCATGATTCAGACAGAGCATGCAATTTTAAGCAACTTTCTAATTAATTCCTATTATCAATTTTTAATTGTTCTCTTGCGATATTTATTTAAAAAGCAGGAATAGGATAGGAGCCGGCCCATTTTTGGTTGTGAACCTAGGTTATGCTTGCTTATTGGTGGGTAAATGTAAGCCTCTAATAAGAAAGCGCTATCCATGGTGCTGAACTTAAAATGGGCTGGCTGCTAAGATTTACATTCCTGCTTTTAAAATAAAGATAGCAACAGAACAAAGAAAAATTGATAAAAGGAGTAAATTAGAAAGTTGCTTAAAATTTCATGCTTTATCTGAATCAGAAAGAAAAAAAATTGGGTTCAGTTTCCCTTTAAGGGAAAAACAATCTTAAAAGCTGAGAAAATGCACTGAGAAAAGAGGTGGCCAGCAGAGTAACAGAAATTTAGAAGTTTAAGGGTTATAAAGTATTTTAATATAACAATGTTTGTTGTGCAAAACTGGGGAATGGGATATAAAGGCATTATCAATCTTTTTAAACAAGAAAAAAAAAATCAAGTAGACTGTCCTTTTAACAAGGTGTTATGAGGTTTTCACAAACACTGTAGGAAATCATTTAATAAAAACAGTTGAACTCATCTTACCTTGTGAGGTGTTTGGGTGTTGGCCGCTCCCCAGGCTTCCTGAAAACAAACAAATTAGTTTTAGCAAACTGCAAACACAAAAACACCAATTTACATTAAAAACCTTTACAGTTTGTTATTGCAGATCAATGCATGTTACTGGAGGTGAAGTCGAACGGTGTTACATTTTCATTAGGCTTACACTTTTTGAAGTCACAAATAAATCAGAAATTACAATTGAAATAACTTTCCCAGGAAGTAAGCTGCCTTCCACAAAATTATCTGAATGTATTTTAAAAACACTCGGCATAAGGTAACTATAAAAAGGGAGGTTAGTTGTAAAAAAAACATAAATTATGCTTACCTGTTAATTTCATTTCCATCGAGGAATTAAGAACCTTGCCACCAGGAGAAGGCAAAGACACTGCAGCCAAAGGAGAAATATCAGGGTATAAATGGTGCCAGAAGATAATTAAATTTAGGTTCGCCCATCGGAGATGAGGGCGGGAGCAGTGGACTCTTCTCCCCTCAATAGAAATTAAATTATCAGATAAGCATAATTTATGTTTTCCATCTAAAGGAGAGGAGAGTCCACGGCTTCATTCTTTACTGTTGGGAACATATACCCAAGCTCTAAAAGACACTTAATGAAACCGGGACAGTAAAAGGCGGAACCTAATCTGAGGGCACCACAGCTTGCAAAACCTCTCTACCAAAAACAGCTCCCGCAGAAGCAAAAACGTCATATTTGTAAAACTTTGTAAAAGTGTGTAAGAAGGACCAAGTAGCCGCCTTACAAATTTGCTCCATAGATGCCTCATTCTTGAAGGCCCAAGACGAAGCCACAGCTCTAGTTGAATGAGCCGTGATCCTCTGAGGAGGCTTATGTCCCGCTGTCTCATAGGCCAAGCGAATCAAGCTCCTCAACCAAAAGGACAAAGAAGTAGAAGAGGCCATCTGCCCCTTGCGCTTCCCTGAATACACCACAAAAAGTGATATAGACTGTCTGAAATCCTTTGTAGCCTGAAGATAGAACTTCAAAGCACGAACCACATCCAGGTTATGAAGTAACCTTTTTGGAAGAAGAAGGGTTAGGGCACAAAGAAGGAACCACTATTTCCTGATTGATGTTATGGTTAGACACCAACTTGGGAAGAAACCCCAAACCAGTGCGAAGTACCGCATTATCCGTATAAAAAAAAAAAAAACAGATAAGGAGGCTCACATTGCAAGGCAGCTAGTTCAGATACTCTGCGTGCCCATGCAATGGCCAACAGGAAGAGAACTTTCCAAAACAGAATCTTAATGTCAATGGAATGCATAGGCTCAAACGGAACCGTCTGCAATACCTTAAGGACCAAGTTTAAGCTCCATGGGGGAGCAGACTGTCTAAAGACAGGCCTGATTCTAGACATAGCCTGAACAAAAGATTGGATGTCGGGGAGCTCAGCGAGTCTCCTATGCAACAAGACTGATAATGCCGAAATCTGTCTTTTTAAGGAACTGGCGGCAAGACCCTTCTCCAAACAGTCTTGGAGAAAGAATAGAATCCTGGATACCTTCACCTTATGCCAAGGATATCCATGCTTCTCACACCAGGACAAGTAAGTCCTCCACACCTTATGGTAGATGCGACGAGTGACTGGCTTCCTTGCCTGAACTAGAGTGTCGATCACACTTTGAGAAAAGCCTCTCTTGGCCAAGACTAGGCGTTTAATCTCCACGCAGTCAGCCTCAGAGAATCTAGATTTTGATGTTGAAAAGGGCCTTGTTCCAGCAGATCCTTGCGAAAGGGTAACCTCCACGGCGGAGAGGATGACATCCCCACTAGATCTGCAAACCACGTCCTCCGTAGCCACGATGGAGCAATCAGAATGGCCAAAGCTTGCTCCTGTTTGATGCGTGCCACTACACAAGGTAGAAGTGGTAACGGCTGAATCCCCAAGGCACCGCTAAGGCATCTATCAGCTCTGCCCGAGGATCCCTGGACCTCGACACATAACGGGGTAGCTTGCAATTTATCTCTGGCGTCCCCCACCTGAGAAAAATCTCTGCAAACACTTGTGAAGAGACCATTCCCCCGGATGGAAGGTTGCCTGCTGAGAAATTCCGCTTCCCACACCTGGGATGAGAATCCTCATAACCCCCCCCCCCCCCCCCGTTGGTTGATGTAAGCCACCGAGGTTATGTTGTCTATCTGGAATCTAATGAAGCTGAACGCCCCTAGAGGAGGCCATGCCTTCAGAGCATTGTAGATTGCTCGGAGTTCCAGAAGATTTATCGGGAGGAGAGACTCCTTCCGGGACCATTTTCCTTGTGCCATTCTGGCACCCCAAACAGCTCCCCATCCTGACAGACTCGCATTCGTGGTCACTATCTCCCAAGATGGTCTCAAGGAGGATGTCCCCATGGACAGCTGCTCCAGACAGATCCACCAAGAGAGGGAATTCCGAGTCCAAGCATCCATGGATATCTGCTGTGACAGTTCTGAATGATCGCCGTTCCACTATCTCAACATGCACATTTGAAAAGGTCTGAGATGGAACCTGGCGAATGAAATGACATCTTTGCTGGAAACCATGAGTTTGATCACCTCCATTCACTGAGCCACCGAGGGGCTTGAGGAGGACTTAAGGGCAAGACAAGATGACGCAATCTTCAGGCATCGATGGTCTGTAAAAAATATCTTCATGGACATAGAGTCTATTATCGTGCCCAGGAACTCCACCCTGTTGCTGGGAAACCGGGAACTCTTTCCCGAGTTGATCTTCCAACCGTGAGATTGGAGCAAAAGAAGAAGCGTCCTCAAATGATCCTCTGCGAGACTGAGCAACGGCGCCTGTACTAGGATGTCGTCCAGATAGCGCACCAAGGCAATGCCTCTGGATCTGGCCACCGCCAGAAGTGCCCCCAGAACCTTTGCAAAGACTCTTAGAGCCGTTGCTAGACCAAAGGGAAGTGCCACAAACTGGAAGTGTTGGTCCAGAAACGCAAATCTTAGGAACTGGAAGTGGTCCCTGTGAATTGGCCCATGAAGGTAAGCGTCTTTCAAGTCTATAGTCATGAACTGTCCCTCTTGAACTAGGGGCAGAATAGATTTGATAGTTTCCATTTTGAACGATGGAACACTCAAACTTGTTTAAGCACTTTAGGTAAAGAATCGGGAGGAACCTCCTTCTTTGGAACCACAAAAAGATTTGAATAGTACTATAGACCCTTCGCAGGTTCCTCTCGAACTTCCAGGGTAGCAAGCACTTGTTTCAGCAAAAAGCGCAAATTTTCCATCCTAAACCTAAAGTCAGGCTCCTCTGCAGCCGGAGGTTTAGAAGACAGGGACCCAGAAGGGACCTCCTCCCAAGTATCCGAGTGGGCCTCGTCATTGTATAAACGCCTCAGATATTTCCACAGGCGTAGACAATCCCTGGGTCGGGCCGCCAAGATATTTTTGCGCTTAGCAGAACGTGGTAAGGCATGGATCACTTTCGATAACGCCTTTTGCACTTGATCCGCAAAATCTGACAGCCAACGAATCTCTCCCACAGGAGTAATGGTTGGACCCTGGGACGCTGAATGTGCAATTGGAGATAGATGCAGGGAACGGGGAACCCTCAGAGGTGGACGGCTCATTAGTACTAGACATCTGTTTGCAGGCTGATCTACCCGAGCCTCCTCACAAACACAGGAATGAGACCTTGTTAAAGAGGGAGAACCCTCTAACGCGTCAGAGTCCTCCATAGCTTGCGCTGTTATTACGGACTAGATTAACTTAATAAGTAGGCACCTTTATAACCTCCAATGGCTGGGGCACTCACCACCTCCTATTACCCCGACAACAGAAACCGTTTTGTCTCCTGCGCCGCTGATCAACAGAGGAAGAGAGATAGCCACATCCGGTCACATGGAATGCCCGGCAGGAACACCCCTGCCTAAGGAGAAAGCACGCCAAAAAAAAGGCTGCGCCGTACTCCTGTAAGTCACCTGAAAGTTCCACACATTGTCAGAGCCTCATCTCACACGTAACGCAGCAATGACACAATAAACAGAATCATATATAACCCTGCCTGTTCAATAATCCCCTTTCCAGGGAATATTAACTATTGATTCTTAAAAGATAAAAAGGCATCACACTGTGACCCTGTCTTCCGTGTTATCATTATGTAATAAAAAATTAAACAATCCAACCAGAATCTATGCTGTGGAACAGGAACACGGCCCTTCAAGTGTCACAGGTTAGTAACCTCGCTCCTGACATAGACTTGAGTGTAGAAAGCAGGCAGCGAAACTCGTCAACACCGATTGCTTGTGGAGCTGTTAATATGAGTCGGGATTGTTTCGCAGAAAGACTCTCCCTGCATCTCTGGACTCTAACTTTCGCCCAGGCTTTCACTGAGAGGCTGACAGGACTACTTAAAACTCCAGTCCCAATGCGAAGAGTACTACCCTCCATAAGAGACTACTCCGATCTTCAGCACTTCTCTGCCATCCTCCTGGGGGATGAGGAGAGGTATTTAAGCCTTTGGCTGGGGTGTCTTTGCCGCCTCCTGGTGGCCAGGTTCTTAATTCCCAACAGTAATGAATGAAGCCGTGGAATCTCCTCCCCTTTAGATAGAAACCCTCAATAACACGAGAATGCAAAGCTAAATTTGAATGGCTTGTAAAAACAGAATTTATACTTACCGATAAATTTCTTTCATTCGGGATGATGAGAGTCCATAGGAGTCCACAACATGTGGGATACACCTCCCACCACCAGGAGAAGGTCAAGAACACCCATAGAGTTTTTAATTCCTCCCACCTCCTCTTCCCCACTAAGCTTATAGCCTAGCAGTTGAGAGAGACATAAAAAGGTAGGAAAGATCTGAAACAGGGTTAAGGAGTAGCAAATAAGAACTGTCGCCCATATAGTAAAAACAGAGGCGGGTCCTATAGACACTAATCATCCCGAAAGAAATTTATTTTTTAAGTATAAATTCTGTTTTCTTCGTAAGATGATGAGAGTCCATAGGTGTCCATAACATGTGGGATACAATAACCAAACTGAGAACCCATGTTAAGGATGGGCGGGACGAAAAGATAGCAGTTCCTATTTACAGGATACTGTGGCCCGAAGGACTTTCCTGCCAAAAGCAGCTTTGGAAGAAGCAAAAATATAAATGATAAAATTTAGAAAAAGTATGTAGGGAAGACGAAGTTGGCGCCATGCAAATCTGTTCCAACGAGGTGTCATTTTTAAAGGCCCAAAAAGTAGACACAGAGCTAGTAGAATGAGCAGTTACACTCTTTTTGGAGGCGGTTTTCCCGCAACCAAGTAAGCATTACGAAAAGTCTGCTTCAGCCATGATGCCAAGGCCACTGCTGTAGCCTTTTGACCCTTTCTGGGACCTGAATAGTGGACAAATAGGCTAGAAGTCAGACTAAAATATTTATTAGCCTGAAGATAATATTTTTAAGGCTCTGACCACATCCAAATTGTGTAGCAGGCATTCCTTAGAAATAGAAGGATTCGGACACTGCAAAGGAATAATAATTTCCTGATTAATAGTCTCTGAATACACTACCTTCAGAAGAAAAAAAGAAAAAAAACGTATTTAGTCCAGGTGACCGCTTTATCCTGATGAAATACTAAATAAATGGGTGAATGAAGATAGCGCCGATATTTCAGAAACTCTTCTTGCGGAAGAAATGGCTAGAAGAGAGAGAACCTTCTATGACAATAATGTTAGGTCCAGAGTATGCATAGGTTCAAAAGAGGGACCTTGCAAAACAGAAAGAACAAGATTCAAATTCCAAGGGGGCCTAATAAGGCAAATTCTCCCCAAGGCTTGAACAAAAGTTTGGTCATCAGGAAACTTAGCTTCTTATGAAACTAAGGTAAAAATATTTATCCAGTCCATCCTGAAGGAACTGAAGAATTCTAGGGATTCTAAAAGATTTCCAAGAGAAACTTCTAAAAGAACACCAAAGAAAGTGAGCTTTCCAAACCTTATAATTTTTTTTGCGTGACAGGCTGACTGGAACTGAATGAATGATTCCTTGTACTCTGATAACAGCTAAGAGTGCCCCTAATACCTTCGTGTAGATGCATGGGACTGTGGCCAAACCCGAAAGGGAGGGCAACAAATTGGTAATGTTTGTTGAGAAACACAAATCTTAGAAACTGGAAGTGGTCCTTTTAAATTGGGATGGGTATGTAAACATCCTTTAAATCTATGTTTCTCATAAATTGATCTTCCTGAACCAGGAGCAAAATCGTACGGACCGTTTCCACTTTGAAAGAAGGTATATGAACAAATTTGTTCAGAGTCTTTAAGTTCAAAATATGACGGTAGATGCCCTTCTTCTTTGGGACAATGAAGTGGTTGGAGAAGAAACCCTGTCACTGTTGTGAGTTGAGAACTGATTTGATCACTCCCATGTCCACATTGAACAAAGGCAGCCACCTTTACAGGATCCTTTGCAATGTGTGACAGATAAAAAAGTGTTCCCAAGGAGGTCTGGAGCGAAAGCCTATGCGATTACCCTGAGATATGATATTAAGAACCCAGAGATCCTGAATTGATAGATACTTGGCCTTCGGAAACTGAATCAATCTACCCCCTACCAGATGTTATTCTGGACAGGGGGCCGTCCCTTCAAGCAGATTTCTGATTGGAATTGGGCTTTTTGGTCTGTTTGTTCTTAGATCAAGATGATCCAGGCTTCTAGGAAGGCTTGGAGGATTCAGACTTCTGGTTGGAGAGGAACTTTTTTATCTCTCGGGGAGGGAAAAGAACGAAAACAATTTGTATATTTATACTTCCCCTTAGACTTATTGTCCTGAAGTAGAAAAGCCCCTTTTCCCCCAGGGACGGTTTTCATAATAGAATACAATTCGGATCCAAAAAGTATCTTTCCTTCAAAAGGGATAGACAATAACCGAATAACTATGTTATTAACTTATAAACCATAAAGTTATAATTATACAGAGGTTACACAAACATTTACCCAATATATGCAAATACATTGATTGTATTGATGCACCTGTATGACATCATGCACTGCCTAAACAGATTCTACACATATAAAGTGTGTGTGTATATGAAATGATATTATACGTTTGCCAGAGTATGATACGTAATTAGCATGTTCTGTCAGAACAGAAACTATTGCGTAAGTAAAGTTACATGTAACCAAGATTGATACAAACCGCCAAATATACTGCCATATATATTTTTTTTTTGGAGGTACACCACTATAATATAGTTGGCAAACCCGACAGACCAAAACTGTAATTAGATTTTCGGGCAGAACAACATTGTAAACAATGCTTGCAGAGAAGCACATAAAATTATTAATAAGTGATATACACAGAGACAGCCGAAACCCATGCACCTAAGAGTCTGAAGAAAACTGTGCGCATTGGTGGAAATAAAATCTTTAATGTACTGACAAAGCAGTAACTATGGAAGATGTTTGCATATGAAATTAAAGCTCTTCAATATACATATTAAAAAATGGCGGGTTTTTATTACAAACTGCCCTCTTGCGCTTACTACAGGAGAACCGGCAATAGTTATGTACAAATAAAATTGTTATCAGAAAACTAAATTATATAAATAATGCATTATTAGAACTAAAATTAAAATGAGTAAGAGGACCACCTCAAGTATCAAGCATACAAAATAAGGCAAAGCAACCCCCTCAAGTATAAGTCTGTGAGCTAACTTAGATTCTCTGGATATTTTATACATACCATACCATGTATGATATTATAGGAATAAGTTAAGGGGGATTTTGCATTTGAATTCCTGAAATTTTGGTGTTAAACATAGGTAAAGCGGTATGTGTAAAGGCTGAGAACCCCAACTATGTAGTATCTATAAAAGAAGAGTACTAGAGATAGTTTTTGGGCTGTGTATAGCATCCAAGTCACTTAACTGTACCGCAGAACCCCTCCACTGTATCTTACCAGCTTGGAAAGTCCTTTCGCCCACAGAATGGTGATCCAGTAAAGAGACTATCAAGGGCAAGTAAATATACTGCAGAGGATATTTGCGGATATACCAGTAACCCCTCAAGTGGAGGCTAAGGGACGGGGTCCCGTGACGTCTGAGGGCAATTATGGCAGAGGGTACTGACATGCCATAAAAGAGGTATTTCTTTACCCCTGCTTCACTAAAAATGTTGTAGAAATTGTCCTGAAGTCTTCACTGAGCAAAGATTGAAAAGGGGTACAGGGTCTCAATTTAGGTCTGAGCTCTCAAGTGATTGAAAAGAAAATAATAAAATCTTGTTTTCAGAACACCTCTCTCAAACCACTCTCTTCGGAGGCCAAGAACAAAGGGAGTGGGGAGAGGTGGTGGGAGGAATTGAAAGCTCTTATGAGGGTTCTTGATCTCCGCTTGGTAGCAGAAGGTGTATCGCACATGTTATGTACTCATCATCTTACAAAAGAAATACAGCATATGCACATTGAATGATTGTTTTACTTTGCAGGCTCAGAGATAGATGGTCACAAAGCTTGGCCTAAGAAAACTGGTCAGCACACAGGACTAGGGAGGACTGCATTAAATACATGTCAGAGTATTTGGTATTATACACAAAGTCTGGGTAAAAAAACACCAATACAGTAGCTCAGCAGCTTTACACATGGATGTGGCTATTTAACCCCATTGGATGCCTAAAAGTTGTCAGACATCAAAGGGCTTCATTTTACACTTAAATGCAAATACAGGTATACCCCGCTCATACAGCGGGTTAGGGACCGGAGCCCCGCTGTAAAGTGAAAACCGCCTTAAAGTGAAACAAGGGAGTTTTAGCTTTCTTTTCACTTGCCAGTATGTTTAAAAAACTTGAAAACATGTTTGAACTAACATATATTAGGGGTGCAATAGTTAAATGTTTAGTTTAACACTACCACAGCACAGTATTCAATTATTATTCAATAAATACTGCACCTGTAAAATAGTGACAATTACTGTAGTAAAATGTGCCAGACTATAACACTGAGACAAAGATTGCACTGTTAGGCTGTAAAAAGAGTGAACTTAGCATAACAAATTGGTGCCAGTCACCTTTCTTGCAATATCACAATGATTACAGCACTGTTTCCAAATTTTTGGAGGTTGAACTTCAGCTCCACAGAGCGCTGTATTAGCGAAGCGCTGTAAAGTGAAGCGCTGTAAAGTGAGGTATACCTGTATTGAGATGCCAACATCATAGCCATGAGACCTTGTTGGATGCCAGATTCCTGTGTTAACATTCAGTCACTGACTTAAAGGGATAGAGAGGTCAAAACTGAAATGTGCGTGAATGCACTTCAATATTAAATAGAAGCATTTTTGCAATATACTCCTGTTAGCATAAATGCTTTTAGTAAAATGTATTACGGTTTCAGTTGTATACGTGCATATGCCAAGTGTGAATAGGGGAATCAGGATTCAAACACCATGCTCACTCAAGAAGCTGGCTGTGGTTTGTATTGTGTTACTGAAGACAAATGACCCTACAAATACAGTAGATTTGCATAGTCAACAAATGCATGATACAAAGACAATGCATTAAGCACTTAGTCTGAACTTCAAATGAGTAGCAGATTTTTTTTTTTCTGACAAATTCAAAGTTATGTCTATTTACACTCCTCCTGCATCGTGTGACAGCCATAAGCCAATCACAGGAGGAGCTGGCAACTCAAAAAGTGTAAACACAAAAAGATTGTGCACATTTTGTTAATGGAAGTAAATTTAAACATTCTAGTCTTTTTAATTTTGACTTGAGTGTCCCTTTAATTTGTGTTGCTGACTCTCTTAGAAGGTGTGAATGCTGGTGCACTAGGCCAGTGTTTTTCAAACAGTGTGCCGTGGCACACTAGTGTGCCGTGAGAGATCCTCAGGTGTGCCACGGCAGACTGACAACAGTGTGACATTTTTTAAACTTTGCTTGTTTTTTACTCCCAGTGCAGGGGTAGTTTGTAGGAGGCATGGCATAGCAGCACAATACATACAGTATGTGTGTGTTTGTGTGTATGTGTATATATATATGCTGTATTAGGCTACAATGTGTGATTTTTTTAAAATTTTGGGATGGTGGTGTGCCACAGGATTTTTTAATGTAAAAAAGTGTGCCACAGCAAAAAAAAGGTTAAAAATCACTGCACTAGGCCATCACAGCAAATGTGTGTATGTCGCTGAAAAACAGTAATATCTATTACTAGAATATTTTTTTTGCTAAAGGAAGTATATTGCAAAAATATTTATTTTAAATGTAAATGCACATTTCAATTTTGACCTTTGTATCCCTTTAAAGGCTCTCTTAAAGGGACAGTTTACTCAAAAAATTTCTCCCCTTTAATTTGTTCCCAATGATCCACTTTACCTGCTGGAGTGTATTAAATTGTTTACAAGTAGCTCCTTTACCCTTATATTGGCATTTGAAATTGTTGATTTAGCATGTAGTATCCCCACCTATTCTGAAAGTTTGTGGCCGCGCGTACCAGCTATAGATAAGCTGTGTAAATACAACCAGCAGAAGAAATTACACTCCCAGAGTGATAAAGCAGAGATAAGGTAATAAAATGTTGATTTTCCATTGTTCTCTCAAAGCATTGGTGATTGTTTTAAGGACAGATATAAGATAAAGAAGCAGGTATATGTGCACAATGTGATACAGTAATGAGATCTGATTATACCTACAAGCTCAACCTATTTTATTAGGCTGTGGCTTCAAAACACAAAATCAGAGCTTTAATATACAGAAATAAACCTTAAAAAGCTAATTTTCATACATTTTTTACTCTGCATTTGGTAAAAAAAGCAATTGTAAACACATTAAGGGAAAAACTATTTTACCGTATACTGTCCCTTTAAGTTAGAGCATTTTATTAATGCACTGGAAAGTAATATAACACAGTTAAAGGGACAGTACACACCAAAACAAAAGTATACTAATAAAATCAAGCATTACATGATGATAAATTTTGTAATATACAAAACCTGTGCTGTGTATTTAGTGTTCTATTTATACATACATAGTATTCATTTCTAGCAGAGCTAGGGGTTTTCTCACACTCCCTAAATAGCTGCATACAATCAGGGAGTCACTGGCCGTCATGGCTGTCAAATGCAGGATGTGATCTATGTAATCTGAACATATGAGCTATGATACAGAAGTTTGAATTCCAAAAATCATAAGCTGTCCACTAATACTGTACTGCTGAGCTGTTTACTTCTCTATGCACCGGTTACCACGGCACTAGTGTATACACACAGAAGGAGCTGAAAAATGTAACTCTTAGCAAGGATCATATTTCACAGAGAAGAGAGTGAAGTGTTACATTTTCAGGTGTGTGTGGGTGTGTGCAGAAGCTTGCTACATTAGTGTTGTGGTAACCAGGTGCACAGGGAAAACAACAGCTCAGCAGTATAACCGTTCTGTCGAAATTTACTACCTGGATGTGCGCGTGTGCATGCGCACAATTACCTAATCATACTCCACAATGTATTTGGGGCTAGATTTATCAAGCCCCTGCGGCAGCAAGTTCTCACAAGAACTTGCTCGCCACGATTTATCAAGCAGCGGTCACCAGACCGCTGCTTCCCTAACATCTTCGCCACATCTATTGTGGCGAAATTCAATCTCCTCGGTCGAGTCCGACCGAGGAGATTGACAGCTCCTGCCCGCGCGTGATTGGCGCGGGCAGGGGGCGGGGGCGCTCGTGTGCAATGTTAATTACCTGCGGGTAATTGCGCCCCGCCACAGGCGAGTTGAGGCGTACAAGGGCGCGTATACGCGCCCCTGTACGCCTCAGGGTTGATAAATCTAGCCCTTAAAAAGAATGTGTGGAATGCGATTACGCAATTACAAGTATGTGCACATGGAAGAAGCAAATTTCGACAGAGGACTAAATTACTTCTGGCATTTGTTAATAAAGCGGCCATGTAGATTAGCATCTGCACAGTTAAAAATACTGGTAGGAAATTTGAACAGGGTAGTTTTATCTTTAATTACACAAGGTTTTTGACTGCTCAGCTGCGCACATCTAATTAAAATGAAAGTGTGTCTCCACCTGTACAACATAATGTGCATATTAAAAATTGTTGTACAGGTGGAGACGCTTTATTTTATTTGAATTAGATGTGTGTGGCTGAGCAGTCAAAACACAAATTATGCTTACCTGATAATTTAATTTCCTCCTGTATGAGGAGAGTCTACGGCGTCATTCTTACTGTTGGGAAATACTGAACCTAGCCACCAGGAGGAGGCAAAGACAACCTAGCCAAAGGCTTAAAGGGCCACTGTAAGTAAATATTTTCTATGCCTGTTACTAACTAACTACCCAAAATACGCTTTTTATCAATAGCATTTCATTAACATATCACTACCGTATATCAGAAATCTTGTCTGCAAATTTAATTGTTTTCCAAACCCACTCCGTGGGTATCCTTTGCTCTGTACCAATCCGCTTACAATACCTAGGTTTCAAAATGGCGCTTTAAACACAAAGTTATTGGTTTAAAGGGACATTCAACACTGCCCACAACATTAATCTATGTTTCAAAACTAAATAAAAAGATCAAGCTCCAAGGTGCCCCCTTTCTCTTACTTACCGCCTTCACTGTTGAATCGTCATTGTTATCTTCCAAATTGGTGTCCTAACATGTCTTCCTAACTCCACCCACTGTGACGTCTTCGCCTTCTTTCTGAAACTAGCAGCCAATGAGAGCCCATTCCCCGGACTGAAATCCAAGCGCGTTCACGGCCGTTAGCGCATGCGCAATAAACTAGGAACACTAAAAGCGGAACCAAAATAATCCAAGTTGTTTCCGTTCCGCTTATATTACGTAATGGAGTACTATAAGTAAGATAATCGGAAAGGGAAACAACTTGGGTTATTATGGTTCCGCTTTTAATGTTCCTATTGTATCGCGCATGCGCTAACGCCCGTGTACGCGCTGGAATTGAAGTAGGAGAAATGGGATATAACTGCCGGCTAGTTTGAAGAAGACGAGCTATACGTCACAGTGGGGGGAGTTAAGCAGCCATATTAGGAGACAAATTTTGAAGTTATCGATGAGGATTGAACAGTGAAGGCAGTAAGTAAGAGAAAGGGGGAACGTTGAAGCTTGCTCTTTATACTTAGTTTAGAAACATAGATTATTGTTGTGGGCAGTGTTGAATGTCCCTTTAAGTATTTTGAACACGCAGTGCTGAAAATAGTGGGCAGGATAACGTGACATCAGCGAATAAAAGATATAACTTTTAGAACATTATGAAACTTCGTTTTGGAGAAAATATAGGTCAGTAGGTTTTAATTAATGTTTATTAACTTTAACATGTTAGTTGTTTAGCTTAAAAATTATAACAGAAAGTAATCCTTTAAGAGGGACACTGAACTCAAACTTTTTCTTTCGTGATTCAGATAGAGCTTGCAATTTTAAACAACTTTCTAATTTACTCCTATTATCAAATTTTATTCATTCTCTTGGTATCTTTGTTTGAAAAGCAAGAATGTAAGTTTAGATGCCGGCCCATTTTTGGTGAATAACTTGGGTTGTTCTTGCTGATTGGTGGATGAATTCACCCACCAATAAACAAGTGCTGTCCAGAGGTCTGAACCAAAAATTAGATGGCTCCTTATCTTAGATGCCTTCTTTTTCAAATAAAGATAGCAAGAGAACAAAGAAAAATTGATAATAGGAGTAAATTAGAAAGTTGCTTAAAATAGCATGCTCTACCTGAACCACAAAAGAAAACAAATTTGGGTTCAGTGTCCCTTTAAATACTCCCCCTACTTCCCTCATATCCCAGTCATTCTGCCAAGGGAACAAAGGAACAGTAGGAGAAATATCAGGGTATAAATGGTGCCGGAAGATAAAAACTAATTTTGGTCTGCCCATCGGAGTATACGGCAGGGGCCGGGGACTCTCCTCATACAGAAGGAAATGAAATTATCAGGTAAGCATAATTTATGTTTTCCTTCTTAATATGAGGAGAGTCCACAGCATCATTCTTTACTGTTGGAAAAACTATACCCAAGCTCTAGAGGACACTGAATGATAACGGGAGGGGTAAAAAGAGGCGGACCCTAATCTGAGGGCACCAAAGCCTGTAAAACCTTTCTCCCAAAAGCTGCTTTGGCCGAAGCAAAAACGTCAAACTTGTAGAATTTTGAAAAAGCATGTGAGGACCAGGTAGCCGCCTTACAAATCTGATCTATAGAGGCCTCGTTCTTAAAAGCCCAAGAGGAAGCCACCGCTCTAGTGGAATGAGCCGTAATCCTTTGAGGAGGTCTAGGTCCTGCTGACTTGTAAGCTAAGCATATAACACGCCTCAACCAAAAAGATAAGGAAGTCGAAGAAGCCTTCAGACCCTTACGCTTCCCAGAGTAGATAACAAACATGGAAGAAGTTTGCCTAAAATCCTTGGTAGCTTGAAGATAAAACGTCAAAGCTCGAACAACATCCAGATTATGAAATAAACGTTCCTTCGAAGGAGGAGGATTAGGACACAAGGAAGGAACCACAATCTCCTGATTGATGTTACGATCAGACACCACCTTACGTAGAAAACCAAAGCGAGTACGTAGGACAGCCTTATCAGTGTGAAACACCAGATAAGGAGGCTCACACTGCAAAGCAGCTATTTCAGAAACTCTGCGTGCCAACGCAATAGTTAAAAGAAAAAGAACCTTCCAGAACAATAATTTAATGTCAACCGAATGCATAGGCTCACACGGAGCCCGTTGCAAAAACTTAAGAAAAAGATTCAAACTCCAAGGTGGAGCATTAGATCTAAACACAGATCTGATCCTAATCAGAGCCTTAACAAAGATTGCACGTCAGGAAGCTCTGCAAGCCTCTTGTGCAGCAAAACAGAAAGGGTCGAAATCTGTCCCCTCAGGGAACTGGCAGAAAGGCCTTTCTCGAGAGCCTCCTAGAGAAAGGAAAGTATCCTGGCAGCTTTAACCTTGTACCAGGCTAAACCACGCTCTTCACACCAGAATAAGTAAGTTCTCCACACCTTATGATAGATGCGACGAGTAACAGGCTTATGAGCCTGAATGAGAGTGTCAATAACCCTCTCAGAGAAATTTCTCTTGGCTAGGACTAAGCGTTCAATCTCCACGCAGTCAGCCTCAGAGAATCTAGATTTTGATGAACAAAGGACCCTGTTCCAGCAGATCCCTACAACAAGGTAACTTCCACGGAGGAGATGAGGACATCCCCACCAGGTCTGCAAACCACATTATTCGCGGCCACGATGGAGCAATCAGTATCACTGATGCCTGCTCCTGCTTGACGTAGGCCACTACACGAGGAAGAAGTGGTAACGGCGGAAAAATGTAAATTAGGTTGAACCTACAAGGCACTGATAATACATCTACTAGCTCCACTTGAGGTTCCTTGGAGCGCGACCCATATCTGGGTAGTTTGATATTGAGCAGGAACACCATGAGATCTATCTCCAGCGTCCCCCATTTGACGCAAATCTCGCAAACATCTCGGGATAGAGATATTATACCCCCGGATGAAAGGATTATCTGCTGAGGAAATCCGCCTCCCAGTTGTCCACACCCGGAATGTGAATCGCTGACAGCGTGCAGTTTTGGGGTCTCTGCCCACTCCAGAATCCGAGATGCTTCATTTATCAGAACGAAAGGAAGGAAAATTAGGACCTTGTCCCTTAGGCTTGTTCTTAACTTGCTGTAAAAAGGCACCCTTGCCTCCAGTAACCGTGGAGATAATTGAGTTCAGGCCAGGACCAAATAAAATCTTTCCCTTAAAGGGGAGGGAAAGAAGTCTGGTCAGCCAGAGAGCCCTATGGGCTTGAACAGAAAAACCTGAAGCCTTAGCATTCAGGCGAATAATTTGCATATTAGCATTACAAATAAAAGAATTAGCCACCCTTAAGGCCTTAATTCTTTCCTGGGTCACACCGAGGGGACCCTCGACCTCGATCAACTCAGATAAGGCATCACACCAGTAGATAGCCGCACCAGCAACAACAGCCGCTGCCAGTTGAAACAAATATGCCGTATGTTGAAACATCTTTTATCTTAAGAGAGTTTCTATCTTCTTATCCATGGCCTCTTTAAACGACGAACTATCCTCAAGCGGAATAGTAGTGCGTTTAGCAAGTGTGGAGATAGCACCATCCACCTTGGGAATGGAACCCCACAACTCCAATTGAGAGTCCGGGACCGGGAACAATTTCTTAAAGGAAGAAGGGGAAAATGAAGAATTAATCCTTTCCCATTCATTCTTAATAATGTTCGCCATCTTTACGGGAACCAAGAAAACATAATGTATGTAAGAACTTACCTGATAAATTCATTTCTTTCATATTAGCAAGAGTCCATGAGCTAGTGACGTATGGGATATACATTCCTACCAGGAGGGGCAAAGTTTCCCAAACCTCAAAATGCCTATAAATACACCCCTCACCACACCCACAAATCAGTTTAACGAATAGCCAAGAAGTGGGGTGATAAGAAAAAAGTGCGAAAGCATAAAAAATAAGGAATTGGAATAATTGTGCTTTATACAAAAAAATCATAACCACCACAAAAAAGGGTGGGCCTCATGGACTCTTGCTAATATGAAAGAAATGAATTTATCAGGTAAGTTCTTACATAAATTATGTTTTCTTTCATGTAATTAGCAAGAGTCCATGAGCTAGTGACGTATGGGATAATGAATACCCAAGATGTGGATCTTCCACGCAAGAGTCACTAGAGAGGGAGGGATAAAATAAAAACAGCCAATTCCGCTGAAAAATAATCCACACCCCAAAACAAAGTTTAAAACTTATAATGAAAAAAAAACTGAAATTATAAGCAGAGGAATCAAACTGAAACAGCTGCCTGAAGTACTTTTCTACCAAAGACTGCTTCAGAAGAAGAAAATACATCAAAATGGTAGAATTTAGTAAAAGTATGCAAAGAAGACCAAGTTGCTGCTTTGCAAATCTGATCAACCGAAGCTTCATTCCTAAATGCCCAGGAAGTAGAGACTGACCTAGTCGAATGAGCTGTAATCCTTTGAGGCGGAGTTCTACCTGACTCAACATAAGCATGATGAATCAAAGACTTTAACCAAGATGCCAAAGAAATGGCAGAAGCCTTCTGACCTTTCCTAGAACCAGAAAAGATAACAAATAGACTAGAAGTCTTTCGGAAATCTTTAGTAGCTTCAACATAATATTTCAAAGCTCTAACTACATCCAAAGAATGCAACAATCTTTCCTTAGAGTTCTTAGGATTAGAACACAATGAAGGAACCACAATTTCTCTACTAATGTTGTTAGAATTCACAACCTTAGGTAAAAATTTAAATGAAGTTCGCAACACCGCCTTATCCTGATGAAAAATCAGAAAAGGAGACTCACAAGAAAGAGCAGATAATTCAGAAACTCTTCTAGTAGAATAGATGGCCAAAAGAAACAAAACTTTCCAAGAAAGTAATTTAAAATCCAGTGAATGCATAGGTTCAAACGGAGGAGCTTGAAGAGCCCCCAGAACCAAATTCAAACTCCAAGGAGGAGAAATTAACTTAATGGCAGGTTTTATACGAAGAACACCAAGAAATGTAAGCCTTCAAGACTCGATAATATATCTTCCTAGACACAGATTTACGAGCCTGTAACATAGTATTAATTACGGAGTCAGAGAAACCTCTATGACTGAGAATTAAGCGTTCAATCTCCATACCTTCAAATTTAAGGATTTGAGATCCTGCTGAAAAAAAGGACCTTGCGATAGAAGGTCTGGTATTAACGGAAGAGTCCACGGTTGGCAAGTAGCCATCCGGACAAGATCCGCATACCAAAACCTGTGAGGCCATGCTGGAGCCACCAGCAGAACAAACGAACGCTCCTTTAGAATCTTGGAAATCACTCTTGCAAGAAGAACTAGAGACGGAAAGATATAAGCAGGATGATACTTCCAAGGAAGTGACAATGCATCCACTGCTTCCGCCTGAGGATCCCTGGATCTGGACAGATACCTGGGAAGCTTCTTGTTTAGATGAGAAGCCATCAGATCTATTTCTGGAAGTCCCCACATTTGAACAATCTGACGAAATACCTCTGGGTGAACAGACCATTCGCCCGGATGTAATGTTTGGCGACTGAGATAATCCGCTTCCCAATTGTCTATACCTGGGATATGAACCGCAGAAATTAGACAGGAGCTGGATTCCGCCCATACAAGTATTCAAGATACTTCTTTCATAGCCAGAGGACTGTGAGTCCCTCCTTGATGATTGACATATGCCACGGTTGTGACATTGTCCGTCTGAAAACAAATGAACGACTCTCTCTTTAGAAGAGGCCACGACTGAAGAGCTCTGAAAATCGCACGGAGTTCCCCCCAGGACACTCATCTACATGTAGTAGAAAGCCAAACCAGTACTGAAACGAGAATCAGCAGAGGTAATGGTATATATAAGAGTATATCGTCGATCTGAAAAGGGAGGTAAGAGATGAATCTCTACGACCGATAACAGAGAACCTATGAAATAGACCCCGTAGAAGGAGATCATTGAATTCAAATAGGCAATACTCTCTTCACATCCCTCTGACATTCACTGCACTCTGAGAGGAAAACCGGGCTCCAGCCTGCTGCGAAGCGCATATCAACGTAGAATCCAGCACAAACTTACTTCACCACCTCCATGGGAGGCAAAGTTTGTAAAACTGAATTGTGGGTGTGGTGAGGGGTGTATTTATAGGCATTTTGAGGTTTGGGAAACTTTGCCCCTCCTGGTAGGAATGTATATCCCATACGTCACTAGCTCATGGACTCTTGCTAATTACATGAAAGAAAGTCTGTGGTACAACCCTGTCCTCGTAAACCTTATCTTATTTAGT
The DNA here is from genome assembly GCF_027579735.1 of Bombina bombina. Classification (NCBI taxonomy): domain Eukaryota; kingdom Metazoa; phylum Chordata; class Amphibia; order Anura; family Bombinatoridae; genus Bombina; species Bombina bombina. Next base: position 1,271,237,483 of record NC_069500.1, read on the forward strand.
AATCAAAGGTTCCTCAGGCAATTTGGGCTCTGGAACCTCTAACATAGCCAAAACTTCCTTCAACAGAAAGCGTAAATGCTCAATCCTAAATCTAAAATCTAGTTCCTCAGCAACTGGAGGTCTAGAGGCAGCAGATTCCGATCCAGAAAGAGAGCCTTCATCATCGGATAATCTCGTATCAGATAAATCCAATAAACTAGTTGATGACGCCTGGAAAGGATGGCGATATTTGACCTTTCGCTTGCGCTTAGCAGGGCGAGGTAAAGCACTAAAGTCCGCAGACACTGCCGTTTGCAACTGCTCAGTAAAGTCTGGTGGTAAAAGCCCCCTCCAGATGGAGGATTAGGAGTGCTACAGGAAGCTGCATGTGTATTAGGAGATGACTGAAGGGTGCGCACCTCACGGGACGGAGACTCCTCAGAGGTGGACGGCTCAGTGGTATCAAACATATTAACCTTCTTTGACATGATTACTTTATCAAGGCATGTGGAACATAGTTGAGCGGGCGGGTATAGCGCGGCCTCCTCACAATATAGACAGGTTTTAGACTTCGGTAAAGAGGGAGTACCCTCTAACGCATCAGAATCCTCCATAGCTTGCCCTTACAAATCAGACTATTGATTAATAAGAAAAAACAGCACCTTTATAGCCCCAATGGCTCACCCCCTCCTATGACCCAGGCCAAACAGAGAAACCGCTTCTTCTCGGGTAAACCACGCGGTCAGGAAAGAGGAAATAAGTATGACCACACCCGGTCACGTGGTGCGCAATGCAGGACCGCACCTGCTATAATAGCAAAAAGTGCGCCAAGCCTTTCAGCTTCCAAAACGAAAGTAAAAACCATGTACGTTCCAACATCTGCCTGAGCCTCATCTCACACTTGTCGCAGCATAATAAAATGAACTTATGTGATTAATCCCCACTGTTCAATAATCCCCCTCCGGAGATATTAACCCTTTATTCCATACAGATAAAAGGAGCCACACTGTGACCCTGTCTTCTTGCATTATCATATGTGTTAAAAAAAATAAAACTCTCTTACCTTAATATAGCCATGGAACAGAAACACAGCCTCTCAAGTTTGACAGTCTAGTAGTAACACTGATTGCTTAGGAGATGTTAATAGGAGTCTGGATGCATTCGCAGAAAGACTCTCCCTGCATCTCCAGACTCTAACTTTCAACAATGCTCTCACTGAGAGGCTGACAAGACCACTTAAAAATCCAGTCTCATTTCGAAGGGTAGATACCCTTCATAAGGAACTACTCCGAATCTTCTGAAACTTCTCTGCCAACCTATTGTGACGAAAGGCAAAGAATGACTGAGATATAAGGGAAGTGGGGGGGGGGGGTATTTAAGCCTTTGGCTGGGGTGTATTTCCCAACAGTAAGGAATGATGCCGTGGACTCTCCTCATATTAAGAAGGAAACCTTGTGTAATAAAAGGAAAAGGAACATGAAAGTCACGGTTAAACTTTCATGATACAGATAAAGTATACAATTTTAAGATAAATTTATTTAGTTTGGTAGTTATCCTTTGTTGAAAAGCATACCTACGGCCCGGACTGGTGCATCTGCGTGGTGGGCTGGGGCTAGTTGCTTTAGTATTGCCCAGTTGGAGGGCTTATTGTTCGAGCATGATACAGGGCCATTCCTGCCCTGCCTATCACAACCTTGTTATGTCTATGGGCCAGGTCAGAGCTGATCCTGCCCACGCCCCATTTCTGTGAGACGTCTCCCACCCTGCAGCATTGCATCAAAATGACCCTCCTCGCAATGGCTGACTTTTTAGGCTGCTAAATGTCTCCCTGCAGTACTACCTCCCCTGCCTTAAAATGCACAAACCTATTTCTCCAACATAGGTGTGTCCGGTCCACGGCGTCATCCTTACTTGTGGGATATTCTCTTCCCCAACAGGAAATGGCAAAGAGCCCAGCAAAGCTGGTCACATGATCCCTCCTAGGCTCCGCCTACCCCAGTCATTCTCTTTGCCGTTGTACAGGCAACATCTCCACGGAGATGGCTTAGAGTTTTTTAGTGTTTAACAAAATTTGGAAAAAATATATCTGTTGGTGTGAATCTAAAGGATTCCCTTGGGACAAGGTTAAGATTCCTAGGATCCTATCCTTCCTTCAAGAAGGATTGGAAAAAGGATTATCTGCAAGTTCCCTGAAGGGACAGATTTCTGCCTTGTCGGTGTTACTTCACAAAAAACTGGCTGCTGTGCCAGATGTTCAAGCTTTTGTTCAGGCTCTGGTTAGAATTAAGCCTGTTTACAAACCTTTGACTCCTCCTTGGAGTCTCAATTTAGTTCTTTCAGTTCTTCAGGGGGTTCCGTTTGAACCCTTGCATTCCGTTGATATTAAATTATTATCTTGGAAAGTTTTGTTTTTAGTTGCAATTTCTTCTGCCAGAAGAGTTTCAGAATTATCTGCTCTGCAGTGTTCTCCTCCTTATCTGGTGTTCCATGCAGATAAGGTGGTTTTACGTTCTAAACCTGGTTTTCTTCCAAAAGTTGTTTCTAACAAAAACATTAACCAGGAGATTATCGTACCTTCTCTGTGTCCGAAACCAGTTTCAAAGAAGGAACGTTTGTTGCACAATTTGGATGTTGTTCGCGCTCTAAAATTCTATTTAGATGCTACAAAGGATTTTAGACAAACATCTTCCTTGTTTGTTGTTTATTCCGGTAAAAGGAGAGGTCAAAAAGCAACTTCTACCTCTCTCTCTTTTTGGATTAAAAGCATCATCAGATTGGCTTACGAGACTGCCGGACGGCAGCCTCCCGAAAGAATCACAGCTCATTCCACTAGGGCTGTGGCTTCCACATGGGCCTTCAAGAACGAGGCTTCTGTTGATCAGATATGTAGGGCAGCGACTTGGTCTTCACTGCACACTTTTACCAAATTTTACAAGTTTGATACTTTTGCTTCTTCTGAGGCTATTTTTGGGAGAAAGGTTTTGCAAGCCGTGGTGCCTTCCATTTAGGTGACCTGATTTGCTCCCTCCCTTCATCCGTGTCCTAAAGCTTTGGTATTGGTTCCCACAAGTAAGGATGACGCCGTGGACCGGACACACCTATGTTGGAGAAAACAGAATTTATGTTTACCTGATAAATTACTTTCTCCAACGGTGTGTCCGGTCCACGGCCCGCCCTGGTTTTTTAATCAGGTCTGATAATTTATTTTCTTTAACTACAGTCACCACGGTACCATATGGTTTCTCCTATGCAAATATTCCTCCTTAACGTCGGTCGAATGACTGGGGTAGGCGGAGCCTAGGAGGGATCATGTGACCAGCTTTGCTGGGCTCTTTGTCATTTCCTGTTGGGGAAGAGAATATCCCACAAGTAAGGATGACGCCGTGGACCGGACACACCGTTGGAGAAAGTAATTTATCAGGTAAACATAAATTCTGTTTTTTGGTTTCAGTCAGGTCCTGCATACCTAGCTATGGTCATGAGCAGCAAAGAACTAATGGGACTAGCTTGTGATTGGTGGTTACACACTAATTTGCAGAGGGTTAAAGGGACAGTATACACTAATATTGTCTCCCAATCCGTTTTACCTACTGGAGTGTATCAAAAAGTTTACAAATAGCTTGTTCTTGTCTATTGTTTAAGTTGTGGTTACACAAAAATCATGTAAACAATCAGATTTAGATAAAAACATAATTTATGTAAGAACTTACCTGATAAATTCATTTCTTTCATATTAGCAAGAGTCCATGAGCTAGTGACGTATGGGATATACATTCCTACCAGGAGGGGCAAAGTTTCCCAAACCTCAAAATGCCTATAAATACACCGCTCACCACACCCACAAATCAGTTTAACGAATAGCCAAGAAGTGGGGTGATAAGAAAAAAGTGCGAAAGCATAAAAAATAAGGAATTGGAATAATCATGCTTATACAAAAAAATCATAACCACCACAAAAAGGGCGGGCCTCATGGACTCTTGCTAATATGAAATAAATGAATTTATCAGGTAAGTTCTTACATAAATTATGTTTTCTTTCATGTAATTAGCAAGAGTCCATGAGCTAGTGACGTATGGGATAATGAATACCCAAGATGTGGATCTTCCATGCAAGAGTCACTAGAGAGAGAGGGATAAAATAAAGACAGCCAATTCCGCTGAAAAATAATCCACACCCAAAACAAAGTTTAAATCTTATAATGAAAAAAACTGAAATTATAAGCAGAAGAATCAAACTGAAACAGCTGCCTGAAGTACTTTTCTACCAAAAACTGCTTCAGAAGAAGAAAACACATCAAAATGGTAGAATTTAGTAAAAGTATGCAAAGAAGACCAAGTTGCTGCTTTGCAAATCTGATCAACCGAAGCTTCATTCTTAAATGCCCAGGAAGTAGAGACTGACCTAGTCGAATGAGCTGTAATCCTTTGAGGCGGAGTTCTACCCGACTCGACATAAGCATGATGAATCAAAGACTTTAACCAAGATGCCAAAGAAATGGCAGAAGCCTTCTGACCTTTCCTAGAACCAGAAAAGATAACAAATAGACTAGAAGTCTTTCGGAAATCTTTAGTAGCTTCAACATAATATTTCAAAGCTCTAACTACATCCAAAGAATGCAACAATCTTTCCTTAGAGTTCTTAGGATTAGGACACAATGAAGGAACCACAATTTCTCTACTAATGTTGTTAGAATTCACAACCTTAGGTAAAAATTTAAATGAAGTTCGCAACACCGCCTTATCCTGATGAAAAATCAGAAAAGGAGACTCACAAGAAAGAGCAGATAATTCAGAAACTCTCCTAGCAGAAGAAATGGCCAAAAGAAACAAAACTTTCCAAGAAAGTAATTTAATATCCAGTGAATGCATAGGTTAAAACGGAGGAGCTTGGGGCGGAGCCAGCAACCTATCATGGCAGACGTACTTGTTTGAGCTCCGTATTTATCTAACTGAAAAGGCCTTCTATATGAGTCGTGTTATACTTATTTTTGCCTTTTTTTATATATAAGAGACTGTTCTTAATCTCTAAGGAGAGCTTTGACCTGACCCTGTCCCGGATCGATAACTCTAACACCAAGTCAGATGAAATACAGCTGCCTGCGCCATTGAGGCCTACTGTGTCTACTAAACCCAGATTGGTGACCCTATCAGGCTTAAGAGGGACAGCGTGTGAGCGATATATCTCGACAGAACCATGGAGCCGAACGCTATATGGGAGGAGGATCTCAAGCGAATGGTGGACTACCGGTTTGAATGCCTAACACAGAGCCTTACAACATGGGTGGCTGAGGTGACGCAGATCTCGGACTCCGACATCACTCAGAAGCCGGTGGGGGTGGATTCACCTGAGCCCCTACAAGGTGAACAGAATGGACCGCTTCTCTCTACGGCAGTAGTATGTGCTGAACGATCAGCTAACAGGGGGCTACTTGCTCTAACAGGGCACCACTTTGTACCTATCCCACCTCCTGCAGTGATCTTGGGAGGTTCCCTTCAGGCAACGATGCCAGGTGGTGCTGCAGCTGCGATGAGACATGGAAGGCTGGTGGCCACCCTCTCCAGGAAGCACTCTGTTGTAATGTTTTTCAATCTGCCCAGCACTTCATCGGCGAACAACAATAAAGTTGAAGTTGAGGAAACACAGTTAACTAAAATTCTGACACATCGGAAGCTCCATAGAGAATGGATTTTAAAACTCCTCAGACTCGGAGTTGGTTAGGTAATTCTAGTCTGAAAGAGGACTCTGCACAAAGTTCATTTCAGCTTGCTCACGCTACTAAGAAGTTCAAATAGTTCAGTTATTATTGAATGTCCAGTGATGTTTTATATATGGTCAATTGGTTCTGGGTTTTTTTTTTTTTTTCTCTATCTACTTTATCTTTAATTGTTTGCATTCTCCAATATCGTTTAAGCCTTCTTTGCTGATCTGGGACAAAGTGGACTGAATTTTTTCAAAACTCTATTAGTCCTCTATGGGCTTATGAAAGTGAATTAAACCTTTATTATTGGTATTTGGTTACCAGTGGGAACTCTTATTAAAGGGACAATGGGGTTACTCTCTAAGTGTGGGCTACGAGTGAACAAAAGCTACCTATTTTTCACAACTATATTTTGGTTTAAATAAGCAGCTCATATTCGTGTTTATGATAATTTGTTTGTCTGTTTCATTGTGTTTTCTCCAAGGATACTTAGATCTGCTATATCTATATTTGATTTGTATTACACTATACAGACCTAGATCGCTTGAGTTATATATTTAAAGACAAGTTATAAGGCAGAATTTGGCTTTAAACGAATATTCCTAGATAAAGATGCAATAGCCATTTTCCACCACCAGAGGGGAGTCATGGTTTAATTTCAACCTGTTCACCACAATGTTTTGGGTTCAATATTCTTTAGAAGACAGGAGTTGGATACAAACATTAACCCCTGGCCATGTATGGACTCACTGTACACACATATACTGAGCCTCATGTTATTGATATATGCCATACTACCTCCCATTTCTCACACTTATATCACACCCAATTAATGTCTGCTCTGATATTCTAATAGAAATACAACAGAGTTACTGGCCTCAGATATTGAGGGCTAAAACAATTTCTGTTATTCCTTTCTAACCTTTAATTAAAGAGCATGATCTGTAATATTGCCATTTGTTAAGGGTGGTCTTACACCTTACATTATATTTATCTTACCACCTCCCCCCCACACACATATAATAAACCTCCTTATTTAGGAGGGCTACTCATGCGGCTAATCTCTTTCTTGTGCCGCAACCTCACTACAGTTTTTATTAATACTAACCCTTGCAGTATGTCTTGATGTTCATTTTGTTCTATTATATCTACCGTAGCAGGACTGATTGGGTATTCAGAGCAATATATTTACTTATCTCATCATATCCTTTATACAGTAAACTGATACTTTCATTTTTGCTATCACTTCAAATGTCTATTACTCTACTATTCTAAGTTTACAGGTTCAAATGTGATAATTTGATTTCTTAATCTTGGCTTATGTGGAAAATGACAACTAAGAAAAAAGAAAAAGGGGTTCCAGTCTCTACTATTAGAATGTCCATATTGGGAATTTTTTCCTGTATCTATAGAGACTCTGTTAAAATGGAATACATTATTCATGCTTGTTATAATGATATGAAATTCCATATAAATTGTATTGTTTCAGCAAAACCTCAATAAATCAAATTTAAAAAAAAAAAAAAAAAAAAACGGAGGAGCTTGAAGAGCCCCCAGAACCAAATTCAAACTCCAAGGAGGAGAAATTGACTTAATAACAGGTTTTATACGAACCAAAGCCTGTACAAAACAATGAATATCAGGAAGACTAGCGATCTTTCTGTGAAAAAGAACCGAAACAGCAGAGATTTGTCCTTTCAAGGAACTTGCAGACAAACCTTTATCCAAACCATCCTGAAGAAACTGTAAAATTCTAGGAATTCTAAAAGAATGCCAAGAAAAATGATGAGAAGAACACCAAGAAATGTAAGTCTTCCAGACTCGATAATATATCTTCCTAGATACAGATTTACGAGCCTGTAACATAGTATTAATTACGGAGTCAGAGAAACCTCTATGACTGAGAATCAAGCGTTCAATCTCCATACCTTCAAATTTAAGGATTTGAGATCCTGATGGAAAAAAGGACCTTGCGATAGAAGGTCTGGTCTTAACGGAAGAGTCCACGGTTGGCAAGTAGCCATCCGGATAAGATCCGCATACCAAAACCTGTGAGGCCATGCTGGAGCCACCAGCAGAAACAAACGAACGCTCCTTTATAATCTTGGAAATCACTCTTGGAAGAAGAACTAGAGGCGGAAAGATATAAGCAGGATGATACTTCCAAGGAAGTGACAATGCATCCACTGCTTCCGCCTGAGGATCCCTGGATCTGGACAGATACCTGGGAAGCTTCTTGTTTAGATGAGAAGCCATCAGATCTATTTCTGGAAGTCCCCACATTTGAACAATCTGAAGAAATACCTCTGGGTGAAGAGACCATTCGCCCGGATGTAACGTTTGGGATATGAACCGCAGAAATTAGACAGGAGCTGGATTCTGCCCATACAAGTATTCGAGATACTTCTTTCATAGCCAGAGGACTGTGAGTCCCTCCTTAATGATTGACATATGCCACGGTTGTGACATTGTCCGTCTGGAAACAAATGAATGACTTTCTCTTTAGAAGAGGCCACGACTGAAGAGCTCTGAAAGAGCTCCAAAATGTTGATTGGTAATCTCGCCTCCTGAGATTCCCAAACCCCTTGTGCTGTCAGAGACTCCCATACAGCTCCCCAACCTGTCAGACTTGCATCTGTTGAGATCACAGTCCAGGTCGGAAGAACAAAAGAAGCCCCCTGAACTAAACGATGGTGGTCTGTCCACCACGTCAGAGAGTGACATACAATCGGTTTTAAAGATATTAATTGAGATATCTTTGTATAATCCCTGCACCACTAGTTCAGCATACAGAGCTGAAGAGGTCGCATGTGAAAACGAGCAAAGGGGATCGCATCCGATGCAGCAGTCATAAGACCTAGAATTTCCATGCATAAGGCTACCGAAGGGAATGATTGAGACTGAAGGTTTCGACAAGCTGAAACCAATTTCAGACGTCTCTTGTCCATCAGAGACAGAGTCATGGACACTGAATCTATCTAAAAACCTAAAAAGGTTACCCTTGTCTGAGGAATCAACGAACTCTTTGGTAAATTGATCCTCCAACCATGTTCTCGAAGAAACGATACAAGTCGATTCGTATGAGATTCTGCTAAATGTGAAGACTGAGCAAGTACCAAGATATTGTCCAAATAAGGAAATACCACAATACCCTGTTCTCTGATTACAGATAGAAGGGCACCGAGAACCTTTGTAAAAATCCTTGGAGCTGTTGCTAGGCCAAACGGCAGAGCCACAAACTGGTAATGCTTGTCTAGGAAAGAGAATCTCAGAAACTGATAGTGATCTGGATGAATCGGAATATGCAGATATGCATCTTGTAAATCTATTGTGGACATATAATGCCCTTGCTGAACAAAAGGCAGAATAGTCCTTATAGTTACCATTTTGAATGTTGGTATCCTTAAATAACGATTCAATATTTTTAGATCCAGAACTGGTCTGAAGGAATTCTCCTTCTTTGGTAAAATTAAGAGATTTGAGTAAAACCCCAGCCCCTGTTCCAGAACTGGAACTGGCATAATTACTCCAGCCAACTCTAGATCTGAAACACATTTCAGAAATGCTTGAGCCTTCACTGGATTTATTGGGACACGGGAAAGAAAAAATCTTCTTGCAGGAGGCCTTATCTTGAAGCCTATTCTGTACCCTTGTGAAACAATGTTCTGAATCCAAAGATTGTGAATCGAATTGATCCAAATTTCTTTGAAAAATCGTAATCTGCCCCCAACCAGCTGGGCTGGAATGAGGGCCGCACCTTCATGTGGACTTGGGAGCTGGCTTTGGCTTTCTAAAAGGCTTGGATTTATTCCAGACTGGAGATGGTTTCCAAACTGATACCGCTCCTGTAGGGGAAGGATCAGGCTTTTGTTCCTTATTGTGACGAAAGGAACGAAAACTATTAGCAGACCTAAATTTACCTTTAGATTTTTTATCCTGTGGTAAAAAAGTTCCTTTCCCCCCAGTAACAGTTGAAATAATAGAATCCAACTGTGAACCAAACAATTTATTACCCTGGAAAGAAAGGGAAAGCAAAGTTGACTTAGAAGACATATCAGCATTCCAAGTTTTAAGCCATAAAGCTCTTCTAGCTAAAATAGCTAAAGACATATACCTGACATCAACTCTAATGATATCAAAGATGGCATCACAAATAAAATTATTAGCATGTTGAAGAAGATTAACAATGCTATGAGTATTATGATCTGTTACTTGTTGTGCTAAAGCTTCCAACCAGAAAGTTGAAGCTGCAGCAACATCCGCCAAAGATATAGCAGGTCTAAGAAGATTACCTGAACATAAGTAAGCTTTTCTTAGAAAGGATTCAAATTTCCTATCTAAAGGATCCTTAAAGGAAGTACTATCTGCCGTAGGAATAGTAGTACGTTTAGCAAGAGTAGAGATAGCCCCATCAACCTTAGGGATTTTGTCCCAAAACTCTAATCTGTCAGATGGCACAGGATATAATTGCTTAAACTGTTTAGAAGGAGTAAATGAATTACCCAAATTATTCCATTCCCTGGAAATTACTTCAGAAATAGCATCAGGGTCGGGAAAAACTTCTGGAATAACTACAGGAGGTTTAAAAACCGTATTCAAACGTTTAGATTTAGTATCAAGAGGACCAGATTCCTCTATTTCTAATGCAATTAAGACTTCTTTAAGCAAAGAACGAATAAATTCCATTTTAAATAAATATGAAGATTTGTCAGTATCAACCTCTGAAACAGAATCCTCTGAACCAGAAGAATCATTATCAGAATCAGAATGATGATGTTCATTTAAAAATTCATCTGAAAAATTAGAAGTTTTAAAAGACCTTTTACGTTTACTAGAAGGAGGAATAACAGACATAGCCTTCTTAATAGATTTAGAAACAAAATCTCTTATGTTAACAGGAACACCCTGAATATTAGATGTTGATGGAACAGCAACAGGTAATGGAACATTACTAAAGGAAATATTATCTGCATTAACAAGTTTGTCATGACATTCATTACAAACAACAGCCGGAGGAACAGTTACCACAAGTTTACAACAAATACACTTAACTTTGGTAGATCCAGCATCAGGCAGCAATTTTCCAGAAGTATCTTCTGATTCAGGGTCAATCTGAGACATCTTGCAATATGTAATAGAAAAAACAACATATAAAGCAAAATTGATCCAATTCCTTAAAAGACAGTTTCAGGAATGGGAAAAAATGCCAATGAACAAGCTTCTAGCAACCAGAAGCAAATAAATAATGAGACTTAAATAATGTGGAGACAATAATGACGCCCATATTTTTTTAGCGTCAAAAAAGGCGCCCACATTATTTGGCGCCTAAATGCTTTAAGCACCAAAAATGACGCCACATCCGGTGACGCAGACATTTTTGGCGCAAAAACGTCAAACAAATGACACAACTTCCGGCGACAAGTATGACGCCGGAAATGACAAAGAAAATGTTTGCGCCAAAAAAGTCCGCGCCAAGAATGACGCAATAAAAAGAAGCATTTTCAGCCCCCGCGAGCCTAACAGCCCACAGGAAAAAAAGTCAAATTTTAAGGTAAGAGAAATTGATTATTCAAATGCATTATCCCAAATAATGAAACTGACTGTCTGAAATAAGGAATGTTGAACATCCTGAATCAAGGCAAATAAATGTTTAAACACATATATTTAGAACTTTATTTAAAAGTGCCCAACCATAGCTTAGAGTGTCACAAAAATAAGACTTACTTACCCCAGGACACTCATCTACATGTAGTAGAAAGCCAAACCAGTACTGAAACGAGAATCAGTAGAGGTAATGGTATATGTAAGAGTATATCGTCGATCTGAAAAGTGAGGTAAGAGATGAATCTCTACGACCGATAACAGAGAACCTATGAAATAGACCCCGTAGAAGGAGATCATTGAATTCAAATAGGCAATACTCTCTTCACATCCCTCTGACATTCACTGCACACTGAGAGGAAAACCGGGCTCCAGCCTGCTGTGAAGCGCATATCAACGAAGAATCTAGCACAAACTTACTTCACCACTTCCATGGGAGGCAAAGTTTGTAAAACTGATTTGTGGGTGTGGTGAGGGGTGTATTTATAGGCATTTTGAGGTTTGGGAAACTTTGCCCCTCCTGGTAGGAATGTATATCCCATACGTCACTAGCTCATGGACTCTTGCTAATTACATGAAAGAAATAATGCTTGCAGTTGGGGACTGTGAGAGGTTCTAAAATGTTCATTTTCCATTGTTCTCTCTAAATATCGGCCCTTGAGTAAACAGTAAAAAAAAAAAAGATGAAAAAAATAATAGATATAAAAAGTAAAGAGGTCTGTCAGCTCAACCTATTTCATTGGGTTGTGGTTTCAATTAGCAGGATGTTATTTCAGATACAAAATTATACCCAAAGGTGCAATTTAATTTTATACTATGCAGCTGGTATAACAAGTCATTGTAAACACCTTAAAGGGACATAAAACCCAAATTTTGTCTTTCATAGTTCAGATAGAGTATTCAAGTTTAAACAACTTTCCAATTTACTTTTATCTAATATTCCTCGTTTTTTGTTATCCTTTGTTGAAATGCGGAAAGGTAAGCTCAGGAGCGTGCATGTGTCTGCAGTATAATATGGCAGCAGTTGTGCAACAATGTTATTCATTATCAAGAACACTAGATGGCAGCGCTATTTATTGTCATGTAGTGCTGCAGCCATGTGCACGCTACTTATCTACATATCTCTTCAACAAAGAACATTAGAACAAAGCAAATTTGATAATGGAAGAAAATTGGAAACTTTTTTTAAAATTGTATTCGCTATATGAATCAAGAAAGAAAAATGTTGGGCTTCATCTTATATTTTATGTACCAATTATTTCCATTGCAAACATTTGACACATTTTACAGGAGATGGCAGTATGAGCCAAAAACAAAATGTCTTAAGAAAAATAAAAAGGAAAGACAGGTTTACTGGACTTAACTAAGGAAACTTCGGGGATTTATTTTATAGAACTGTAATGTTCCCAAGAAACTTTTTTAATGGCATCTTCCTGTATATGAACAGTGTATAGTAATATGTTCTCCCCTTTATGGTATCCCCAGTGATCTATAATACCTCCTGGAGTGTATTCAATTGTTAGCAAATAGCTCCTTTACCTTTCTTTTGTCATTTGAAATAACAGATTTTCCCTGCTGTATCCTCACCTATACAGAAAATGGTTCTGGTTTGTAAAGGTTTGTAAACAAGAAACTAAAACACAAAAATATGATTGACAGGTATTACAATGTTCAAATTGCTCTCTGTGTTTGTGTAAACAGAGATAAGGGTGGATGCTCTCCCTAAAAGCTCAGACCATTTGAATTGGTTGTGGTTTCAAATAGCAAAAACAGCTATTCCATGTTGAAAAATAAACCAAAAGGAACAGTTTATTATATTACATTATATACTCTGCAGCTGACATAACAAGCCACTTTAAAATCATTAAAAGGGACAGTGTACTGTAAAATAGTGTTTCCATTAAAGGACCACTAAACAGTAGAATAACACAATAAATGCATAATAAAAAGACAATGAAAAAGCACTTGGTTTGAATTTTAAATGTCAGTTACAGTTTCCTTCCTAATGTGTCATGTGACAGCCATAAGCCAAATCACAAATGCATATAAACATAGCCTTTGAATCTTGCACATGCTCAATTAGGGGCTGGTGCCTCTGAAAGTGGGCATATCTGTGCACATGTATACAAAATAATTGAATGGGAGCGTCTTTCCTGAATCAGAAATCTCTCCCTCAGATAACAAATCCCTTACCCCTACTTCAGAACATTGTGAGGGTATATCGGATACGGCTACTAAAGCGTCAGACGGCTCAGCATTTGTTCTTAACCCAGAGCTGACACGCTTTCCTTGTAAACCAGGCAGTTTAGAGAAAACCTCTGTGAGGGTTTTATTCATAACTGTGGCCATGTCTTGTAAAGTAAATGAATTAATGCACTAGAGGTACTTGGCATCACTTGTGCGGGCGTTACTGGTTGTGACACTTGGGGAGAGCTAGATGCTAAACCCTCATTTCCTTCTAACTGAGAATCATCTATTGCAATATTTTTAAGTGCTAAAATATGCTCTTTATAATTTATAGACATATCAGTGCAAGTGGGACACATTCTAAGAGGGGGTTCCACAATGGCTTCTAAACACATAGAACAAGGATTCTCCTTGGTGTCAGACATGTTAAACAGGCTAGTAATGTAACAAGCAAGCTTGGAAAACACTTTAATCAAAGTAAATAACACTTTAAACAAAAACGGTACTGTGCCTTTAAGAGAAAAAAAGCTGCACAAACTCTGCAAAACAGTGTAAAAAAGCAGTAAACACAACCAAATTTTTACAGTAGCATCATAAAGCCTTAGTAACTTTGCACAACTATGCAAATAAACAATTAACCCCTTAATGTAAAAACTGGATTGAAAAAACTTCAAAACCGGTAAAATAAAGTTCAGCACCTTGCCACAGCTCTGCTGTGACGCCTACCTGCCCTTTAGGAACGATTTGTGGGGAAAAAAACCTCTTTACAGCCCTCAAATACAGCAGGAATCTCTGGAGAAGTAGCTGGATGCTTCTGAGGTAAATAAACTGTGCAACTGAAAATAGGCCCCTCCCACCTCACTCGATGTTATGGGGCCTAAAAAACACGAGTGTTTCTTAAACTAGCCATGTGGGTTAATAACCCTTAAACAAGCCACAAAGACCCCTTAAAGTCCCTCAAAAAACGTTTTATTTGTAACTAAACCAAAACGTTTTTTCCTATTAGTGTCACCAGTAACTATGAGCCCTTTATGCAAGCTTGGATTCCTCTTTTACTGAATACAGCTTACCTTTCCCTCATGGGGATATTGCCAGCCTTTTCTAGAAACAACACAGTCTGTCTAGAAAAAAATAGACTGAACATTCCTTAATGCAGTTTAGCCTGCAAACTGTTCCCCCAACTGAAGTTTTCCTGTACTCTTCAGCCATTGTGAGAACAGCAGTGGATCTTAGTTACAAAATGCTACGATCATCATCCTCCTTGCAGAAATCTTCATCCCTTTTCTGCCAGAGAGTAAATAGCACACACCGGTACCATTTAAAATAAACTTTTGATTGAGAAAATAAAAACTAACATTTTTGTCACCACACTCACTTTACCCTTCCTAGCAGTTAAGCAGGCAGAGAGAATGACTGGGGGTGGAGCTATATAGACAGCTCTGCTGTGGGTGCTCTCTCTGCCACTTCCTGTAGGGAAGGAGAATATCCCACAAGTATGGATGAATCCGTGAACTCGATACATCTTACAAGAGAAAAAACATAATTTATGCTTACCTGATAAATTTATTTCTCTTGTGGTGTATCCAGTCCACGGATCATCCATTACTTGTGGGATATTCTCATTCCCAACAGGAAGTTGCAAGAGGACACCCACAGCAGAGCTGTCTATATAGCTCCTCCCCTAACTGTCATATCCAGTCATTCGACCGAAAACAAGCAGAGAAAGGAGAAACCATAGGGTGCAGTGGTGACTGTAGTTTAATATTAAAAAATACCTGCCTTAAAATGACAGGGTGGGTCATGGACTGGATACACCACAAGAGAAATAAATTTATCAGGTAAGCATAAATTATGTTTTCTCTTGTAAGGTGTATCCAGTCCACGGATCATCCATTACTTGTGGGATACCAATACCAAAGCTAAAGTACACGGCTGAAGGGAGGGACAAGGCAGGTACTTAAACGGAAGGTACCACTGCCTGTAAAACCTTTCTCCCAAAAATAGCTTCCGACGAAGCAAAAGTATAAAATTTGTAGAATTTTGAAAAAGTATGAAGCGAAAACCAAGTCGCCGCCTTGCAAATCTGTTCAACAGAAGCCTCATTTTTAAAGGCCCATGTGGAAGCCACAGCTCCAGTAGAATGAGCTGTAATCCTTTCTGGAGGCTGCTGGCCAGCAGTCTCATAGGCTAAGCGGATTATGCTTTTTAGAAAAAAAACAAAATTTATGTTTACCTGATAAATTTCTTTCTCCTACGGTGTGTCCGGTCCACGGCTTCATCCTTACTTGTGGGAATATTCTCTTCCCTAACAGGAAATGGCAAAGAGAGCACAGCAAAAGCTGCCCATATAGCTCCCCCTCTGGCTCCGCCCCCCAGTCATTCGACCGACGGTTAGGAGAAAAAGGAGAAACAATAGGGTGCCGTGGCGACTGTAGTGTGCAGAAACAAAAAAAAAATTAAACCTGACTAAAAGCCAGGGCGGGCCGTGGACCAGACACACCGTAGGAGAAAGAAATTTATCAGGTAAGCATAAATTCTGTTTTCTCCTACATTGGTGTGTCCGGTCCACGGCTTCATCCTTACTTGTGGGAACCAATACCAAAGCTTTAGGACACGGATGAAGGGAGGGAACAAGACAGGTTACCTAAACGGAAGGCACCACGGCTTGCAAAACCTTTCTCCCAAAAACAGCCTCCGAAGAAGCATATGTATCGAATTTGTAAAATTTGGCAAAAGAATGCAGAGAAGACCAAGTCGCTGCCTTACAGATCTGATCAACAGAAGCCTCGTTCTTGAAGGCCCATGTGGAAGCCACAGCTCTAGTAGAGTGAGCTGTAATTCGTTCAGGAGGCTGCCGTCCAGCAGTCTCATAAGCCAATCGGATGATGCTTTTCAGCCAAAAAGAAAGAGGTAGCAGTAGCTTTCTGACCTCTCCTCTTACCAGAATAAACGACAAACAAGGAAAAAGTCTGTCTGAAATCCTTTGTTGCTTCTAAATAGAATTTTAAAGCACGGACCACATCTAAGTTGTGTAACAAACGTTCCTTCTTCGAAACTGGATTCGGACACAGAGAAGGAACAACTATTTTCTGGTTAATATTCCTGTTGGAAACCACTTTTGGAAGAAAACCAGGCTTGGTACGCAAAACAACCTTATCTGTATGGAATACCAGATAGGGTAAAGTACACTGCAAAGCAGACAATCCAGAAACTCTTCTAGCAGAAGAAATAGCAACCAAAAACAGAACTTTCCAAGATAGTAACTTAATATCTATGGAATGTAAAGGTTCAAACGGAACCCCTTCAAGAACTGACAGAACTAAGTTTAGACTCCATGGAGGAGTCATGGGTCTGTAGACAGGCTTGATTCTGACTAAGGCCTGTACAAATGCCTGTACATCTGGCACTGCTGCCAGACGTTTGTGCAACAAAACAGACAGAGCAGATATCTGCCCTTTTAGAGAACTCGCTGACAATCCTTTATCCAAACCTTCTTGGAGAAAAGAAAGTATCCTAGGAATTTTAATTTTACTCCAAGAGAATCCCTTGGATTCGCACCAACAGAAATATTTTTTCCATATCTTATGATAAATTTTCCTAGTCACAGGCTTTCTGGCTTGGACCAGAGTATCTATAACTGAATCTGAAAACCCACGCTTAGATAAAATCAAGCGTTCAATTTCCAAGCAGTCAGTTGCAGAGAGACTAGATTTGGATGTTCGAATGGACCTTGTACTAGAAGATCCCGTCTCAAAGGTAGCTTCCATGGTGGAGCCGATGACATATTCACCAGGTCTGCATACCAAGTCCTGCGTGGCCACGCATGAGCTATCAGAATCACCGAGGCCTCCTCCTGTTTGATCCTGACTACAAGCCTGGGAAGGAGAGGGAACGGTGGAAACACATAAGCTAGGTTGAACGACCAAGGCGCCACCAATGCATCCACTAGTGTCGCCTTGGGATCCCTGGATCTGGACCCGTAGCGAGGAACCTTGAAATTCTGACGAGACGCCATCAGATCCATATCTGGAGTGCCCCATAGTTGAGTTAACTGGGCAAAAACCTCCGGGTGGAGTTCCCACTCCCACGGATGGAAAGTCTGACTCCTCAGATAATCCGCCTCCCAGTTGTCTACTCCTGGGATGTGAATTGCAGATAGGTGGCAGGAGTGATCCTCCGCCCATTTGATGATCTTGGATACCTCTCTCATCGCCAAGGAACTCTTTGTTCCCCCCTGATGATTGATGTACGCTACAGTCGTCATGTTGTCCGACTGAAATCTTATGAATCTGGCCTTCGCTAGGTGAGGCCAGGCCAGGAGCGCATTGAATATCGCTCTCAGTTCCAAAATGTTTATCGGGAGAAGAGACTCTTCCCGAGACCATAGACCCTGAGCTTTCAGGGAGTCCCAGACCGCGCCCCAGCCTAAGAGACTGGCGTCGGTCGTGACGATGACCCACTCTGGTCTGCGGAAACTCATTCCCTGAGACAGGTGATCCTGAGTCAACCACCAGTGGAGTGAGTCTCTGGTTACCTGGTCTACTTGAATCTGGGGAGACAAATCTGCATAATCCCCATTCCACTGTTTGAGCATGCACAGTTGTAATGGTCTTAGATGAATTTGAGCAAAAGGAACCACGTCCATTGCTGCAACCATTAATCCTATTACCTCCATGCACTGAGCTATGGAAGGCTGAGGAATAGATTGAAGAACTTGACAAGCGTTTAGAAGCTTTAATTTTCTGACCTCCATCAGGAAAATCTTCATTTCTACAGAATCTATTATTGTTCCCAGAAAGGGAACCCTTGTGGACGGGGACAGGGAACTTTTTGCTACGTTCACCTTCCACCCGTGAGACCTGAGAAAGGCTAAAACAATGTCTGTATGAGCCCTTGCTTTGGAAAGAGACGACGCTTGGATTAGGATGTCGTCTAGGTAAGGTGCTACAACAATGCCCCTCGGCCTTAGAACCGCTAGAAGGGACCCTAGCACCTTTGTGAAAATTCTGGGAGCAGTGGCTAAACCGAATGGAAGAGCCACGAACTGGTAATGTTTGTCCAGGAAGGCGAACCTCAGGAACTGATGATGATCCTTGTGGATAGGAATATGCAGGTACGCATCCTTTAGGTCCACGGGAGTCATATATTGACCCTCCTGGATTGTTGGTAAGATCGTACGAATGGTTTCCATTTTGAATGATGGAACTCTGAGGAATTTGTTTAGAATTTTTAAATCCAGAATTGGCCTGAAAGTTCCCTCTTTTTTGGGAACTACAAACAGGTTTGAGTAAAAACCCAGACCTTGTTCCACTGCTGGAACTGGGTGTATCACTCCCATCTTTAATAGGTCTCCTACGCAATGTAAGAATGCCTGTCTCTTTATCTGGTCTGAAGATAAGCGAGACATGTGGAACCTTCCCCTTGGAGGGAGTTCCTTGAACTCTAGAAGATACCCCTGAGAGACTATTTCTAGTGCCCATGGATCCGGAACATCTCTTGCCCAAGCCTGAGCAAAGAGAGAAAGTCTGCCCCCTACTAGATCCGGTCCCGGATCGGGGGCTACCCCTTCATGCAGTCTTGGTAGCAGCAGCAGGCTTCTTGGCCTGTTTGCCCTTGTTCCAGCCTTGCATTGGTTTCCACGCTGGTTTAGGCTGGGAAGCGTTACCCTCTTGTCTAGAGGCTGCAGAGTTAGGAGATGGTCCGTTCCTGAAATTGCGAAAGGAACGAAAATTAGATTTGTTTTTAGCCTTGAAAGGCCTATCCTGTGGGAGGGCATGGCCCTTTCCCCCAGTGATGTCTGAAATGATCTCCTTCAATTCTGGCCCGAAAAGGGTCTTACCTTTGAAAGGAATATTAAGCAGTTTTGTCTTGGACGACACATCTGCCGACCAAGATTTTAGCCAAAGCGCTCTGCGCGCCACTATTGCAAAACCTGAATTTTTCGCGGCTAATTTAGCCAATTGAAAAGCGGCATCTAAAATAAAGGAATTAGCCGACTTTAGTGCGTGAATTCTGTCCATGACTTCCTCATATGGAGTCTCCTTATGGAGCGAATTTTCTAGTTCCTCGAACCAAAAAGACGCCGCCGTGGTGACAGGAATAATGCACGAAATTGGTTGGAGAAGGAAACCTTGCTGAACAAATATCTTTTTAAACAATCCTTCCAATTTTTTATCCATAGGATCTTTGAAAGCACAACTGTCCTCAATTGGAATAGTTGTGCGCTTGGCCAACGTAGAAACTGCCCCCTCCACCTTAGGGACTGTTTGCCATGCGTCCCTTCTGGGGTCGACAATGGGGAACATTTTCTTAAATATAGGAGGTGGGACAAAAGGTATACCTGGCTTCTCCCACTCCTTGGTCACTATGTCCGCCACCCTCTTGGGTATCGGAAAGGCATCAGCGTGCACAGGGACCTCTAGGAATTTGTCCATTTTGCACAATTTCTCTGGAATCACCAAAGAGTCACAATCATCAAGTGTAGTTAGCACCTCCTTAAGCAGGGCGCGGAGATGTTCTAACTTAAATTTAAAAGCCACGATATCAGGTTCTGCCTGCTGAGAAACTTTTCCTGAATCAGAAATTTCTCCCTCAGACAGACCCTCCCTCACTGCCAATTCAGATTGATGTGAGGGTATAACAGATAAATTATCGTCAGCGCCAACTTGCTCATCCTCTGTATTTAAAACTGAGCAATCACGCTTTCTGGGAAATGCTGACAGTTTGGATAAAAGATTTGCTATAGAATTATCCATTACTGCAGTTAATTGCTGCATAGTAACAAGCATTGGCGCGCTAGATGTACTAGGTGTCGCCTGCGCGGGCAAAACTGGTGTTGACACAGAAGGAGAGGATGATGAACTATCCCCACTACCTTCATTTGAAGAATCATCTTGGGCAAACTTATTAAATGTGACAGTACTGTCCTTACTTTGTTTGGACGCTATGGCACAATTTGAACATACATTTAAAGGGGGAACCACCTTGGCCTCCATACACACAGAACATATGCTATCTCAGTGCTTGACAAATCTGTTTAAAAATTAGGAGTCGGTAAGAATATTTAGGAGCCAAGCATATTTTTAGGAGCCTGACAGTTGGGATTGTACACAGATATATGGAGAATAATCCAAAAAGTTAGGAGCCAGGGGTAAAATTCTAGGAGCCAGTGGCTCCCAGGCTCCTGGGTTTGTCGAGCCCTGTGCTATCTGAAGGTATAGACATGTTAGACAGACTTTGGCAGGCTATTAATGCAATAAAATCGTTTTTAAACAAAACCGTTACTGTCTCTTTAAATAATAAACAGAGCACACTTTATTTTTGAATGCTTGAAAAACTATGAAGGAAATATCCGATTTTTACAAAATTTACACCCTAGTGTCTTAATGCTTTGAACGTATTGCACACCAAATTCTCTAACCCCTTAAATGAGCAAACCGGAGCTAATTGTTTAATTTACCAGTTTGAACCCACTACAGTCCCTGCCACAGCCTTTGCTGCAGCTTTTACCTTCCTTGGGGGTTATTCACCACAGAAATAAGCCTTCTAGAAATCGTTTTTATGGCCACAGGACCCTCTCACATGAAGCTGCATGCATTGCTTCCAAAAGTAACTGCGCAACTGAGGCGCGAAAATGAGGCCTCCTCCCTCTGCATACCAGAGTGAAGGGGCCTTCCTGACTAAATTAGCTGTCTAACCAACTGCCAGGCGAAATAAAAACGTTCCCAAAAGTGTTTCATATCACAAAAACACTCCAAAAGTCAAATAAATATTATATAAATCAATCGATTTAGCCCACCATAGTGTCAACCAGTATAGAGCCCATTTATAAGCCTTCATTCTGTTATGAGTCTAAGAAAATGGCTTACCGGTCCCAAGAGGGAAAATGACAGTCTTCTAGCATTACTATGTCTTGTTAGAAAAGAGACTAGTCATACCTGGAGCAGAAAAGTCTGCAAACTGTTCCCCCCAACTGAAGTTCTCTGGTTTCAACCGTCCTGCGTGGGAACAGCAATGGATTTTAGTTACTGTTGCTAAAATCATACTCCTCTTTTAACAGAACTCTTCATCACTTTCTGTTGTAGAGTAAATAGTACAAACCGGTACTATTTTAAAATAACAAACTCTTGATAGAAGAAATAAAAACTACAACTAACACCACATACTCTTTACCATCCCCGTGGAGATGCTAATTGTTCAGAGCGGCAAAGAGAATGACTGGGGGCGGAGCCAGAGGGGGAGCTATATGGGCAGCTTTTGCTGTGCTCTTTGCCATTTCCTTCTAGGGAAGAGAATATTCCCACAAGTAAGGATGAAGCCGTGGACCGGACACACCAATGTAGGAGAAAGAGAGGTTGCCGAAGCCTTTTGACCTCTCCTCTGTCCAGAGTAGACAACAAACAAAGCAGATGTTTGACGAAAATCTTTAGTAGCTTGTAAGTAAAACTTTAAAGCACAAACCACGTCCAGATTGTGTAATAGACGTTCCTTCTTTGAAGAATAAGGATTAGGACACAAAGACGGAACAACAATCTCTTGATTGATATTCTTATAAGATACCACCTTAGGTAGAAACCCAGGTTTGGTACGCAGAACTACCTTATCTGCATGGAAGATCAGATAAGGAGAATCACATTGTAAGGCAGATAACTCTGAAACTCTACGAGCCGAGGAAATAGCTACAAAAAAAGAACTTTCCAAGATAAAAGTTTGATATCTATGGAATGAAGAGGTTCAAACTGAACCCCCTGAAGAACTTTAAGAACCAAATTTAAACTCCATGGTGGAGCAACAGGTTTAAACACAGGCTTGATTCTAACTAAAGCCTGACAAAATGCCTGAAAGTCTGGGACATCCGCCAGACGCTTGTGCAAAAGAATAGATAGCGCAGTAATCTGTCCCTTTAAGGAACTAGCTGACAATCCTTTCTCCAATCCCTCTTGGAGAAAAGATATCCTTGGAATCCTGACCTTACTCCATGAGTAACCCTTGGATTCACACCAATAAAGATATTTACGTCATATCTTATGATAGATTTTCCTGGTGACAGGCTTTCGTGCCTGAATTAAGGTATCAATGACTGACTCGGAGAAACCACGCTTTGATAAAGTCAAGCGTTCAATCTCCAGGCAGTCAGCCTCAGAGAAATTAGATTTGGATGGTTGAAAGGACCTTGAAGTAGAAGGTCCTGTCTCAGCGGCAGAGTCCATGGTGGAAAGGATGACATGTCCACCAGATCTGCATACCAAGTCCTGCGTGGCCACGCAGGCGCCATCAAGATCACTGATGCTCTCTCCTGCTTGATTTTGGCAATCAGACGAGGGAGCAGAGGAAACGGTGGGAACACATAAGCCAGGTTGAAGGACCAAGGCGCTGCTAGAGCATCTATCAGCGTTGCCTTGGGGTCCCTGGACCTGGATCTGTAACAAGGAAGCTTGGCGTTCTGGCGAGACGCCATGAGATCCAGTTCTGGTTTGCCCCAACGAAGAACCAATTGTGCAAACACCTCCGGATGGAGTTCTCACTCCCCCGGATGAAAAGTCTGTCGACTTAGAAAATCCGCCTCCCAGTTCTCTACACCTGGGATATAGATAGCTGATAGGTGGCAAGAGTGAATCTCTGCCCAGTAAATTATCTTTGAGACTTCTAACATCGCTAGGGAACTCCTTGTTCCCCCTTGATGGTTGATGTAAGCCACAGTCGTGATGTTGTCCGACTGAAATCTGATGAACCTCATTGTCGCTAGATGAGGCCAAGCCTGAAGAGCATTGAATATCGCTCTTAGTTCCAGAATGTTTATTGGAAGGAGTGACTCCTCCTGAGTCCACGATCCCTGAGCCTTCAGGGAGTTCCAGACTGCACCCCAACCTAGAAGGCTGGCATCTGTCGTTACAATTGTCCAATCTGGCCTGCGAAAGGTCATACCTTTGGACAGATGGACCCGAGATAGCTACCAGAGAAGAGAATCCCTGATCTCTTGATCCAGATTTAGTAGAGGGGACAAATCTTTGTAATCCCCATTCCACTGACAGAGCATGCAGAGTTGCAGCGGTCTGAGATGTAGGCGTGCAAACGGCACTATGTCCATTGCCGCTACCATTAAGCCGATTACTTCCATGCACTGAGCCACCGAAGGGCGAGGAATGGAATAAAGAACACGGCAGGAGTTTAGAAGTTTTGATAACCTGGACTCTGTCAGGTAAATTTTAATTTCTACAGAATCTATCAGAGTCCCTAGGAAGGAAACTCTTGTAAGGGGGGATAGAGAACTCTTTTCCTCGTTCACCTTCCACCCATGCGACCTCAGAAATGCCAACACTATGTCCGTATGAGACTTAGCAATTTGGAAGTGTGACGCCTGAATCAGGATGTCGTCTAAATAAGGGGCCACTGCTATGCCCAACGACCGCCATAAGCGACCCCAGAACCTTCGTAAAAATTCTTGGGGCTGTAGCTAACCCAAAGGGAAGAGCTACAAACTGGTAATGCCTGTCTAGAAAGGCAAACCTGAGAAACCGATGATCTTTGTGTATCGGAATGTGAAGATAAGCATCCTTTAAATCCACTGGATCATAGGTAGGATGGTACGAATAGTCTCCATCTTGAATGATGGAACTCTGAGGAATTTGTTTAAGATCTTTAGATCCAAAATTGGTCTGAAGGTTCCCTCTTTTTTGGGAACCACAAACAGATTTGAGTAAAATCCCTGTCCCTGTTCCTCCTTTGGAACTGGATGGATCACTCCCATAACTAGGAGGTCTTGTACACAATGTAAGAATGCCTCTCTCTTTATCTGGTTTGCAGATAATTGTGAAAGGTGAAATCTCTCGGCATAACTTCCCCCTCGTCAGATTCCGCTGGTGATACATTTTTTAAAGACAGAATAACATAATTTATGCTTACCTGATAAATTTATTTCTCTTGTAGTGTAGTCAGTCCACGGGTCATCCATTACTTATGGGATTATATCTCTTCCCCAACAGGAAGTTGCAAGAGGATCACCCAAGCAGAGCTGCTATATAGCTCCTCCCCTCACATGTCATATCCAGTCATTCGACCGAAACAAGACGAGAAAGGAGAAACCATAGGGTGCAGTGGTGACTGGGGTTTAATTAAAATTTAGATCTGCCTTAAAAGACAGGGCGGGCCGTGGACTGACTACACTACAAGAGAAATAAATTTATCAGGTAAGCATAAATTATGTTTTCTCTTGTTAAGTGTAGTCAGTCCACGGGTCATCCATTACTTATGGGATACCAATACCAAAGCTAAAGTACACGGATGAAGGGAGGGACAAGGCAGGAACTTTAAACGGAAGGAACCACTGCCTGAAGCACCTTTCTCCCAAAAATAGCCTCCGAAGAAGCAAAAGTGTCAAATATGTAAAATTTTGAAAAAGTGTGAAGTGAAGACCAAGTTGCAGCCTTGCAAATCTGTTCAACAGAGGCCTCATTCTTAAAGGCCCAGATGGAAGCCACAGCTCTAGTAGAATGAGCTGTAATTCTTTCAAGAGGCTGCTGTCCAGCAGTCTCATAGGCTAAACGTATTATGCTACGAAGCCAAAAAGAGAGAGAGGTAGCTGAAGCCTTTTGACCTCTCCTCTGTCCAGAGTAAACGACAAACAGGGAAGAAGTTTGACGAAAATCCTTAGTTGCCTGCAAATAGAACTTCAGGGCACGGACTACGTCCAGATTATGCAAAAGTCGTTCCTTCTTTGAAGGGTTAGGACACAATGATGGAACAACAATCTCTTGATTGAAATTCCTGTTAGAAACTACCTTAGGTAAGAACCCAGGTTTAGTACGCAGAACTACCTTGTCTGAATGAAAAATCAGATAAGGAGAATCACAATGTAAGGCAGATAACTCAGAGACTCTTCGAGCCGAGGAAATAGCCATCAAAAACAGAACTTTCCAAGATAACAGCTTGATATCAATGGAATGAAGGGGTTTAAATGGAACGCCTTGCAGAACGTTAAGAACTAAGTTTAAGCGGAGCAACAGACTTAAACACAGG
This sequence comes from Bombina bombina, assembly GCF_027579735.1. Classification (NCBI taxonomy): domain Eukaryota; kingdom Metazoa; phylum Chordata; class Amphibia; order Anura; family Bombinatoridae; genus Bombina; species Bombina bombina. Next base: position 1,271,262,963 of record NC_069500.1, read on the forward strand.
CTTAATCCTAGCCAAAGCCCGACAAAAAGCCTAAACGTCTGGAACTTCTGCCAGACGTTTGTGTAGAAGAATAGACAGAGCAGAAATCTGTCCCTTTAACGAACTAGCAGATAAGCCCTTTTCTAAACCCTCTTGTAGAAAAGACAATATCCTAGGAATCCTAACCTTACTCCATGAGTAACTCTTGGATTCGCACCAATATAAATATTTACGCCATATCTTATGGTAAATTCTTCTGGTAACAGGCTTCCTAGCCTGTATTAAGGTATCAATAACCGACTCCGAGAAGCCACGCTTTGATAGAATCAAGCGTTCAATCTCCATGCAGTCAGCCTCAGAGAAATTAGATTTGGATGGTTGAAAGGACCCTGAATTAGAAGGTCCTGCCTCAGAGGCAGAGACCATGGTGGACAAGACGACATCTCCACTAGTTCTGCATACCAGGTCCTGCGCGGCCACGCAGGCGCTATCAGAATCACCGATGCTCTCTCCTGTTTGATCTTGGCAATCAGACGAGGAAGCATCGGAAATGGTGGAAACACATAAGCCATGTTGAAGACCCAAGGTGCTGTCAGAGCATCTATCAGCACCGCTCCCGGGTCCCTGGACCTGGATCCGTAACAAGGAAGCTTGGCGCTCTGGCGAGACGCCATCAGATCCAGATCTGGTTTGCCCCAACGATGAATCAGTTGAGCGAAGACCTCCGGATGAAGTTCCCACTCCCCCGGATGTAAAGTCTTGCGACTTAGAAAGTCCGCCTCCCAGTTCTCCACGCCTAGGATGTAGATCGCTGACAGGTGGCAAGAATGAGACTCTGCCCAGCGAATTATCTTTGAGACTTCTAACATCGCTAGGGAACTCCTGGTTCCCCCTTGATGGTTGATGTAAGCCACAGTCGTGATGTTGTCCGACTGAAATCTGATGAACCTCAGTGTTGCTAACTGAGGCCAAGCTAGAAGAGCATTGAATATTGCTCTCAACTCCAGAATATTTATTGGGAGGAGTTTCTCCTCCTGAGTCCATAATCCCTGAGCCTTCAGGGAGTTCCAGACTGCGCCCCAACCTAGAAGGCTGGCATCTGTTGTTACAATCGTCCAATCTGGCCTGCGAAAGGTCATCCCCTTGGACAGATGGACCCGAGAAAGCGACCAGAGAAGAGAATCTCTGGTCTCTTGATCCAGATTTAGTAGGGGGGACAAATCTGAGTAATCCCCATTCCACTGACTTGGCATGCACAATTGCAGCGGTCTGAGATGCAGGCGTGCAAATGGTACTATGTCCATTGCCGCTACCATTAAACCGATTACTTCCATGCACTGAGCTACTGACGGGTGTGGAATGGAATGAAGGGCACGGCAAGCATTTAGAAGTTTTGATAACTTGGCCTCCGTCAGGTAAATTCTCATCTCTACAGAATCTATAAGAGTCCCTAGGAAGGGAACCCTTGTAAGTGGTAATAGAGAACTCTTTTCCACGTTCACCTTCCACCCATGCGACCTCAGAAATGCCAGAACTATCTCTGTATGAGACTTGGCAGCTTGAAAACTTGACGCTTGTATCAGAATGTCGTCTAGGTACAGAGCCACCGCTATGCCTCGCGGTCTTAGTACCGCCAGAAGTGAGCCCAGAACCTTTGTAAAGATTCTTGGAGCCGTAGCTAACCCGAAGGGAAGAGCTACAAACTGGTAATGCCTGTCTAGAAAGGCAAATCTTAGGTACCGATAATGATCCTTGTGAATCGGTATGTGAAGGTAGGAATCTTTTAAGTCCACTGTGGTCATGTACTGACCCTCTTGGATCATGGGTAGGATGGTTCGAATAGTTTCCATTTTGAATGATGGAACTCTTAGGAATTTGTTTAGGATTTTTAAGTCCAAGATTGGTCTGAAGGTTCCCTCTTTCTTGGGAACCACAAATAGATTTGAATAGAATCCTTGCCCGTGTTCCGTCCGCGGAACTGGGTGGATCACCCCCATTAGTAAGAGGTCTTGTACACAGCGTAGAAACGCCTCTTCTTTATTTGGTTTGCTGATAACCTTGAAAGATTAAATCTCCCTTGTGGAGGAGAAGCTTTGAAGTCCAGAAGATATCCCTGAGATATGATCTCCAACGCCCAGGGATCCTGAACATCTCTTGCCCAAGCCTGGGCGAAAAGAGAAAGTCTGCCCCCCACTAGATCCGTTTCCGGATAGGAGGCCCTCTCTTCATGCTGTCTTAGGGGCAGCAGCAGGTTTTCTGGCCTGCTTGCCCTTGTTCCAGGACTGGTTAGTTTTCCAGCCCTGTCTGTAACGAGCAACAGCTCCTTCCTGTTTTGGAGCGGAGGAAGTTGATGCTGCTCCTGCCTTGAGGTTACGAAAGGCACGAAAATTAGACTGTTTGGCCTTTCATTTGGCCCTGTCCTGAGGCAGAGCATGGCCCTTACCTCCCGTAATGTCAGCGATAATTTCTTTCAAACCGGGCCCGAATAAGGTCTGCCCTTTGAAAGGAATATTAAGCAATTTAGATTTAGAAGTCACGTCAGCTGACCAGGATTTAAGCCATAGCGCTCTGCGCGCTTGGATGGCGAATCCGGAGTTCTTAGCCGTAAGTTTGGTTAAATGTACGACGGCATCAGAAACAAATGCGTTAGCTAGCTTAAGTGCTTTAAGCTTGCTGTGCGAATGGCCTCTTCCAGAGACTCAAACCAGAATGCCGCTGCAGCAGTGACAGGCGCAATGCATGCAAGGGGCTGTAAGATAAAATCTTGTTGAACAAACATTTTCTTAAGGTAACCCTCTAATTTCTTATCCATTGGATCTGAAAAGGCACAACTATCCTCCACCGGGATAGTGGTACGCTTAGCCAAAGTAGAAACTGCTCCCTCCACCTTAGGGACCGTCTGCCATAAGTGCCGTGTGGTGGCGTCTATTGGAAACATTTTCCTGAATATAGGAGGGGGGGGAAAAGGCACACCGGGTCTATCCCACTCCTTGCTAATAATTTCTGTAAGCCTCTTAGGTATAGGAAAAACGTCAGTACACACCGGTACCGCATAGTATCTATCCAGCCTACATAATTTCTCTGGAATTGCAACCGTGTTACAATCATTCAGAGCCGCTAATACCTCCCCTAGCAATACACGGAGGTTCTCAAGCTTAAATTTAAAATTAGAAATCTCTGAATCCAGTCTCCCTGGATCAGATCCGTCACCCACAGAATGAAGCTCTCCGTCCTCATGTTCTGCAAATTGTGACGCAGTATCGGACATGGCTCTCCCATCATCAGCGCGCTCTGTCCTTAACCCAGAGCAATCGCGCTTGCCTCTTAATTCTGGCAATTTAGATAATACTTCTGTCATAACAGTAGCCATGTCTTGCAAAGTGATTTGTATGGGCCTCTCTGATGTACTTGGCGCCACAATATCACGCACCTCCTGAGCGGGAGGCGAAGGTACTGACACGTGAGGAGAGTTAGTCGGCATAACTTCCCCCTCGTTGTCTGGTGATAATTTCTTTACATGAAAAGATTGACTTTTATATAAAGTGACATCAATGCATTTAGTACACAAATTTCTATGGGGCTCCACATTGGCCTTCAAACATAATGAACAAAGAGATTCATCTGTGTCAGACATTTTTAAACAGACTAGCAATGAGACTAGCAAGCTTGGAAAATACTTTCAAATAAATTTACAAGCAATATAAAAAACGCTACTGCGCCTTTAAGAAGCACAAAAAGCTGTCACAGTTGAAACAACAATGAACCAAATTAGTTATAGCAACCAAATTTTCACAGTAAATGTATTAATACCCAAAAACGGATAACAATCTAATAATTAACGTTTTTATCACAGTCAAACACACTGTCACAGGTCTGCTGTGACTGATTACCTCCCTCAAAATGAATTTTGAAGACCCCTGAGCTCTCTAGAGACGTCCTGGATCATGGAGGATGAAGTAGGAAGATTGTGACTGAATTTTTACTGCGCAAAAAAGCGCTAAAATAGGCCCCTCCCACTCATATTACAACAGTGGGGAAGCTCAGTTAACTGTTTCTATGCAGAAAACAAAGATAGCCATGTGGTAAAATCATGCCCCAATAAGTTTTATCACCAAGTACCTCACAAAAAACGATTAACATGCTAGTAAACGTTTTGAACATACATTTTAAAAACTATGAAGTGTTATTAATAAGCCTGCTACCAGTCACTTTTACTGCAGTTAAGGCTCATACATTACTTCAGTATTAACAGTATTTTCTGAGTCAAATTCCATTCCCTAGAAAAATACTTCAGTGTACACAAACTCATCAGCCTAATACCAGTCGCTATCACTGCATTTAAGGCTGAACTTACGTTACATTGGTATTAGCAGTATTTTCTCAGTCAATTCCATTCCTCAGAAAAATAATTTACTGCACATACCTCGTTTGCAGGGGGGCCCTGCATGCTATTCCCCTTTTCTGAAGTTACCTCACTCCTCAGAATGTATGAGAACAGCCAGTGGATCTTAGTTACGTCTGCTAAGATCATAGAAAACGCAGGCAGATTCTTCTTCTAATGCTGCCTGAGAACAAACAGCACACTCCGGTGCCATTTAAAATAGCAAACTTTTGATTGAAGAAATAAACTAAGTTTAAAAACACCACAGACCTCTCACAACGACCTATCTTTAGTTAGGTTGCAAGAGAATGACTGGATATGACATGTGAGGGGAGGAGCTATATAGCAGCTCTGCTTGGGTGATCCTCTTGCAACTTCCTGTTGGGGAAGAGATATAATCCCATAAGTAATGGATGACCCGTGGACTGACTACACTTAACAAGAGAAATTATCTTTATTGCTTAAAGTGAAATCAGTACATTTGGTACACATTCTAAGAGGGGGCTCCACAATGGATTTAAACATAATGAACAAGGAGTTTCCTCTATGTCAGACATGTTTATACAGACTAGCAATGAGACTAGCAAGCTTGGAAAACACTTTAAATCAAGTTAACAAGCAAATATAATAAACGGTACTGTGCCTTTAAGAGAAACAAATTGTCAGAATTTGAAAAACAGTGAAAAAAGGCAGTAAATCAAACAAAATTTTTACAGTGTGTATAAAAAGCTAACAGAGCATTGCACCCACTTGCAAATGGATGATTAACCCCTTAGTTCAAAAACCGGATCAAAAAAACGATAGACGTTTTTTTACCAGTCACACCGAACTGCCACAGCCTTGCTGTGGGCCTACCTTCTCTCTTACTACCTCCATGTTTGTTGAGAGTTGCAAGAGAATGACTGGATATGTCAGTTAGGGGAGGAGCTATATAGACAGCTCTGCTGTGGGTGTCCTCTTGCAACTTCCTGTTGGGAATGAGAATATCCCACAAGTAATGGATGATCCGTGGACTGGATACACCTTACAAGAGAAAGGGTTTATTTTTATGAGATGTTAGGGAAGAGATCTATCTAATGCAAACTTGCATAGTTCCAAAAACACACTCTTAAAACAAAGAGAAAGTAAATTACAAGGGGACATGGCAGTCAAAACGGCCATATATGAGTGCATTTCAGTTTTGCATTGAAGCATTTTTTTTCAATACACTTGTAGCAGCAAAAATGTCTAGAAAAAGCTATAACCGCTACTGTGCACGAGAAACATTCACATATGCTCTGCTTGTCTGTGCATAGTAAAAGCTCTCTAATTCTACATCTATACATAGTCCCACTCACTTTTAATTTTAGTATAAGACAATTACCTTGTTCTAAAAATATATATAAAAAAATACATAAAACAAGGTCTATGCTATGGATCTGAGTATATTAAAGGGATGTGATACTCCAAAACATTCTCTGTTCTGTATAAGAGAGAAGCTTTCAGAATGTTATGGTGCTTTGCTTTTTGAAAAATGGTTATTCCTGTACTGAATAAACCCCCTCTGTGGGGAGTTCTCCCAACCCTCCCATGAGCAGTCTCAGGACTTAGTTTTTTACAGTTGTGCATTATGCACATTTCACCATAAACAGCTTTTACGTAAACATGTTAAAATATTTTTTTTGCATAGAACAGGTTAACTGCTGCTCTTTCATACACACATGTAACATGCCCCATAATTATCAAAAAAAAAAAGACACGCTCCAATTCATGACATTTTAGATCATCGACCCTGCACTACACTGTTAAACCCCCGCAAAGGGGTTAAATACACAGAAGTACCGCTTGGGAACCGCAGAACCTGCCGCTGATCCCCTCAGAAGTTACACATCGGAGCCTTGCAACTAAACGCTGCTTATTGGATCAGCTGTGGTTTCCGCTCTGAACCATCCGTGTTCTGGGGGTTCCAAGCAGTACTTCTGTGTGTTTAACCCCTTTGCAGAGTTAAACTCATAGTAGTGCAGGATCCATAGTCAAATTACATGTTAAAACAAATAAGAGCATGTAATATTTTAACTATTATGGGACTTTAAAAATTATTTAATTAAATTGACACAAGGCACATATATATTTTCACTTATTTGTGTAAAGAGCATGTCATTTAGTTCCAAATTTCATATTTCAATTTATTTTTGAGAGACTAGTATTAAAATAAAAACATAAACTAAGAACACATCAGTAATACACTGTATTAACTGCTTCCTTCACTAAAAAGGTTTTTTTAATAGTGAGCTCATGATCATAGTACTGAGTATTTTGTAAATAAACGGATAGAAAGGTCAAAAACAAAATGTGGGAGGGTACATTTCAATTTGAAAGAGAAGCATGTTTGCAATATAGTTCCATTAACAAAAATGCGTCATGAATGTGTCATTTTGACTTTACTGCCCATTTAATATTTCCTTCAATTCTAGACAGGGCCAGGTGGTCACTCACACACATATACATACACACAAATCCTATAAGTGGACTGCACTCTCTATCTGGAGAGGGTGCACCTATCCCAAAGCCACTAGCAAAACTCACTGCCCTGGGTACTCACAGGCAACTGTTGCAATCAGTGGCTCAGGCAATTAACACCAGAAAAGCTTGGGTATGAGAGATCACACAAAAATATCAAACATAGAAGTCAGCACTCACTTGGATGCATACAGCTAGGCTATAAACACAGAAGTGAAGAGTTTGTTAAGTTTGTTAAAGTATTTTGTGAAATGAAGATTAGCCCAGGAAATACTACAGAGTCTTCTTACATATATATATATATATATATATATATATATATATATATATATATATATATATATATATATATATATATATATATATATATATATATTCAATGTAAATATTTGCATAGGAAATTAGCACATCTAGGCAAGTATCCCCGCTTGCTTTTCCCCAGAAATAACTCATATACAATGTTACCAATGCACAAGAGAATTCTGGGTAAGTTATGCAAATTAGATATGCAAATGTTTTTTGCTTCAAAATAATACTGTTTTAACACAGCTATCCTTTTAACAGGATTATTACAGCAAACCAGAAATCACTCACTAGACAGCCTGTTTCGTATTGTTTGGAACTCATCAGTAGAAGATAGATTTCTGGTTGCTGCATTGGTAAAGCTTTTTTCAAGGTTAAACCAAAATTCATTAAAATTATGAGGGGAGATAAAAAGCTGAAATTAAAATCCTCCATGTCTCAAAATTAAATCAATGTAAATATTTGCATAGGAAATTAGCACATCTAGGCAAGTATTCCCGCTTGCTTTTCCCCAGAAATAGCTCATATACAATGTTACCAATGCATAACTAACCCAGAATTATCTCCCCCCATAATTTTAATGAATTTGGGATATGTGTGTGTGTGTGTCTATGTATATATATATATACTGTACTATGTATATATATTGTACTCCAGCCTATTGTAATGGCCCTTCCTGGCTACATTAGAGATAGTGCCCACTTACTCCTCCAATTGGAGAAGATACATTGGCAACCCACTTTCCAATGGCTGACCATCGACGTGACAGCTCTATACTCGAGCATACCCCACAAAAAAGGCCTGGAGGCCTTGGGAAATATGCTAAGACGGTACACTGACTTCTCTGACAACTTTATAGAATTTGTAGTGTCTACAGCTAATTTTTTACTGACCCACAACTACTTTGTCTCTGGGGGGGAATTCTACTTACAAAACTGCGGCACAGCCATGGGGGCCAAATTTGCCCCGGCCTATGCTAACTTATACATGGGTTGGCTGGAAATTAACACCATTTATGCAGATGACTTCCCCCTCAGAGACAATGTAGTAGTGTACGGCCGTTTCATAGACGACCTAATAATTGTCTGGAACCCCATTAATCAAAGAGAAGCCCAATATTTAGTTGACTTACTAAACACCAACCCCTTTAACTTGAGCTTCACATATAATGTCCACCCTAGATCTATTGTCTATCTAGACTTACAGCTGACCATAGATACTAACAACAACATTGTATCCTCTATCTACAGGAAGGCACTAGCACGTAACACAATACTGAGGGCAGATTCATGCCATGTAAAACATACTATAAGAGGCATACCGAAGGGCCAATATATAAGAGCCCGGAGGAATTGCTCTAATTTTTTACAGTACCAAGAACAAGCTGATCAAATCACTGCCCGGCTTGTGGAGAGAGGATACAATAAGACCACTCTGGCAAAAACAGCAAAAGAGGTTGGAAAACTAGACAGACGTACACTATTTGCCAATACAAATAGGAAAAATAAAAATAAATGCACCAGTGATAGACAGAACACACTGACTAGAGAAATTGTCTTCTCCACCCAGTATAGCAGACAGTATGATGAAATTTGTAAAATAATACATAAATATTTGCCCATTCTACAAAGTGATCACAAACTTAAAGACATAACTAGACAGCAAATAAAATGTGTAGCCAAAAGAGCTCCCACAGTAGGAGATAAAGTAAGAAAAAGCTTTACCTCAAAACCTCAACACAACACAAACTGGTTAACTTCACATCCAGGCTTTTTCAAGTGTGGACGAATATGTAAACGCTGCAATTATACCCAGAAGAGAGATCAGTTTACATCTTCAAATACAGGCAGGATTTTCCCAATCAAACAAAGAATAGATTGTACTAGTCAATTTGTAATTTATTTAATTACATGCCAACAGTGTCTCCTACAATATGTAGGCCTTACCACACGTCCCCTTAAGGACCGCATTAGACAACATCTATTATCACTTGATGAGGAAGTCCCCAGAACACCTGTAGCCAAGCATTTTCGAACACATGGCATACACATCAAACATTTATTCTCATTCTTAGGTATTGATCACATAGGAAAGGATATTAGAGGAGGTGACAGAATCAGTAAACTGCAGAGGAAAGAAGCCTTTTGGATCTTTACCTTCCAGACAAAAAGCCCAAAAGGCATGAATATGAGGCAAGACCTGGACCTATTCATAGATTAATTTACAAGTCCTCCGCCAACTGCCACCAAAATAAAATAAAATAATATTTTCTGTACAGAGCATTTCATCCTCTCCCTACCTAGTATTGTAGGCAAATCCCATTGCCCCTTGGCACATATAAAAATAAAATAACAAACAACAACCAATGAGTGTTCATCGGTTTTATATATAAAAAAAAAATAATAAAAAAAATTAAAAAAAATATAAAGTGTTTTATTTTAAAAAGATTTTTATAGATACATAGGTTTATTCTAGGCTACATCACTCATTAAAATGATTTTATCATTTGATTATCATCAGTCCACTAAATTCTTTATAACATCATTGCACTCTTTTGTGACTCCCTCCCCCAATAGCAACTATTCTTGTATATAAATTTCAAATTATATATATTGGACCTATAGGATGTCACCACCATCATAGGCCCAACAGGTGTGCGAAACACATATTTGGGTAACCACCTGGGTACCATAAAGATAGGATCACCTAGGATTGAGTTCAACAGGCAATTTACAAGTATTCACTATATATATGCCAAACGAATGTTGTCCCCAATAAACACTTACCCACATCACACACCCCTCTACATCTATTGATGCCATCTCGCTATCACCTAGGAACTCAACTTCCAACTAGACTCTTTTGTACAGGATAGTTGAAACCTGTAGCAATTACTTTGCTACCTAGGATAGCAGGAACACTATATCTCACATTTCCCGAATTACTACACCTACCACGTCCAGCAATGTAGCCACCATGTCAAATTTTCAATTAAATTGTAATTAACAACCAGCACATATAGGTGGCAACTAAATAAATAAACAAATAAATAAACAAATAAATACTTATCATAAACCTAAAACATATAATAACAACTGCTTGACCATGGATAGTGTGAAACAACAGGCATTAGCAAGAAAAGCCCCTTTGTTCCCAAATAATAGAGTTGCTATCTTTACCCTTTTCAATCTGCATCTTTATTCTTATTTTCATTCTTATCTTTTGTGCCCAACTACAAGTTTTCTATATATAATGTGAGTTTTGATAATAGTTCTTCTTCCTACACCCCTAGAGTATAATCCTGTTAATCACTGTGGTGATTGTTGAACTCAGTTGTGCTTACATCTTTATGCACAGCATAACTACTAAAAAGTTAAACTTTAGTATTTAGTTCCTAGTAATATGTCACCATTCCCTAACCTAATTATAATACACACACAACCACGTTATTTTTTGATTACATGCACAGCCTACCAAATCACTGTTTAACAACACTTTTTTCTTTAGAGAGTTTCACATTTAAGATTTTCTTTTTTTGCACCAAACACCTGCACACTATGTTTATTCACACAATATCAATTAGGCTTTGCTTACACACTATTGGCTAACACCAGTATTTAACCTGATAGCAGGTGAACACCACTAGATCTCTGATGAAGCGCATGTGAGCATGCGGGAAACGCGTCAGATCCAGCCCTGCAAACTGTGACTGTGTCTTTCACTTGACTGTTCATTAAACTAACCACTTTGGAAATAGAGTCTGCAGTTCCTCGTCTTTCTTTCTTCTAATACTGTGTGTGTGTGTGTGTGTGTGTGTGTGTGTGTGTGTGTGTGTGTGTGTGTGTGTGTGTGTGTGTATGTATGTATGTGTGTATATATATATATATATATATATATATATATATATATATATATATCTCAAATTCATTAAAATATGCAACCATAATTTTAGTTTTTTTAGTTTTACTTCCCTCCACCTAAAAGTTTTAGTTTGTTTTTCAATCAAGTTGTACAGTTTATAGGTCACATTAAAAAGGTGGAAATAGTTCTGAAATGATTTATCTTTGGCTCATTTTTTTACATCACAGAAACCTGACATTTTAACAGGGGTGTGTAGACTTTTTATATCCACTGTATGTGTGTATATGTGTATATATATATGTATATAGATAGATAGATAGATAGATAGATAGATAGATAGATAGATAGATAGATAGATAGATAGGATACAAGGTGTTAAAAGATATCCTTCATTTAAAATACCGGTGAGTGCCTGCTTCTTTTTGTTGTGTATGCTTTGCCTGCTGCAGCACCCCAGTCAAATACTTGTGAGTGCCATACTCTGCCTGGAATTATAAATATATATATATTTATTTGATAGATATATAGACATATAGACACAAACATACACAGCAATAACAGAGCTTATTATCACTGCTTATCTACTTTCGGTCCTTTGAATTTCTGCAAGTTCAGGCATAGGCTGTGGTAAGAGTATCAGATTTATAAACACGCTACAGTAAAGTGGTTATGACTCTTTTGTAAGTGGGACACAGAGGTTAAGAAAATATATAAATGGGTTAACATATAATCATTTGAGAGGTGACAAAGATCAAGAAAAACGTTGTATGACATTTCATTAACCTACTCAGACAGCTTGTGAATATAATGTAGGGTTTTCTTTTTGCCAAAGTCAAAGCTGAATAAAGCAATTTAACCCCTTAATATCAGAGGACGTACGCCATATGTCCTCAGAAAAAATACAGTTATTATATAGACGTATGGCGAACGTCCTCGGTTTGGAAAGCAGCTGGAAGCGATCCTGATTGCTTCCAGCTGCTTTCCGGTTATTGCAGGATGCCTCGATATCGAGGCATCCTGCAATAACAATTTGTACCCCTCCGGTGCAGAGAGAGCCACTCTGTGGCCCTCTATATACCGGACATCGATGGCCGCATTCGTTGGTGGGTGGGAGCTGCAGTGGGAGGCGGATGGGCGGCCATCGATGGGTTCTAAGACACAGAGGGGGGCGGGATCGAGGGCGGGACAGTCAGGCGCGCACACGAGAGCGCTGCACGGGGGGGCGTGCACGGGGAGGGAGCGGGTGGGAATCGCTACACTACAGAAAATTATCAAGTATAAGTGGGAGGAAGGGGGGGAAGAAATGCCCCAAAAAAGTAATCTAAGGGATCTGGGAGGGGGTGGGGGTTGGTCTTGGGCTACACTACAGAAAAAAATAAAATAAATAAAAAAAAGAAACTATATATTGTAAACTGGGTACTGGCAGACAGCTGCCAGTACCCAAGATGGCTGCCAAGAAGGTAGAGGGGAAGGTTAGAGAGCTGTTGGGGGGGGGGGGGGCAGGGAGGTTTGGGGGCTAAGGGGATCCTACACAGCAGCATATGTAAATATGCAAAGGGGGAAAAAAGAAAAAAAGGATGGCTTTTATTTTAGTACTGGCAGACTTTCTGCCAGTACTTAAGATGGTGGGAACAATTGTGGGGTGGGGGAGGTAAGAGAGCTGTTTGGGAGGGATCAGGAGGGAGTGATGTGTCAGGTGGGAGGCTGAGCTCTACACTAAAGGTAAAATTAACCCTACAAGCTACCTAATTAACCCCTTCACTGCTAGCCACAATACACGTGCGATGCGCAGCGACATTTAGCGGCCTTCTAAATACCAAAAAGCAACGCCGAAGCCATATATGTCTGCTATTTCTGAACAAAGGAGATCCCAGAGAAGCATTTACAAACATTTGTGCCATAATTATACAAGCTGTTTGTAAATGATTTCAGTGAGAAACCTAAAATTTGGAAAAATTTAACGTTTTTATTTTTTATTTTATCGCATTTGGCGGAGAAATGGTGGTATGAAATATACCAAAATGGGCCTAGATCAATACTTTGGGTTGTCTACTACATTACATTAAAGCTAAAATTACCCCAAAAAGCTCCCTACATGCTCCCTAATTAACCCCTTCACTGCTGGGCATAATACACGTGTGGTGCGCAATGGCATTTTGCGGCCTTCTAATTACTAAAAAGCAACTCCAAAGCCATATATGTCTGCTATTTCTGAACAAAGGGGATCCCAGAGAAAAATTTACAACCATTTATGCCATAATTGTACAAGCTGTTTGTAAATAATTTCAGTGAGAAACCTAAAGTTTGAAAAGAAAAAAAAAAAAAAGTGAAAAAGTGAACTTTTTTTTTATTTGATCGCATTTGGCGGTGAAATGGTGGCATGAAATATACCAAAATTGGCCTAGATCAATACTTTGGGATGTCTTCTAAAAAAAAATATACACATGTCATGGGATATTCAGGGATTCCTGAAAGATAGCGCTAATTTAAAATAAAAAAGTGGTTTGGAAATAGCAAAGTGCTAATTGTATTTATAGCCCTATAACTTGCAAAAAAAAGCAAAGAACATGTAAACATTGGGTATTTCTAAACTCTGGACAAAATTTAGAAACTATTTAGCATGGGTGTTTTTTGGTGGTTGTAGATGTGCAACAGATTTTGGGGGTCAAAGTTAGAAAGTGTTTTTTCCATTTTTTCCTCATATTTTATAATTTTTTTTATAGTAAATTATAAGATATGATGAAAATAATGGTATCTTTATAAAGTCCATTTAATGGCGAGAAAAACGGTATATAAATATGTGTGGGTACAGTAAAAGAGTAAGAGGAAAATTACAGCTAAACACAAACACCGCAAAAATGTAAAAATAGCCTTGGTTTCAAACAGACAGAAAATGGAAAAGTGCTGTGGTCATTAAGGGGTTTAAAATGAACAGGCTCTCTGGCCCTCAGACTATAACAGGACTCAATCATTACCATTAGTTGTGCATCTCAAAATAATAAATACAAAAACAATGCAGATTTCTTTATTTCCAGTCTGACCCTAATGGGAAGGTAATATGTCACTGCCATAAACCAAACAATACAAATATGGATGCAGGAAAAGGATTAAAGAACCATTAAATACAGCAGAAATGCAAACTCAACATAATAAAACAATACAAAGCTCTCAAATGAGTCATTGTTCTGACAAATTTCAAAGTTAGTTCAATTTTATTTCCCTCTGCACCATGAGACAGCCATCAGCCAATCACAAAAACAAAATTTATGCTTACCTGATAAATTATTTCTCTTGTGGTGTATCCAGTCCACGGATTCATCCATTACTTGTGGGATATTCTCCTTCCCAACAGGAAGCTGCAAGAGGATCACCCACAGCAGAGCTGTCTATATAGCTCCTCCCCTAACTGCCACTACCAGTCATTCGACCAAAGACAAGCAAGAGAAAGGAGAAACTATAGGGTGCAGTGGTGACTGTAGTTTAAAAATAAAAAACACCTGCCTTAAAATGACAGGGCGGGCCGTGGACTGGATACACCACAAGAGAAATACATTCATCAGGTAAGCATAAATTTTGTTTTCTCTTGTAAGGTGTATCCAGTCCACGGATTCATCCATTACTTGTGGGATACCAATACCAAAGCTATATGACACGGATGAAGGGAGGGACAAGGCAGGCGCTTAAAGGGACAGTATACTGTAAAATAGTTTTTCCCTTAATGTGTTTACAATTGCTTTTTTTACCATCTGCAGAGTAAAAAATGTATGAAAATTAGATTTTTAAGGCTTATCTGTGTATATTAAAGCTCTGATTTTGTGTTTTGAAGCCACAGCCTAATAAAATAGGTTGAGCTTGTAGGTATAATCAGATCTCATTACTGTATCACATTGTGCACATATACCTGCTTCTTTATCTTATATCTGTCCTTAAAACAATCACCAATATTTTGAGAGAACAATGGAAAATCAACATTTTATTACCTTATCTCTGCTTTATCACACTGGGAGTGTAATTTCTTCTGCTGGCTGTGTTTACAAAGCTCATCTATAGCTGGTACGCGCGGCCACAAACTATCAGAATAGGTGGGGATACCACATCCTAAATTAACAATTTCAAATGCCAATATAAGGGTAAAGGAGCTACTTGTAAACAATTTAATACACTCCAGCAGGTAAAGTGGATCATTGGGAACAAATTAAAGGGGAGAAAATTTTTGAGTAAACTGTCCCTTTAAACGGAAGGCACCACTGCCTGTATGACCTTTCTCCCAAAAATAGTCTCCGAAGAAGCAAAAGTATCAAATTTGGAGAATTTAGAAAAAGTATGAAGCGAAGACCAAGTCGCCGCCTTACAAATCTGTTCAACAGAAGCCTCATTTTTAAAAGCCCATGTGGAAGCCACCGCTCTAGTGGAATGAGCTGTAATTCTTTCAGGAGGCTGCTGGCCAGCAGTCTCATAAGCTAAGCGGATTATACTTCTTAACCAAAAAGAAAGATAAGTTGCTGAAGCCTTTTGGCCTCTCCTCTGTCCAGAGTAGACAACAAACAATGCAGATGTTTGACGAAAATCCTTAGTAGCTTGTAAATAAAACTTTAAAGCACGAACCACGTCAAGATTGTGTAATAGACGTTCCTTCTTTGAAGAAGGATTAGGACACAGTGACGGAACAACAATCTCCTGATTGATATTCTTATTAGATACCACCTTAGGAAGAAACCCAGGTTTGGTACGCAAAACTACCTTATCTGCATGGAAGATCAGATAAGGGGAATCACACTCTAAGGCAGATAACTCTGAAACTCTTCGAGCCGAAGAGATAGCTACCAAAAACAGAACTTTCCAAGATAAAAGCTTGATATCTATGGAATGCAGAAGTTCAAACGGAACCCCTTGAAGAACTTTAAGAACTAAATTTAAACTCCATGGCGGAGCAAGAGGTTTAAACACAGGCTTGATTCTAACTAAAGCCTAACAAAACGCCTGAACGTCTGGAACATCCGCCAGACGCTTGTGCAAAAGAATAGACAGAGCAGAAATCTGTCCCTTTAAAGGAACTAGCTGACAATCCCTTCTCCAATCCTTCTTGGAGAAAAGACAATATCCTGGGAATCCTGACTTTACTCCATGAGCAACCCTTGGATTCACACCAATGAAGATATTTACACCATATCTTATGATAGATTTAGATGGTTGAAAGAACCCTGAAGTAAAAGGTCCTGCCTCAGCTGCAGAGTCCATGGTGGAAGGGATGACATGTCCACGAGATCTGCATACCAAGTCCTGCGTGGCAATGCAGGTGCTATCAAAATCACCGAAGCTCTCTCCTGCTTGATCTTGGCAATCAGACGAGGGAGCAGAGGAAACGGTGGAAACACATAAGCCAGGTTGAAGGACCAAGGCGATGCTAGAGCATCTATCAGTGCTGCCTTGGGATCCCTGGACCTGGATCCGTATCAAGGAAGCTTGGCGTTCTGACGAGACGCCATGAGATCCAGTTCTGGTTTGCCCCAAAGTTGAATCAACTGTGCAAACACCTCCGGATGGAGTTCCCACTCCCCCGGATGAAAAGTCTGCCGACTTAGAAAATCCGCCTCCCAGTTCTCTACTCCTGGGATATGGATAGCTGATAGATGGCAAGAGTGAACCTCTGCCAATAGAATTATCTTTGAAACCTCCAACATTGCTAGGGAACTCCTTGTTCCCCCTTGATGGTTGATGTAGGCTACAGTCGTGATATTGTCCGACTGAAATCTGATGAACCTGACCGCAGCAAGCTGAGGCCAAGCCTGAAGAGCATTGAATATCGCTCTTAGTTCCAGAATGTTTATCGGAAGGAGTGCCTCCTCCTGAGTCCACGAGCCCTGAGCCTTCAGGGAGTTCCAGACTGCACCCCAGCCCAGAAGGCTGGCATCTGTCGTTACTATTGTCCAATCTGGCCTGCGGAAGGTCATACCCTTGGACAGATGGACCCGAGATAGCCACCAGAGAAGAGAATCCCTGGTCTCTTGATCCAGTAGAGGGGACAAATCTGTGTAATCCCCATTCCACTGACTGAGCATGCAGAGTTGCAGCGGTCTGAGATGTAGGCGGGCAAACGGCACTATGTCCATTGCCGCTATCATTAAGCTATCATTAAGCCGATTACAAACTGGTAATGCCTGTCTAGGAAGGCGAACCTGAGAAACCGATGATCTCTGTGTCTCGGAATGTGAAGATAAGCATCCTTTAAGTCCACGGTAGTCATATTTTGACCCTCCTGGATCATAGGTAGGATGGTTTGAATAGTCTCCATCTTGAAGGATGGGACCCTGAGAAATTTGTTTAGGATCTTGAGATCTAAGATTGGTCTGAAAGTTCCCTCTTTCTTGGGAACTACAAACACATTTGAAAAGAAGCCTTGCCCCTGTTCCTCCTTTGGAACTGGGTGGATCACTCCCATAACTAGGAGGGTCTTGAACACAATGTAAGAATGCCTCTCTCTTTATCTGGTTTGCAGATAATTGTGAGAGATGAAATCTTCCTTTTGGGGAAGAAGCTTTTAAGTCCAGAAGATATCCCTGGGACACAATTTCCAACGCCCAGGGATCCTGGACATCTCTTGCCCAAGCCTGGGCGAAGAGAGAAAGTCTGCCCCCTACTAGATCTGTTTCCGGATCGGGGCTGACGCTTCATGCTGTTTTAGAGGCAGCAGCAGGTTTTTTGGCCTGCTGTCCTTTGTTCCAAGCCTGGTTAGGTCTCCAGACCGGCTTGGACTGGGCAAAAATTCCCTCTTGTTTTGTATTAGAGGAAGTTGAAGCTGCGCCACTCTTGAAGTTTCGAAAGGAACGAAAATTAGTCTGTTTGGTCCTTAATTTGTTGGACCTATCCTGAGGAAGGGCGTGACCTTTTCCTCCAGTAATATCAGAAATAATCTCCTTCAGTCCAGGCCCGAATAGGGTCTGCCCCTTGAAGTGAATGTTGAGAAGCTTAGACTTTGAAGTAACGTCAGCTGACCAGGATTTGAGCCATAGCGCCCTACGCGCCTGAATAGCAAAACCTGAGTTTTTAGCCGTTAGCTTGGTTAAATGAACAACGGCGTCAGAAACAAATGAATTGGCTAGCTTAAGAGCTTTAAGCTTGTCAAGGATATCATCCAATGGGGTTTCTACCTGTAGAGCCTCTTCTAGAGACTCAAACCAGAAGGCCGCAGCAGCAGTGACAGGGGCAATGCATGCAAGGGGCTGAAGAATAAAACCTTTTGTTGACTAAAAATTTTCTTAAGGTAACCCTCTAATTTTTTGTCCATTGGATCTAGAAAAGCACAACTGTCCTCGACAGGGATAGATGTACGCTTTGCTAGGGTAGAGACTGCTCCCTCCACCTTAGGGACCGTTTGCCACAAGGTCCGTGTAGCGGCATCTATAGGAAACATCTTTTTAAAAACAGGAGGGGAGAGAACGGCACACCTGGTCTATCCCATTCCTTAGTAATAATTTCTGAAAACCTCTTAGGTATTGGAAAAACATCAGTGTAAACAGGCACTGTATAGTATTTATCCAATTTACACAATTTCTCTGGGACTACAATGGCGTCACAGTCATCCAGAGTTGCTAAAACCTCCCTGAGCAACATGCGGAGGTGTTCAAGCTTAAATTTAAATGTAGACATATCAGAATCAGGTTGAAGTGTCTTCCCCGAGTCAGAAAAATCACCCACAGATAGCTCTCCTGGTTCGGCTTCTGCACATTGTGAGGGTATATCAGACATAGCTATTAAAGCGTCAGAGAGCTCTGTATTTGTTCTAGCCCCAGAGCTGTCTCGATTTCCTTGTAACCCTGGCAGTTTGGACAATACCTCTGTAAGGGTATGATTCATAACTGCCGCCATGTCTTGTAAAGTATACGCAATGGGCGCGCTAGATGTACTTGGCGTCCCTTCAGCGGGAGTTATAGGCTCTGACACATGGGGAGAGTTAGTCGGCATAACTTCCCCCTTGTCAATTTCCTCTGGTGATAAATCTTTTAAAGCCAGAATATGGTCTTTAAAATTTATAGTAAGATCAGTGCATTTGGTACACATTCTAAGAGGGGGTTCCACAATGGCTTCTAAACATAATGAACAAGGAGTTTCCTCTATGTCAGACATGTTTAAGAGACCAGCAAGCTTGGAAAACACTTTAATTAATGTGAAAAAGCAGAATATAAAAAACGGTACTGTGCCTTTAAGGGAAAAAAACAAACACAAAAACTGCAAAACCGTGAAAAAAACCAGTTAACTCTACGAAATTTTTACAGTGTGTATAATAGACTAAAATAGCATTGCACCCACTTGCAAATGGATGATTAACCACTCAGGCTCAAAAACGAAGCAGAAAAACGGTAAAACCGTTATAACAGTCACAAGCAAACTGTCACAGCTCTACTGTGGCTCCTACCTGCCCATAAAACGACTTTTGTAGGCACAAAAATCCTTTACAGAGGTCCAATATGTCAGGGGACTCCTTCAGGGAAGCTGGATGTCTCAGAATGTAAAAACTACTGCGCAATTAGAGCACGAAAATAGGCCCCTCCCACCATGCACTCAAAGTGAAAGGGCCATTATAACTACTCCTAGGAGAAATCTAGTCAGCCATGTGGAAAACTAGGCCCCAAATAAAGATTTATCACCCTCAGTAAAAAACGTTTTTTATATATCATGCAAACGTTTTACATACTAAGTAATAAGAGCAAGTAACATGAATATTACCCTTTACTGCAAGCATGATGCCAGTCGTTTGTTAAATCACTGTAATCAGGCTTACCTTAAATATATCAGGCACTGTCAGCATTTTCTAGACCTTATCTCTCTAAAAAAAAATATACTGAACATACCTCAGAGCAGTTAATTCTGCAGGCCGTTCCCCCAGCTGAAGTTTTCCCATACTCTTCAGTTATGTGTGAGAACAGCAGTGGACCTTAGTTACAACCTGCTAAGATCATCAAAAACCTCAGGCAAAACTCTTCTTCTAATTTCTGCCTGAGGTAAAAACAGTACTACGCCGGTACCGTTTAAAAATAACAAACTTTTGATTGAAGATAAACTACACTAATTCACCACATCTCTCTTGATACTTCCTTTCTTGTCGAGAGCTGCAAGAGAATGACTGGTAGTAGAAGTTAGGGGAGGAGCTATATAGACAGCTCTGCTGTGGGTGATCCTCTTGCAGCTTCCTGTTGGGAAGGAGAATATCCCACAAGTAATGGATGAATCCGTGGACTGGATACACCTTACAAGAGAAATGTATACACCGAGCTCTTGCACATGTTCAGGAGGAGCTAGTGCCTCAGAAAGTGTGCATATATAAAAAGATTGTGCACATTTTGATAATTGAAGCGAATCGGAAAATGGTTTTAAAACCGCATGCTCTATCCAAACCATTACAGTTTAATTTTGACTTCAGTGTTCCTTTAAGACAAAGCATATGCAATAGCCAATATAACAACACAGGTACTACCCACTTTATTAAAAACTTAATTGAATATGCAGAATCCAAAAAAAGCCAGAAACAGAATAGAGGGGCCCAGTCCTAATAGGATAAATGATAATCCACTTTCTGATGTCATTCAAGCTCTTATTACCTATGGCTGTATTCAGCAACGGAATAAAAATAAAATATAAAAAGGTGCACAAGGAAGCACATTTACTGGGGTGAATATGTGGATATGAAATAAAAAGAGATTCCCCAGTCCTCTTTGAATGGTAGTGAAAACTTCATACTTATATAATATTTCAATATTGATGAATGGAGAGGTTTAACAATAATTGCAATTAAAATCATGTGTTGTAAACACTTCAGTAGAAAATCATGCAAGCAGTCAGACAAAAAGTACAAGATGCAAACGTTCAAGATTTTTTTGCCAAAAAAAAAAGGAAGCATTTGTCAATTTTATTTTTATCTTTTTGCTTTTCTTTACAATATCATTTCCTTTCTTCTTAAGTGGCTAAAAGTCACATTGGTCTTGCATGACCCATCACAGAAACTACTTTGTATTTTTACTGACATGAAAGAATGTTTAAATCAGAAAACATTAATATTCATTTAGTTACCCACGCGTCTAAAAATCCTAGTAAAAAAGCTTTAACAGCTTATACATTTCCCCCCATTGTAACACTTTTTCTTTTGGATCTCATAAAACTATATTGTCTGTTATCTGTCACTAAGAAGGCCATTATATCTCCCCTTTTTTCCCAAAATGCACAAATGTCTAATAATCTTTTTAAAAAGTATCTTAAGTGCCCATGGAGGTAGATTTTTAAGAATTTAAAGGGACATTTAAAAGAAACATTAAACTGATTTAACTTCATAATATAGATGATGAATTCAAGTTTATTTGCATATACATAGAATGAGTTTAGAAGAAAAAAGTTAGTAAGTGCTACAATTGCAGCCCATGAAACCAAGCATTAGGGTTGTACTCCAGAGGTCAGGGGAAAGCAAATTCGCCAGCATTCCATAACATTTGAAAAGGCAAACAAACATAAGACATTGAGGTGAAGAGAGAACATTGGGAGCTTAGGAGTGTGCATTTGTCTTTAGCAGTATATGGCATCAGTCCCTGCAACTATATATAGCATTGTTATAAACAACCTAGCAAACAATGCTGCCACATGGTTAAAGACACGTGCACACTCTTTAACAAAGGTTACCAAGAGAACTAAATAAAATAATATAAGTAGATTTGGAAGTAGTTTAAAATGGCATGCCCTATCCAATCCATTTAAGTTTAATTCTGACTTTAGGCAGTGGGAAATATTGAATATTAACGTATCATTATTATTGTGGACTACACTTTTCTATATACCCTCCTCAGTTACCATAAACAGAATGCAATGGCAATTTGCTTTTCAGCATATAAAGCAGACTTCACAAGTCACCTGAGTCTGTACTAGTTTTAGCTGCAGAGAGTGGAGTTTTAATAAATGTAGAGACGTGTGGTCCAAATATATTATAAGTTGGTTTACAGCAATGGAGCTGTGGATCCACTTTATCCTACTTAGCACAGGACTGGTACATTCAAATTTCACACACCAACGCAGCACCTAAACTAATGAAGAAATGCTCTCTCTGCTACATAGACAACTGAATTTGTTAAAAACAACAAGGGAAGTGTGGTCTGTGGCCTTAGGGCCATAAAAATATCCTGATGCATGTGGTAAGAAGCTTTTTGCACCAAAATATAGAACAAATCCTGTAAAAAGTGGTGTCTCAGTATGGTGATATTTATTATATAAATACTTTACTATTATTTTGTATTAAAAAAAAAATATACACACATAAATATATTTTTTTTATTTTTTTTTATATTATATACACACACATATACATACATCTATATCTGTATTCTCCCCAGGAACTTTTTAGCGGGTGCACCACCTGACTGATTTTAAAATTGTAGCCAATATTACGCTAAAATGATGTTGTGGCAAACACTTGTGAAATGTTTACAATGACATAACCACAGCCAGACTGTTTTCTGAAGCACATAAATATGACAATTTCAATATAATTGAGTCGGGTTTAAAAGGAAACAGACTGGAGACCACGAGGAACATATTAAAACACTAATATATATGATATATTTAGTAAAAAAACGTATACAGTATATTGCACTTTACATTCTATAAAAGAAAATGAAAACCACACTGTGAGCACAAAATGTTTTACATCTAGATGGCAACACTTACTAACAACTTATAATCACTTTACTTCTAGAAACCTGAAGTTGTTACTGATTTGCAGTAAAAACAAAATGGTTAACACAGTCGAGAGATTTTCCTACCTGAAACCATTTGTCACCAAGCTATGGAGCCTCCAATCCATAACAACTATCTGACAGTCTTGCCTCCAATTCAATTGTGAAGGTCAGATTTCAAACAGTTTAGCTGCATTTGTGAAGCAAGAGCACTAACCACATATTGTAGGTGGAAGCATTTCCTCTTTACTGAGAACCAGGGCAACTACACAGAAAAAAAAAAAACGGAGACGAAAGCAGAAAGGTCAGCTACTATAGGTTTGTAGAGGGGACTATAGCCACTACACATGGTATCAGATGTCACTGGATATTTACAGGTGTGTGTGTGTATATATAGATATAGAGAGAGAGAGAAAGATAGATAGATAGAGAGATATATAAAGAGAGAGGATAGAGAGAGGATAGAGAGAGAGGATAGAGAGAGAGGATAGAGAGAGAGGATAGAGAGAGAGGATAGAGAGAGAGGATAGAGAGAAGAGAGAGAGAGAAGAGAGAGAGAGAGAAGAGAGAGAGAAGAGAGAGAGAAGAGAGAGAGAAGAGAGAGAGAAGAGAGAGAGAAGAGAGAGAGAAGAGAGAGAGAAGAGAGAGAAGAGAGAGAGAGAGAGAGAGAGAGAGAGAGAGAGAGAGAGAGAGAGAAGATAGAGAATAGAGAATAGAGAGAGGATAGAGATGAGATAGAGAGAGAGAGAGAGAGAGAGAGAGAGAGAGAGAGAGAAAGAGAAAGAGAAAGAGAAAGAGAAAGAGAAAGAGAAAGAGAAAGAGAAAGAGAAAGAGAAAGAGAAAGAGAAAGAGAAAGAGAAAGAGAAAGAGAAAGAGAAAGAGAAAGAGAAAGAGAAAGAGAAAGAGAAAGAGAAAGAGAAAGAGAAAGAGAAAGAGAGAGAGAGAGAGAGAAAGAGAGAGAGAGAGAGAGAGAGAGAAAGAGAAAGAGAAAGAGAAAGAGAAAGAGAAAGAGAAAGAGAAAGAGAAAGAGAAAGAGAAAGAGAAAGAGAAAGAGAAAGAGAAAGAGAAAGAGAAAGAGAGAGAGAGAGAGAGAGAGAGAGAGATAATAACTAATTGTTTAGTTTATTTAACAAATCTAGACAAGTCAAAAGGCTTGCTTTTCCCACAGAAAACCTCTGGATACATTGTTCACCATGCAGCAAAGGATTCTGGGTAAGATATGCAAATGAGGTTCACAATCACTCATAGTACTATAGATAGATAAAAATTAAGACCATTGCAAAATTATCGGTTTTGCTGGTTTTACTGTTTATAGGTATGCGTTTCAGTAAAATTAACATTTTTGTTTTATTCTATAAACTATTGACAACATTTCTATCAAATTTCAAATAAAAAATATTGTAATTTAGAGCATTCATTTACAGAAAATGACAACTGGTCAAAATATCAAAAAGACGTAGTGTTTTCAGACTTCAAATAATGCAAAGAAAACAAGTTCATATTCCTTTTTAAACCACATAATATTAACGTTATAACTTAGCAAGAGTTCAGTAATCAATATTTGGTGGAATAACCCTGATTTTTAATCACAGCTTTCATGCGTCTTGGCATGCTCTCCACCTGTCTTACACATTGTCTTAATCAAGTGGTCCTCCATTCACACCTTGATTGACCTGGCTGTGTGGCATAGAGCATTGTCCTGAAAAAACAATCCTCAGAGTTGTCAGAGCAGAAGGAACACATTTTCTTTCAGGATAACTTTGTAAGTGGCTCGATTCATGTGTCCCTCACAAAGATAAATGTGTCTGATTCCAGCTGTGCTGAAGCATCCCCAGATCAAGGTGTGGAAGACGGACCGCCAGATCAAGACCCTGTTATGGCCAGTCCAATCTCCAGAACCGAACCCCATTGAAAACCTCAGGAATGTGAGAAGAGAAAGATGGATGGTCACAAGCTATCAAAAAAAGCCGAGCTGCATTAATTTTTGCGCTAGGAGTGGCATAGAGTCACCCAACAACAATGTTAAAGACTGGTGAAGAGCTTGTCATGACACATGAAAGCTGTGATTGAAAATCAGGGTTATTCCACCAAATACGGATTTGTGAACTCTTGCCAAGTTAAAACATTAGATTGTGTTTTTAAAAAACTAAATATGAACTTTTTTTTTTGCAGTATTCAATGTCTGAAAACACTATGGTTTTTTTTTATTTATTTTGACCAGTTGTCATTTTCTGTAAATAAATGCTCTAAATGACAATATAAACTGAATGTAGCTTGCTCCCGCTCTGGTCTGGTAACGGGAGCACGCTACATTCAGTTTAATGGTGCGTTGGGGCCGGCTGTGACTAGACAGTGTCCCTGCGATACGCTTATGCAAATTAAGACCCGCTCAGTAGAGTCAGCAGCGGCGGTCAGTAAAATTGCATTTTGAAATATATTATCTCTGCAATCTTGTTTTATAAACTTGGCGCTAAGCTAATGTTATATAATTCTGTACTATGTGCAGAATTATATAAAATTTGTTCGTAGGTTTACTGTCCCTTTAACACTGATTTTTTTTTTACTTCATGCACACATTTATGTAAGTACCTCTATAGGTGAATGTTAGCCAATGCAGTGCTAAACTGTGATATCAGCAACCTTTAATATCCCTTTTAGATTACAGAACTAATAAGTAAAAGTTACTTAGAAAGCTATTTACTGCAGCATATCAAAAAGACAGAACAAAAATTATTTATTGAACATAAAAATATGGCTACAAAAAGACCCGTTTACCACATCTCAAAAACGGCTGTATTTCCATTAAAAAAAAATATATATATATAATAAAAAGTTTAAAATAAATATGAAAATATTTTATAATCAATAGTTTATATATTTATTTTAATTGTGAGTATTAAAAACCTCTATATCTCCGATTTCAATTAATTCTACTCTAATATCATGCAAGTGATTCATTGCATACATCCGTGTACACCATAATGTTGCCACAAAACACAGCCTTGTTACTCAGAAAATATTAAAGAAACACCAAAGGGTGATTTGTGGCGTTTGATGCAATTACATAGGAACATGGAGATGTATGTACAAAGCAAATACATTGGTTCACCTCAATATCAAGACTATTTGTCACATGCTGCTGGACGGTGGAATAGCAGTAAATCACAATATTTACCCATGTCTCAGTTTCTAATCAGCCAATCGTTTTGCTCTGACGTCAATTGACATTTTCCGGAGACAAGTGATCTTGACAACCAGATCAACAAAAGAGCCAAACTAGAGCAAGCACTGATGAACGGTGCAGGTAGTCAAACATGTTTTACTTTATTTTCATTAAAAAAAGAAGCCTGTGTAAAAACACCATTTGATAATTAAAGTGCAATATTTTCTTAATATAGTGAGACATTAAACTCCAATGTCTAATGAATAGGAAAGAGACCTAAGAAATGCTCTGTGTTCGTTATATGCAAACAAATCAGTGTTTTACCCAGGACCTTTTTATTGGTAGCACCACCCGGCTGATTTTACTGAGCACCCGGCTAAAATTTTAGCCAATATTAAGCTAAAATTAGCTAATATTAACATTTTTCGATGTTTATTGCACAAATCATCATTAAATAAATTTATGTTAAATTCTGCATTTAATTTGTGTTTTGGATAGCATAAAAAGTTCTATTAGAAAGTATTAAATTCCCCCCACCCAGTTACTTTATAATGACACTTGGCTGGAAATAAATGTTTGTGTACAACACGGATAGTGCAATAATAAAATGCTCTTTGCCTTTAACCCTTTTAGAGGGGTTAAAACACATAGTTAAATTAATCTAAAGAGTATAAATGCACAACTGGGAAGTAGTTCAACACAACTGCCAAGTCAACGTCAAATGCATAAATATGTACCCACCAATTACCAGTTAGCTCCCAGTAGTGCTTTGCTGCTCCTGATCCTAAGCATAATTTGCAAATAAGGATACCAAGAGTATAAAGTAAATTGAAAGGTCTCTTATAATTGCATGCTGTATCTGAACTATGAGCGTTTCATTTTCTTTTTTCAGGTCAGATGTGTGAAATTAGTACGGAGTGCATATTTGTGCACAACTCATTTCTAGGGACTAAGTGCACGCTAAATGTTGAGTATATCTCGTCTCCTGGCTAATATGGTAACTCTCATTAACAGCGTCCAAAAAGATTAAAGGGATACTAAACCCACATTTTTTTCTTTCATGATTCAGACAGAGCATGCAATTTTAAGCAACTTTCTAATTTACTCCGATAATCAATGTTTCTTCGTTTTCTTGCTACCTTTATTTAAAAAGCAGGAATGTAAAGCTTAGGAGCTGGCGTATTTTAGGTTCAGCACCCTGGATAGCGCTTGTTTATTGGTGACTACATTCAGCCAACCAATAAGCAAGTCTAACCCAGGTTCTGAAACAAAAACGGGCAGGTTCCCAAGCTTTACATTCCTGCTTTTTAAATAAAGATAGCAAGAGAACAAAGAAAAATTTATAATAGGAGTAAATTAGAAAGTTGCTTAAAATTGCATGCTCTATCTGAATCATGAAAGAAAAATTTGGGTTTAGAGTCCCTTTAAGCGAAGTAATATTTGCTACAATTTAAAATACAAAATATAAATAAATCTATTCAGTGTCCCATTAAAAAACATTTTATTAGGATTCCCCTTTTTCCATGGACCCAACCATTACTTGCAGCCCAGAAGCCAACCAGAGAGTGAATATGAAGTTAAGCTTTGTAAATAAAATGCCACATTCATCACACATCACAGGTGTGACTCCATACATGCAATCATGTGCACATTATAGAGACTGTAGATACATTATATACTATTACTTCCTCAGTGTTGAGTTTTTCATTGATGCCCCAAAGCAGAATTTGTAGAATATATTTTGTAATCCTGAGCAGCACTCAAAATGTCCTTCAGCCACCACTATTTTATCCTTATTAGACTGACAGGGCATGCAGCCAATCAGAAGCAAAGAGCCCATGCACCTGTAAGGCAGCTGGTAAAGAATGCAGGCTTAACTTTTCTGTTTGGCCGTACCACCTTACCAGTCAAGGATGGAAAAGGTTGTTGTGGTGGTTAGGCGACTGGTGCAGGATGTTAAATTTGATTACGATAATATATTAAACAAATTTCACAATGGAGTACTGATGAAAAAAAGCACACACATCTAGTTGTTGCTACTTTTCAGGCTTGTAAGCCAAAAAAAAAAAACGATCAAGAAATTTAAAAAAAAAAAACATAATTTGGAGAATTAGTGTCTGTTTATATGGCAAGGTTCACAAAACTAGAAGTCCCATTATCATGCTTAAATAAAGTAAATGAAGACCTTTTGCAGGCAAACTATAGTATGCCTTTCTAAATCAATGCAGTTATATATCAACTTTGCAGCAAATAATAAAAAAGCCAAAAACCTCAAATTGGTTGAACAAGCAAATCCTTTGCAGAAACAATCCACACACGTGAGCACCAGCAGTTGTTGATCAATATGCAGAAACAACAGAATAGCTTTTTTTTTTTTTTTTTTTTTTTTTTAACTGTATACCATGATCACCTTATCCACAGAATATATAAAAACTCTTGGATAGTCTGATAATGGTGGTATCAGCCATGCCATGAGAACCTGTAAAAAGCATAATGGAAATGATAACTCTGCTAAAACCGAGAGGAAAACATCTGATCTGGTTTAGCCGATTCATTGGTGAAAATGAATGTAAAAAAAATGAAACCCTATACTTAGCCATTGTAAAAAAAATAAAAAAATAAGCATAACTAAAAAATTATTCAAGCAAATATTCAGACTGGTCAACCGATCATTACGCTGAGGCTCAAAAGTGTAAGGAAAGCCATGGATCTTACCAAGGGATTCTCAAACTGAATGCCTGAGAAAATCATAGAAACTTCCACTTTTTGCCAAAACACTGCTACAAGGTATAAATACAGAATTCCTATAAGAATTGCCAAGGGAAACAGATGATCTATACACAGGGATTTTATTAATAAAGTCAGGCAGAACATTCTGAAAAGAAGCAATAACAGATTGAGAAATCAATCTTTGAAGAAATAGCCTTAAGTAAGCCAGGAAAAGAGTACCCCCGAGGGTTATCCTCAGACTCCTAAAAAAGGAAACCATCCAATTTAAATACATTCCCTTAATATAACACAAAAATTCCAAAAGAACTAAATTTTAAGCAGCTTTTTTGTTTTACATTTACGAATGCAGCCAGTACAATCCTTAGCCCTATGAGGTTTGTTTGTTATAGTGTCTTCCTCATCGACCATATATCTTCAAACCCAAAATATTGTGAAACAAATCTTAGCAATCCTAAATGTACAGTGGCTACAGGGGTGAGAAGAGATATTGTGGCAGGAAAAGAAAACATCAAAATTGATACAGTAACAGAGAGCAATACTCCTTATATGCTACTCCCAGAATGTCAGTCCAAATGCAGTAACATTTGCATTTGGTAATGCATGACTGTCACATGCAGACATATTCGCAACAAAAAAAAAAGATTAAAACTGAAAACAACCATACTACAGCAAATCATTGCTTAAGTGCAATGGTCCTTGAGGAATCCAATTCAATCTTTATTGGGAATTCCAATCAGGACCAACCTCAAAGACAACAAAAAACAGATAAAGCTATAACAAAATAGTGAAACGAGCGTCGGAGTTGTCATTGGGTGAATCACAAGGAAGGGTCTGCACTACATGACAGAAGTATCTTGGACACTGTGTGGATTACAAGTGTTTTACAATAGACTTTCCCACATTGCAGGTGTTCAGTAGCTGTTTTTGCTTGCTGTAATTTCCTAAATGATTTATATACCTTTTTTCACTTTCTGCAATGCGATTTTTCTTAGTGAAAATTTTTCTGAGAGGTCATTTTGCTAAAAGCACCAGCTCAATTGCAACGTGTTGATTAACTAGCGAATAAAGCTATTTTAAAGTTTTTGATAATATATTTCGGCAGTTGAAAATTGCATTGCAAATTAACTGCAAAGGAAAAAAAAACACAATTTATGCTTACCTGATAAATTTATTTCTCTTGTGGTGTATCCAGTCCACAGATCATCCATTATTTGTGGGATATTCTCATTCCCAACAGGAAGTTGCAAGAGGACACCCACAGCAGAGCTGTAATATAGCTCCTCCCCTAACTGTCATAGCCAGTCATTCGACCGAAAACAAGCAGAGAAAGGAGGAACCATAGGGTGTAGTGGTTACTGTAGTTTAAATTTAAAAATTACCTGCCTTAAAATGACAGGGTGGGCCGTGGACTGGATACACCACAAGAGAAATAAATTTATCAGGTAAGCATAAATTGTGTTTTCTCTTGTTAAGTGTATCCAGTCCACGGATCATCCATTATTTGTGGGATACCAATACCAAAGCTAAAGTACACGGATGAAGGGAGGGACAAGGCAGGAACTTAAATGGAAGGAACCACTGCCTGTAAAACCTCTCTCCCAAATATAGCCTCCGAAGAAGCAAAAGTATCAAATTTGTAAAATTTTGAAAAAGTATGAAGCGAAGACCAAGTCGCTGCCTTGCAAATCTGTTCAACAGAAGCCTCATTTTTAAAGGCCCAAGTGGAAGCCACAGCTCTAGTGGAATGAGCTGTAATCCTTTCAGGAGGCTGCTGTCCAGCAGTCTCATAGGCTAAGCGGATTAAGCTTCTTAGCCAAAAAGAAAAAGAGGTTGCCAAAGCCTTTTGACCTCTCCTCTGTCCAGAGTAGACAACAAACAAAGCAGATGTTTGACGAAAATCTTTAGTAGCTTGTAAGTAAAACTTTAAAGCACAGACCACGTCCAGATTGTGTAACACAAGGATGGAACCACAATCTCTTGATTGATATTCTTGTTAGATACCACCTTAGGTAAGAACCCAGGTTTGGTACGCAGGACTACCTTATCCGTATGAAAAATCAGATAAGGAGAATCACATTGTAAGGCAGATAGCTCAGAGACTCTACGAGCCGAGGAAATAGCTACCAAAAAAAAAAAGAAAAAAAAAAGAACTTTCCAAGATAAAAGCTTGATATCTATGGAATGAAGAGGTTCAAACGGAACTCCTTGAAGAACCTTAAGAACCAAGTTTAAGCTCCATGGTGGAGCAACAGGTTTAAACACAGATCAAATTGGGTGGATTAGTGCGCGCTAAAGGAAGGTATTGCTAAACACTACTCTAAAGATACAATCTCTGTATGTATCAAATACAAGTTAATAACCAAATAGTGAAGCCAAAGCTTCAAGATAGAGAAAGTGCGCTAACAAGCTGAAAGTATACACACCATATAAGGAATTGAAGTGAAAATTTAATAAACATATAGAATAAGATACACAAATATATACACTAAAAATAGGGACGTCTCCCTGTAATGTAAATACAACTAGGAAAAAATCCTAATGAAAAAACAGGTTAAAACCTATAAATGATGAATAATGCAGATACTAATTGATAATCTATGACATAAAAAAGATATAGCATAAAAATGATAATTAAAAGATATGGCATAACAGTGATATAAAATAAAATAAAACTTAAAAGACAAGCACCAAGTTCATATGTATCAACACAGTGCAGGTGGCCGTATGCAAATGAATGCCGATATTGGAACAGTGGAAAGAAAATAACGGCTTGTACCACAAATAGATACAGTTTACTGTACCGTAAGTCAAGAGAGTGTTCAGAGGGTGTTACCGAGGAGAAGAAATCCTTCGGTCAAGGCTTGGACCGCGGCTGCAGTAACTGCCGTTCCTGGAGATAGAAGTGTGCAAACCTCTGCACATGTGAGTCGGCGTCTGACGTCACAGGCTTCTCATCGGCTCCTCTCAGGGTGTTACTCGCTGCTCCAGCAGCGTAAAGGAAAAGCAGCTGATTGCTGTGTCCTGGTGGGAACTTTCTGTGAAGGCAGACTTGGCTGTAGGTAGGTATGTTTAATGATCCAATACATGACTTACGGTACAGTAAACTGTATCTATTTGTGGTACAAGCCGTTATTTTCTTTCCACTGTTCCAATATCGGCATTCATTTGCATACGGCCACCTGCACTGTGTTGATACATATGAACTTGGTGCTTGTCTTTTAAGTTTTATTTTATGATATCACTGTTATGCCATATCTTTTAATTATCATTTTTATGCTATATCTTTTTTATGTCATAGATTATCAATTAGTATCTGCATTATTCATCATTTATAGGTTTTAACCTGTTTTTTCATTAGGATTTTTTCCTAGTTGTATTTACATTACAGGGAGACGTCCCTATTTTTAGTGTATATATTTGTGTATCTTATTCTATATGTTTATTAAATTTTCACTTCAATTCCTTATATGGTGTGTATACTTTCAGCTTGTTAGCGCACTTTCTCTATCTTGAAGCTTTGGCTTCACTATTAGGTTTAAACACAGGCTTGATTCAAACTAAAGCCTGACAAAATGCCTGAACGTCTGGAACATCTGCAAGACGCTAGTGCAAAAGAATAGACAGAGCAAAAATCTGTCCCTTTAAGAAACTAGCTGACAATCCTTTTTCCAAACCTTCTTGGAGAAAAGATAAAATCCTGACCTTACTCCATGAGTAACCCTTGGATTCACACCAATAAAGATATCTACGCCATACCTTATGGTAAATTTTCCTGGTGACAGGCTTTCGTGCCTGTATTAAGGTATCAATAACTGACTCGGAGAAGCCACGCTTTGATAAAATCAAGCATTCAATCTCCAGGCAGTCAGCCTCAGAGAAATTAGATTTGTATGGTTGAAAGGACCCTGAAGTAGAAGGTCCTGTCTCAGAGGCAGAGACCATGGTGGAAAGGATGACATGTCCACTAGATCTGCATAACAGGTCCTGCGTCGCCACGCAGGTGCTATCAGAATCACTGATGCTCTCTCCTGCTTGATCTTGGCAATCAGTCGAGGGAGCAGAGGAAACGGTGGAAACACATAAGCCAGGTTGAAAGACCAGGGCGCTGCTAGAGTATCTATTAGTGTCGCCTTGGGATCCCTGGACCTGGATCCGTAACACGGAAGCTTGGCGTTCTGGCAAGACGCCATGAGATCCAGTTCTGGTTTGCCCCAACGGAGAATCAGTTGTGCAAATACCTCCGGATGGAGTTCCCACTCTCCCGGATGAAAAGTCTGATGACTTAGAAAATCCGCCTCCCAGTGCTCTACACCTGGGATATGGATAGCTGATAGGTGGCAAGAGTGAATCTCTGCCCAGTGAATTATTTTTGAAACTTCTAACATCTCTAGGGAACTTCTTGTTCCCCCTCGATGGTTGATGTAAGCTACAGTCGTGATGTTGACCGACTGAAATCTGATGTACCTCAGAGTTGCTAACTGAGGCCAAACCTGAAGAGCCTTGAATATCGCTCTTAGTTCCAGAATATTTATTGGAAGGAGAGACTCCTCCTGAGTCCACGATCCCTGAGCCTTCAGGGAGTTCCAGACTGCACCCCAACCTAGAAGGCTGGCATTTGCTGTTACAATAGTCCAATCTGGCCTGCGAAGGTCATACCTTTGGACAGATGGACCCGAGATAGCCACCAGGGAAGAGGATCCCTGGTCTCTTGGTCCAGATTCAGTTGAGGGGCCAAATCTGTGTAATCCCCGCTCCACTGACTGAGCCTGCATAGTTGCAGCGGTCTGAGATGTAAGATGTAATGCAAACGGCACTATGTCCATTGCCGCTACCATTAAGCCGATTACTTCCATACACTGAGCCAACAAAGGGCGCGGAATGGAATGAAGAACCCAACAGGAATTTAGAAGCTTTGATAACCTGGACTCCGTCAAGGTAAATTTTCATTTCTACAGAATCTATCAGAGTCCCTAGAAAGGAAACTCTTGTGAGAACACTTTCCTTGTTCACTTTCCACCCATGCGACCTCAGAAATGCCAGTACTACATCCGTATGAGACTTGGCAATTTGGAAGTTTGACGCCTGTATCAGGATGTCGTCTAAATAAGGGGCTACTGCTATGCCCCGCGGCCTTAGGACCGCCAAAAGCGACCCTAGAACCTTTGTAAAGATTCTTGGGGCTGTAGCTAATCCAAAGGGAGGAGCTACATCTGGTAATGCCTGTCTTGAAAGGCAAACCTGAGAAACCGATGATGATCTTTGCGTATCGGAATGTGAAGATAAGCATCCTTTAGATCCACTGTAGTCATATATTGACCCTCCTGGATCAGTGGTAGGATGGTATGAATAGTTTCCATCTTGAACGACGGAATTCGTTTAAGATCTTTAGATCCAAAATCGGTCTGAAGGTTCCCTCTTTTTTGGGAACCACAGATTTGAGTAAAACCCCTGTTCCTGTTCCTCCTTTGGAACTGGATGGATCACTCCCATAACTAGGAGGTCTCGTACACAGTGTAAGAATGCCTCACTCTTTATCTGGTTTGTAGATAATTGTGAAAGGTGATATCTCCCTTTTGGGGGGGAAGCTTTGAAGTCCAGAAGATATCCCTGGGATATAATTTCCAACGCCCAGGGATCCTGAACATCTCTTGCCCACGCCTGGGCGAAGAGTGAAAGTCTGCCCCCTACTAGATCCGTTACCAGATAGGGTGTCTTTGTTCCTTCATGCTGTCTTAGAGGCAGCAGCAGGCTTTTTGACCTGCTTACCTTTTTTCCAGGTCTGGTTTGGTCTCCAGACCGTCTTGGATTGAGCAAAAGTTCCCTCTTGTTTATTATTAGAGGAAGTTGATGCCGCACCTGCCTTGAAGTTTCGAAAGGCACGAAAATTAGACTGTTTGGCCCTAGATTTGGACCTGTCCTGAGGAAGGGCACAACCTTTTCCTCCCGTGATATCAGCAATAATCTCCTTCAAACCAGGCCCGAATAGGGTCTGCCCCTTGAAGGGAATGTTAAGTAGCTTAGATTTTAAAGTCACGTCAGCTGACCATGATTTAAGCCATAGCGCTCTGCGCGCCTGTATAGCAAAACCAGAATTCTTAGCCGTTAGTTTATTCAAATGAACAATGGCATCAGAAATAAAATAATTGGCTAGCTTAAGTGCTCTAAGTTTGCCAAGTATGTCATCCAATAGAGTCTCTACCTGTAAAGCCTCTTCCAGAGACTCAAACCAGTACGCCGCAGCAGCAGTGACAGGGGCAATGCATGCAATGGGCTGTAGGATAAAACCTTGTTGAATAAATATTTTCTTAAGGTAACCTAATTTTTTATCCATTGGCTCTAAAAAAGCACAACAGGGATAGTAGTACGCTTTGCTAGAGTAGAAAATGCTCCCTCCACCTTAGGGACTGTCTGCCATAAGTCCCGTGTGGTGGCGTCTATTGGAAAACATTTTTCTAAAAATAGGAGGGGAAGAGAACGGCACACCTGGTCTATCCCATTCCTTATTAATAATTTCTGTAAACCTTTTAGGTATTGGAAAAACATCAGTACACACCAGCACTGCAAAGCATTTATCCAGTCTACAAAATTTCTCTGGCACTGCAATGGTATCACAGTCATTCAGAGCAGCTAAAACCACGTGGAGGTGTTCAAGCTTAAATTTAAATGTAGAAATATTAGAATCAGGTATCTTTCCTGAGTCATTAACATCACCCACTGACTGAAGCTCTCCTTCCTCAGCTTCTGCATATTGTGAGGCAGTATCAGACATGGTTCTTAAAGCGTCAGTATGCTCTGCATTTTATCTCACCCCAGAGCTATCTCGCTAACCTCTAAGTTCAGGTAGTCTGGCTAATACCGCTGACAGTGTATTATCCATGACTGCCGCCATGTCTTGTAAAGTAAACGCTATGGGCGCCCTAGATGTACTTGGCGCCATTTGAGCGTGAGTCCCTTGGGCGGGAGTCAAAGGGTCTGACACGTGGGGAGAGTTAGTCGGCATAACTTTCCCCTCGTCAGATTCCTCTGGTGATAATTTTTTTAAAAACAGAATATGATCTTTATTGCATAAAATGAAATCAGTACATTTGGTACACATTCTAAGAGGGGGTTCCACCATGGCTTTTAAACATAATGAACAAGGAGTTTCTTCTATGTCAGACATGTTTATACAGACTAGCAATGAGACTAGCAAGCTTGGAAAACACTTTAAAACAGAATTTATGTTTACCTGATAAATTACTTTCTCCAACGGTGTGTCCGGTCCACGGCGTCATCCTTACTTGTGGGATATTCTCTTCCCCAACAGGAAATGGCAAAGAGCCCAGCAAAGCTGGTCACATGATCCCTCCTAGGCTCCGCCTACCCCAGTCATTCGACCGACGTAAAGGAGGAATATTTGCATAGGAGAAACCATATGATACCGTGGTGACTGTAGTTAAAGAAAATAAATTATCAGACCTGATTAAAAAACCAGGGCGGGCCGTGGACCGGACACACCGTTGGAGAAAGTAATTTATCAGGTAAACATAAATTCTGTTTTCTCCAACATAGGTGTGTCCGGTCCACGGCGTCATCCTTACTTGTGGGAACCAATACCAAAGCTTTAGGACACGGATGAAGGGAGGGAGCAAATCAGGTCACCTAAATGGAAGGCACCACGGTTTGCAAAACCTTTCTCCCAAAAATAGCCTCAGAAGAAGCAAAAGTATCAAACTTGTAAAATTTGGTAAAAGTGTGCAGTGAAGACCAAGTCGCTGCCCTACATAACTGATCAACAGAAGCCTCGTTCTTGAAGGCCCATGTGGAAGCCACAGCCCTAGTGGAATGAGCTGTGATTCTTTCAGGAGGCTGCCGTCCGGCAGTCTCATAAGCCAATCTGATGATGCTTTTAATCCAAAAAGAGAGAGAGGTAGAAGTTGCTTTTTGACCTCTCCTTTTACCAGAATAAACAACAAACAAGGAAGATGTTTGTCTAAAATCCTTTGTAGCATCTAAATAGAATTTTAGAGCGCGAACAACATCCAAATTGTGCAACAAACGTTCCTTCTTTGAAACTGGATTCGGACACAAAGAAGGCACGACTATCTCCTGGTTAATGTTTTTGTTAGAAACAACTTTCGGAAGAAAACCAGGTTTAGTACGTAAAACCACCTTATCTGCATGGAAAACCAGATAAGGAGGAGAACACTGCAGAGCAGATAATTCTGAAACTCTTCTAGCAGAAGAAATTGCAACCAAAAACAAAACTTTCCAAGATAATAACTTAATATCAACGGAATGCAAGGGTTCAAACGGAACCCCCTGAAGAACTGAAAGAACAAAGTTGAGACTCCCAGGAGGAGTCAAAGGTTTGTAAACAGGCTTGATTCTAACCAGAGCCTGAACAAAGGCTTGAACATCTGGCACAGCTGCCAGCTTTTTGTGAAGTAACACAGACAAGGCAGAAATCTGTCCCTTCAAGGAACTTGCCGATAATCCTTTCTCCAATCCTTCTTGAAGAAAGGATAGAATCTTAGGAATCTTTACCTTGTTCCAAGGGAATCCTTTAGATTCACACCAACAGATATATTTTCTGGCCTGAACAAGAGTATCAATAACAGAATCTGAGAACCCTCGTTTTGATAAGATCAAGCGTTCAATCTCCAAGCAGTCAGCTGGAGTGAGACCAGATTCGGATGTTCGAACGGACCTTGAACAAGAAGGTCTCGTTTCAAAGGTAGCTTCCATGGTGGAGCCGATGACATATTCACCAGATCTGCATACCAAGTCCTGCGTGGCCACGCAGGAGCTATCAAGATCACCGACGCCCTCTCCTGATTGATCCTGGCTACCAGCCTGGGGATGAGAGGAAACGGCGGGAATACATAAGCTAGTTTGAAGGTCCAAGGTGCTACTAGTGCATCTACTAGAGTCGCCTTGGGATCCCTGGATCTGGACCCGTAGCAAGGAACCTTGAAGTTCTGACGAGAGGCCATCAGATCCATGTCTGGAATGCCCCACAATTGAGTAATTTGGGCAAAGATTTCCGGATGGAGTTCCCACTCCCCCGGATGTAATGTCTGACGACTCAGAAAATCCGCTTCCCAATTTTCCACTCCTGGAATGTGGATTGCAGACAGGTGGCAGGAGTGAGTCTCCGCCCATTGAATGATTTTGGTCACTTCTTCCATCGCCAGGGAACTCCTTGTTCCCCCCTGATGGTTGATGTACGCAACAGTCGTCATGTTGTCTGATTGAAACCGTATGAACTTGGCCTTTGCTAGCTGAGGCCAAGCCTTGAGAGCATTGAATATCGCTCTCAGTTCCAGAATATTTATCGGTAGAAGAGATTCTTCCCGAGACCAAAGACCCTGAGCTTTCAGGGGTCCCCAGACCGCGCCCCAGCCCATCAGACTGGCGTCGGTCGTGACAATGACCCACTCTGGTCTGCGGAAGGTCATCCCTTGTGACAGGTTGTCCAGGGACAGCCACCAACGGAGTGAGTCTCTGGTCCTCTGATTTACTTGAATCGTCGGAGACAAGTCTGTATAGTCCCCATTCCACTGACTGAGCATGCACAGTTGTAATGGTCTTAGATGAATGCGCGCAAAAGGAACTATGTCCATTGCCGCTACCATCAAACCTATTACTTCCATGCACTGCGCTATGGAAGGAAGAGGAACGGAATGAAGTGTTTGACAAGAGTTTAGAAGTTTTGTTTTTCTGGCCTCTGTCAGAAAAATCCTCATTTCTAAGGAGTCTATTATTGTTCCCAAGAAGGGAACCCTTGTTGACGGAGATAGAGAACTCTTTTCTACGTTCACTTTCCATCCGTGAGATCTGAGAAAGGCCAGGACTATGTCCGTGTGAGCCTTTGCTTGAGGAAGGGACGACGCTTGAATCAGAATGTCGTCCAAGTAAGGTACTACTGCAATGCCCCTTGGTCTTAGTACCGCCAGAAGGGACCCTAGTACCTTTGTGAAAATCCTTGGAGCAGTGGCTAATCCGAAAGGAAGTGCCACGAACTGGTAATGCTTGTCCAGGAATGCGAACCTTAGGAACCGATGATGTTCCTTGTGGATAGGAATATGTAGATACGCATCCTTTAAATCCACCGTGGTCATGAATTGACCTTCCTGGATGGAAGGAAGAATTGTTCGAATAGTTTCCATTTTGAACGATGGAACCTTGAGAAACTTGTTTAGGATCTTGAGATCCAAGATTGGTCTGAACGTTCCCTCTTTTTTGGGAACTACGAACAGATTGGAGTAGAACCCCATCCCTTGTTCTCCTAATGGAACAGGATAAATCACTCCCATTTTTAACAGGTCTTCTACACAATGTAAGAATGCCTGTCTCTTTATGTGGTCTGAAGACAATTGAGACCTGTGGAACCTCCCCCTTGGGGGAGGCCCCTTGAATTCCAGAAGATAACCTTGGGAGACTATTTCTAGTGCCCAAGGATCCAGAACATCTCTTGCCCAAGCCTGAGCGAAGAGAGAGAGTCTGCCCCCCACCAGATCCGGTCCCGGATCGGGGGCCAACATTTCATGCTGTCTTGGTAGCAGTGGCAGGCTTCTTGGCCTGCTTTCCCTTGTTCCAGCCTTGCATTGGTCTCCAGGCTGGCTTGGCTTGAGAAGTATTACCCTCTTGCTTAGAGGACGTAGCACTTGGGGCTGGTCCGTTTCTACGAAAGGGACGAAAATTAGGTTTATTTTTGGCCTTGAAAGACCTATCCTGAGGAAGGGCGTGGCCCTTACCCCCAGTGATATCAGAGATAATCTCTTTCAAGTCAGGGCCAAACAGCGTTTTCCCCTTGAAAGGAATGTTAAGCAATTTGTTCTTGGAAGACGCATCCGCTGACCAAGATTTCAACCAAAGCGCTCTGCGCGCCACAATAGCAAACCCAGAATTTTTCGCCGCTAACCTAGCCAATTGCAAAGTGGCGTCTAGGGTGAAAGAATTAGCCAATTTGAGAGCACGGATTCTGTCCATAATCTCCTCATAAGGAGGAGAATCACTATCGATCGCCTTTTCTAGCTCATCGAACCAGAAACACGCAGCTGTAGTGACAGGGACAATGCATGAAATTGGTTGTAGAAGGTAACCTTGCTGAACAAACATCTTTTTAAGCAAACCTTCTAATTTTTTATCCATAGGATCTTTGAAAGCACAACTATCTTCTATGGGTATAGTGGTGCGTTTGTTTAAAGTAGAAACCGCCCCCTCGACCTTGGGGACTGTCTGCCATAAGTCCTTTCTGGGGTCGACCATGGGAAACAATTTTTTAAATATGGGGGGAGGGACGAAAGGTATACCGGGCCTTTCCCATTCTTTATTTACAATGTCCGCCACCCGCTTGGGTATAGGAAAAGCTTCTGGGGGCCCCGGGACCTCTAGGAACTTGTCCATTTTACATAGTTTCTCTGGGATGATCAAATTCTCACAATCATCCAGAGTGGATAACACCTCCTTAAGCAGAGCGCGGAGATGTTCCAACTTAAATTTAAATGTAATCACATCGGGTTCAGCTTGTTGAGAAATTTTCCCTGAATCTGAAATTTCTCCCTCAGACAAAACCTCCCTGGCCCCCTCAGACTGGTGTAGGGGCATATCAGAACCATTATCCTCAGCGTCCTCATGCTCTTCAGTATCTAAAACAGAGCAGTCGCGCTTACGCTGATAAGTGGGCATTTTGGCTAAAATGTTTTTGATAGAATTATCCATTACAGCCGTTAATTGTTGCATAGTAAGGAGTATTGGCGCGCTAGATGTAATAGGGGCCTCCTGAGTGGGCAAGACTGGTGTAGACGAAGGAGGGAATGATGCAGTACCATGCTTACTCCCCTCACTTGAGGAATCATCTTGGGCATCATTTTCAGTGTCACATAAATCACATCTATTTAAATGAGAAGGAACCTTGGCTTCCCCTCAGAACACAGTCTATCTGGTAGTTCAGACATGTTAAACAGGCATAAACTTGATAACAAAGTACAAAAAACGTTTTAAAATAAAACCGTTACTGTCACTTTCAATTTTAAACTGAACACACTTTATTACTGCAATTGCGAAAAAGTATGAAGGAATTGTTCAAAATTCACCAAAATTTCACCACAGTGTCTTAAAGCCTTAAAAGTATTGCACACCAAATTTGGAAGCTTTAACCCTTAAAATAACGGAACCTGAGCCGTTTTTATCTTTAACCCCTTTACAGTCCCTGGTATCTGCTTTGCTGAGACCCAACCAAGCCCAAAGGGGAATACGATACCAAATGACGCCTTCAGAAAGTCTTTTTTATGTATCAGAGCTCCTCACACATGCGACTGCATGTCATGCTTCTCAAAAACAAGTGCGCAATACCGGCGCGAAAATGAGGCTCTGCCTATGATTAGGGAAAGCCCCTAGAGAATAAGGTGTCTAAAACAGTGCCTGCCGATATTATTTTACAAAAATACCCATATTAAATGATTCCTCAAGGCTAAATATGTTATATATGAATCGATTTAGCCCAGAAAATGTCTACAGTCTTAACAAGCCCTTGTGAAGCCCTTATTTACTCTGTAATAAAAATGGCTTACCGGATCCCATAGGGAAAATGACAGCTTCCAGCATTACATCGTCTTGTTAGAATGTGTCATACCTCAAGCAGCAAAAGTCTGCTCACTGTTCCCCCAACTGAAGTTAATTCCTCTCAACAGTCCTGTGTGGAACAGCCATCGATTTTAGTAACGGTTGCTAAAATCATTTTCCTCTTACAAACAGAAATCTTCATCTCTTTTCTGTTTCAGAGTAAATAGTACATACCAGCACTATTTTAAAATAACAAACTCTTGATTGAATAATAAAAACTACAGTTAAACACTAAAAAACTCTAAGCCATCTCCGTGGAGATGTTGCCTGTACAACGGCAAAGAGAATGACTGGGGTAGGCGGAGCCTAGGAGGGATCATGTGACCAGCTTTGCTGGGCTCTTTGCCATTTCCTGTTGGGGAAGAGAATATCCCACAAGTAAGGATGACGCCGTGGACCGGACACACCTATGTTGGAGAAATCAAGTTAACAAGCAAATATAAAAAACGGTACTGTGCCTT
Organism: Bombina bombina; assembly: GCF_027579735.1. Classification (NCBI taxonomy): domain Eukaryota; kingdom Metazoa; phylum Chordata; class Amphibia; order Anura; family Bombinatoridae; genus Bombina; species Bombina bombina. The sequence goes on from NC_069500.1 coordinate 1,271,304,660, forward strand.
TAAGAGAAACAAATTTTGTCAGAATTTGAAAAACAGTGAAAAAAATGCAGTAAATCAAACGAAATTTTTACAGTGTATGTAATAGGCTAGCAGAGCATTGCATCCACTTGCAAATGGATGATTAACCCCTTAGTTCAAAAAACGGATCAAAAAATGAAATAGACAGGTTTTTTTTTTTTTGGTTTTTTTTTTTTTAAACAGTCACAACCAACTGCCACAGCAAGCTGTGGTCCTACCTTCCCCAATAAACGACTTTGGAAAGCCTTTGAGCCCTTTAGAGATGTCCTATAGCATACAGGGGACTCCTGAGGGAAGCTGGATGTCACAGTTTGTAATTTTAACTGCACCAACTGTAACTTTTATACTATAACAGTGGAAAGCCTCAGTAAAACTGTTTCTAGTCAAAATTTAAGCCAGCCATGTGGAAAAAACTAGGCCCCAATAAAGTTTTATCACCAATGCATATATAAAAACGATTAAACATGCCAGCAAACGTTTATATTGCAATATCATAAGGGTATTACCCCTGGGAGTAAGCATGATACCAGTCGTTATTAAATCACTGTATTCAGGCTTAACTTACATTAATCCGGTATCAGCAGCATTTTCTAGTGTTTTCCATCTCTAGAAAAAATTATAACTGCACATACCTGATAGCAGAATAAACTGCACGCCATTCTCTCGCTGAAGTTACCTCATCTGTGTAATCCCCTCAGACATATGTGAGAATAGCAATGGATCTTATAGAAACATAGAAACATAGAAACATAGAAACATAGAATTTGACGGTAGATAAGAACCAAAAAGGCCCATCAAGTCTACCCATATTACATGTTACTTTTTCCTTAGGATAGCCTTATGCATGTCCCAGGCATTTTTAAATTCCTTTACAGTCTTTGTGTTTACCACCTCAAATGGAAGTTTATTCCATGAATCCACCACCCTTTCTGTAAAAAAATGCTTCCTCAAATTTCTCCTGAATCTACTACCCTCTAACTTTAGATTGTGACCCCTTGTTTTGGCATTTATTTTTTTGTGAAAAATGCTTTCAGCTTCTATTTTATTAAGTCCCTTCATATATTTGAAGGTTTCTATCATGTCACCTCTTTCCCTTCTATCCTCTAAACTATACATATTTAGATCATAGAGTCTTTCTTTGTATGTTTTATATTTTAGACCATGTACCATTTTAGTAGCCCTCCTTTGGACAGCTTCTAGTTTATTTATATCTGTCTTAAGATATGGTCTCCAGAACTGTACACAGTATTCCATATTTGGTCTAACTAATGATCTGTAAAGTGGCATAAGAACCTTGCTATTTCTGCTAATAAAACCTCTTCCAATGCAACCAAGCATTTGACTGGCCTTGCTGGCTGCACTGCGGCATTGTGTACCAAATTTTAAATCATCTGAAATAATAATTCCCAAATCCCTTTCTTCTTTAATTACAGTCAGTAATGTACCATTGAGACTATAATTGGCCTTTGGGTTTTTGGATCCTGTATGCATAATTTTGCTCTTGGTAATATTAAATTTCAGATCCCATTTATTTGACCAGTCCTCTAGTTTATTAATATCACAGTTCATTTGATCAACTCCTCCTGGAACATCTACCCTGTTACAAATTTTTGTATCATCAGCAAACAAGCAAACCTTCCCCTTAAGCCCACTTCCAATATCACTTATGAACATGTTAAACAAAACAGGCCCAAGAACTGACCCTTGGGGAACACCACTAGTAACTGATGCCTCATTTGAATGTACTCCATTAATTGAAACTCTCTGTCGTCTATCTTTAAGCCAGCATTCTACCCACTTAACAATCTTAGCATCTATTCCAAGGCAATACATTTTGTGAATAAGTTTGTTGTGTGGGACGGTGTCAAATGCTTTGCTAAAGTCTAGATATGCAACATCTACGGCTCCTCCCTGGTCTATTATTTTAGTTACATGGTCAAAGAAATCAATTAGATTAGTCAGGCATGATCTTCCAGCAGTGAAACCATGCTGTCCTTTGTCTTCTAAGTTGTTTGTCTGAATGAAAGATACAAGTCTTTCCTTTAAAAGAGTTTCCATTAATTTCCCTGCAATTGAGGTCAAACTGACTGGCCTATAGTTAGCAGAATCTTCCCTACTACCCTTTTTATGAAGAGGGACTACATTGGCAATTTTCCAGTCTTTTGGAACAACTCCTGTTAGAAGTGACTGATTAAATAAATCAGCTAATGGAGTAGCTATTACGGATCGAAGTTCTTTTAGAACTCTTGGATGAATATTATCTGGACCCACAGCCTTATTAACTTTTATTTTTGATAAAGCCCTTGAAACCTCTTCCTCTGTAAAAAGAAAAGTACTACTCACATTATTATTTACAGTAACATCCCTTAATAGAATCTCACTATCTTTACCATCTGTTGTAAAGACTGAACAAAAGTAATCATTTAAACAGTTTGCTATTTGTTTATCTTCTTCCAATACTCTATCCTCATTCTTGAGTCTAACTATCCCTCTGTTAGTTTTTCTCTTTTCACTAATATATCTAAAGAAGGTTTTGTCACCGTTTTTTACAGATTGTGCTATTTTCTCTTCTGCATCAGCTTTAGCCTTTCTGATTAACTGCTTTGTCATCTTTTGATGGGTTCTCCATTTTTCTTTATCCTCTTCTGAGCCAGTGAGTTTGAATTTTTTATAGACTGTCTTTTTTGTCTTAACTGCATGTGCTACTTCTCTTGAAAACCATATTGGTTTTCTTTTTCTTTTACTTTTACAAACAAGCCTAATACAGTGTTTAGTTGCATCTAGAATAGCATTTTTAAAATATCCCCACTGTTCTTGTACTCCTGTAATCTGTGCCATCCCTTTTAGGGATTCATCTAGGTACCTGCCCATGTAAGAAAAATCAGTTGATCTAAAGTCTAAGACTTTTGTTTTACTATGGTTGCTTAGTACCTTTGCCTGAATATTAAACCATACAGACTGATGATCACTAGAGCCTAAGTTCTCACCCACAGACACCTCAGATACTATATCACTGTTTGTAAGTACTAAATCTAATATAGTTCCTTTTCGTGTTGGTTCTTTTACTAGTTGCTCAAGAGATTCCCCTTGTAAAGATTCCAGGATATATTTACTTCTAGTTGATTTGGCAACAGGTACTTCCCAGTCTACATCAGGCATATTAAAGTCCCCCACTACAATAACATTGCCCTTCATTGTAATTTTGGCTATTTCATCAATTAATAAATTGTCTGATGCTTCATCCTGTAATGGTGGTCTATATACTACTCCTATTCTAAACACCTGTTTCCCTTCAGTTTCTATAGTTACCCAAACACTTTCTACATTGTCATTTTTTTCTACAATTTCAGTTACTTTAATATTGTCTTTCACGTACAAAGCAACTCCGCCCCCTTTTTTACCTACTCTATTTTTTTTAAACAAGATGTAACCAGGTATGACTGTTTCCCAGTCGTGAGAGTCATTGTACCATGTCTCTGTTATAGCTACTAAATCCAATTTATCTTGAATCATTATTGCAGTAAGTGTAGGTAATTTACTTACTAAACTGCGAGCATTTGTGCACATTGCACGTAGAATATTTTTAGAATTCTCAAATCCTTTTGCATGGTTAATACAACCCCTGCCTACATTATTCAAAGTCTTATTCCTTAAAGTAATGTTTTTTTTCTTAAATAAACAAGAATCTAAAATTTGGTTGACTGTCTTGGCATGTTCTGGGGGACAGATGGGTATATTAACTCTGTCCCCCTTCATTAGTTTAAATTGCTACTAATAAAGTTTTTAAATTCTTTACTCAATACTCCTGTCCCTTTAATATCCAGATGCAAACCGTCCTTCTTATACAAGCTGCTATCAAGCCAAACAGGGCTTTGATGGCTAACAAAACCATATCTTCTCTCCCTACACCACCTCTCTAACCAAGAGTTAAATTCTATAATACGCTGCATTCTTCCTTCTTCCTGTCCATACACAGGTAAAACAGCAGAAAAGGACACAGATGCAGCCACATGATCTAAACAACTTCCTAGTTTAAAAAACTCATTTTGCACAGCAACAACATCATTTCTAGCCAGATCATTTGTACCTAGGTGAACAATAACATCTAACTCACTGTCTTTTCTAGCTGCTTTAACAATTCTTGAAATACGATCTAAATCTCTGTGAGCAGTAGAACCTGGAAGACATCTAACCTCTCTCAAATTACCATTATCATCATCTATCTGTACATTTCTTAAAATGGAGTCACCTATTAACAAGGTCTTACAGAAATTAACCTTTGCAGATCTTACCTTGGATTTCTTGTTTGCAGATTCAGACACCAGAAACTCAGACCTCCCTGTTACACTGTCAGAAGTACTAGCAGTTGTGCTCTCTTCTTCACAGATGCCAGCAGTAATAGCAGCATAAGAGTTTTTCAAAGGCAGAGGATGAGGAGTATGCCTTTGTTCTACTGTTCTTACCCTTCCTGTGCCAACAGTTGTCCATCTCTTTTTTCTTAGTCTCTGAGGTAGAGGTGCAGCTTCCTTACGAGGCTGTTTTGAGCAAACAGACATGTTATTTATTGTATCTTTAAGATAAGCTATTTCTTTCCATAAGAGAGAAAACTGCTTACACACTGGGCAGCCTCTGAATCTCCAGAATACTGCACGATCAAACAGGGCAAGGCATCCATTGCACTGAATCTGAGACATGTTTAAATAAATATGTAGATACTCTATCAAATTACTACAATATTTAACCTCTTCACTGACTAACTCTGAATAACTCCTGAAATAACTCTTGCACTTAATGCAATCCTTATATAAATGAGATCCTTATTTCAGTGAGATCCACAGAGCTACATTAGCAGAGCTAATAGAGAACCCTTTAAATAGATCCTAGAAACTAAGGGTGGGGTTCTCTCCTAATTGCCTACCAATTGAAAACACACAATTGTTGTCCAAATACAAAAGCCCCTATTGTAGAAAATGCTAAGTGACTTTACCTTATAACTATACAGTTGCAGAATTCAAATCTAATTCACAAGATGAATGCTTGTGAATATTCTGCTCCCTGTAGATTAAGACAACAACAGTTAACAGAATGAAATAAAGTGCTTAAAAAAAAGTAGTCTATTAAATTAAACTTTTAAAACAATCAACAAAGTCAATGGAATATGCAATATACCTAATGAAATAACTCTTGCACTTAATGCAATCCTTATATAAATGAGATCCTTATTTCAGTGAGATCCACAGAGCTACATTAGCAGAGCTAATAGAGAACCCTTTAAATAGATCCTAGAAACTAAGGGTGGGGTTCTCTCCTAATTGCCTACCAATTGAAAACACACAATTGTTGTCCAAATACAAAAGCCCCTATTGTAGAAAATGCTAAGTGACTTTACCTTATAACTATACAGTTGCAGAATTCAAATCTAATTCACAAGATGAATGCTTGTGAATATTCTGCTCCCTGTAGATTAAGACAACAACAGTTAACAGAATGAAATAAAGTGCTTAAAAAAAAGTAGTCTATTAAATTAAACTTTTAAAACAATCAACAAAGTCAATGGAATATGCAATATACCTAATGAAATAACTCTTGCACTTAATGCAATCCTTATATAAATGAGATCCTTATTTCAGTGAGATCCACAGAGCTACATTAGCAGAGCTAATAGAGAACCCTTTAAATAGATCCTAGAAACTAAGGGTGGGGTTCTCTCCTAATTGCCTACCAATTGAAAACACACAATTGTTGTCCAAATACAAAAGCCCCTATTGTAGAAAATGCTAAGTGACTTTACCTTATAACTATACAGTTGCAGAATTCAAATCTAATTCACAAGATGAATGCTTGTGAATATTCTGCTCCCTGTAGATTAAGACAACAACAGTTAACAGAATGAAATAAAGTGCTTAAAAAAAAGTAGTCTATTAAATTAAACTTTTAAAACAATCAACAAAGTCAATGGAATATGCAATATACCTAATGAAATAACTCTTGCACTTAATGCAATCCTTATATAAATGAGATCCTTATTTCAGTGAGATCCACAGAGCTACATTAGCAGAGCTAATAGAGAACCCTTTAAATAGATCCTAGAAACTAAGGGTGGGGTTCTCTCCTAATTGCCTACCAATTGAAAACACACAATTGTTGTCCAAATACAAAAGCCCCTATTGTAGAAAATGCTAAGTGACTTTACCTTATAACTATACAGTTGCAGAATTCAAATCTAATTCACAAGATGAATGCTTGTGAATATTCTGCTCCCTTATAACTATACAGTTGCAGAATTCAAATCTAATTCACAAGATGAATGCTTGTGAATATTCTGCTCCCTTATAACTATACAGTTGCAGAATTCAAATCTAATTCACAAGATGAATGCTTGTGAATATTCTGCTCCCTGTAGATTAAGACAACAACAGTTAACAGAATGAAATAAAGTGCTTAATAAAAAGTAGTCTATTAAATTAAACTTTTAAAACAATCAACAAAGTCAATGGAATATGCAATATACCTAATGAAATAACTCTTGCACTTAATGCAATCCTTATATAAATGAGATCCTTATTTCAGTGAGATCCACAGAGCTACATTAGCAGAGCTAATAGAGAACCCTTTAAATAGATCCTAGAAACTAAGGGTGGGGTTCTCTCCTAATTGCCTACCAATTGAAAACACACAATTGTTGTCCAAATACAAAAGCCCCTATTGTAGAAAATGCTAAGTGACTTTACCTTATAACTATACAGTTGCAGAATTCAAATCTAATTCACAAGATGAATGCTTGTGAATATTCTGCTCCCTGTAGATTAAGACAACAACAGTTAACAGAATGAAATAAAGTGCTTAAAAAAAAGTAGTCTATTAAATTAAACTTTTAAAACAATCAACAAAGTCAATGGAATATGCAATATACCTAATGAAATAACTCTTGCACTTAATGCAATCCTTATATAAATGAGATCCTTATTTCAGTGAGATCCACAGAGCTACATTAGCAGAGCTAATAGAGAACCCTTTAAATAGATCCTAGAAACTAAGGGTGGGGTTCTCTCCTAATTGCCTTAGTTACAACCTGCTAAGATCATAGAAACCTCAGGCAGATTCTTCTTCTATTTACTGCCTGAGATAAAATAGCACAACTCCGGTACTATTTAAAAATAACAAACTTTTGATTGAAGAAAATAAACTAACTATATTTAACCACTCTCTCCTACAACATCCTAGCTCTCTTGCAACTTCCTGTTGGGAATGAGAATATCCCACAAGTAATGGATGATCCGTGGACTGGATACACCTTACAAGAGAAAGGTACATTGCTCACAAGAACGTCTAACATTCAGGAGTCAAAGCTATACAGACTGGGAAAGGCTAGGGGGCAGGGTTGAAAAAATCCCAGAGAGCCAATCATCAATCAGAAACATTGCCACTTGCAACACTGCTTTGTATTTGATTGCTTTTTTCAAACAGTACTGTGCTCTGGCTGCACTGTGTTAAGGGAAATTTACAGAATGCAGCCACAGAAAAGTTCTATTTGATGAGAACAGCCTGATGTGCAAAAGTGCTAACAGTATGCATCTTGTTCTTTCTGCAGCCATGCTGCATTTTCTGCCGATGACACTATTATTGGTTTGGTATAAACACATTTTTCATTCCTATATATCTATATACACATATACACACACCCACACACTAGTACTAAAACCCGTGTACATGGGCCATTTTTTTGCAGCACAGCGGTCCCACCCCTTGCTCTCTCTCCCCTCTTTTACTCTCTTTTGCCGTCTCTCTCCCCCCTCTCTCTCTTGCCGTCTCTCTCCCCCCTCTCTCTCTTGCCGTCTCTCTCCCCCCCTCTCTCTCTTGCCGTCTCTCTCCCCCCTCTCTCTTTTGCCGTCTCTCTCCCCCTCTCTCTTTTGCCGTCTCTCTCCCCCCTCTCTCTTTTGCCGTCTCTCTCCCCCCTCTCTCTTTTGCCGTCTCTCTCCCCCCTCTCTCTTTTGCCGTCTCTCTCCCCCTCTCTCTTCTGCCATCTCTCTCCCCCCTCTCTCTTCTGCCGTCTCTCTCCCCCCCTCTCTATCCCCTCTCTTCTGCTCTCTCTATCCGTCTCTCGGCAGCCCCAGCCCTGCCCGTGCCACGCCTGGCCCTGTCCGTGTCGCGCCCACTCCACCACACGACACCAGGTCAGTTGGAAGGCCAGGTGCGTTTGTCCTTGCGCGCAGTCTCTACTGCGCATGACAGCTTCGGACAAACACACTTGGCCTTTTATTATATAGGAGAGATATAGATATTCACTTGCGTTTTTTTGTTTGCACATTTGGTTACATTTTTAAACAACAAAAGTATGTGGTGGCAAATGCTAACTAATAAACTCAAAGTCCAGTGTCCTACACAGTGATCAGCAGAAGTGCAAGCCCATTAACATACATAAAAAGATTGAAAAAATAGCATGAACAGCTGGATTCTCCCTTAAAGGGGCAGTAAACTTAGAAAATAATGTTATATAATTCTGCACATAGTGCAGAATTATATAACATTATATTAGTGCTAGCTTTATGTAACATAATATTGCTGCTGAAAAAAAAAAAAAAGAGGGTTTTTCAGACCTGCCCTCTGTGCTCTACTGAGCGGGTCTGGATTTCCGTCTGAGCGCATCTGTGCAGATGTACAGAATTATATAACATTTTCTAGGTTTACTGTCCCTTTAAAATGCTCAATGCCAACTTTCCCTGGGAAGTGTTGAAACAGGGTGGACTCCATGAGAGGGATAATGTATGTCACCAAGGTTAGTGCATAGCAGGGGCCTCATGCTGCTAAACTGCATTTAAAGGAAAGCCGAGACATATTTAAAATTATTTTAGCACTAGTGAAACATTGCAATGTTTTTCTAAAGCCAACTGAAAAGTGGAAGTGGACTGTCTGACTTTGTACATGGTAGTCAAGGTTTTAAATTTTCCCTTCCTCCTACACATGCTGACAAATCATGTTAGGATATTCAACCAAGTTTCAGGTCCTTTAAAGTGAATGTAAATTTAGATGAACCCGTTTTTTTAATAAGGGCACTTAAATTCATCAAAATTGACATTTCAATCATTTTCTTCAAATACTTAGCTTTTAATCCCGTCGCAAGCCATCTTCGCGGGTCCAAAATGACGAATCCGGCTTTCTCCAATCAGGACGTTGCCTCAGGCCAAGATTCCCCAAGGAAGCTGTGATTGGAGGAAGCCAGATTCGTCATTTCTAACGTATGAAGAGGCTTTTGACGGCTGGTGCCATTGCTGGAGCGGCTGTGAAGATTAAAAGGTAAGTATTTGAAGAAAACTAGTGAAACGTAAATTTTGATGAATTAAATTGCCCTTGTTTTTAATAGGATTGTTAAAAACCGGGCACCGATTCATCTAAATTTACATTCACTTTAACTGTTAAGTCATCTATAGCACTGCCCACTTCTCCAGTTTAGTAGGATACATACACATTTGTATTTGCTCAGAGAAATGAAGCTCTAGGAAAGATGACAGGGGACAAAATAAAAACAAAGTTACAGTAATTATCCATGCAATAACATTACAGCTACAAAAAGAATAGAACACCTTAGTTTGCACCTTGGATTCCCTACTATCAATTTAGGGGTCTTCTGATAAGTTTTTATAGTAAGGAGATAATACCCTACAAACCAGGATCAATACTATTGTTATGATAATTACCTGTCTACACCACCAATTATTTGAAAAAAAAAAATGCCTAAAATAAGAGCTTTTAAAACCTTATATAGAGTTGAAAGCAAACGTTTCAGCACCTCTTACAAAATGTATACACATGCCAGGTTAGGTTTTATTTTCTGCTGGTTTAATTCCGCAAATAATTGTTCATTATTTATATGCAGAAATGTGTAAAGTTTAAGTTTGTTCATATTAGAGGTTGTGTTTACATCTTTAAAAACATAGAAAAATCAACATTTTATTTGGTCAGTTATGCCCAAATTTCTGCATACAACCATATATATTGCACATGGAGCAGCTAAGGGGGGCTATGATTTTGTTCAATATGTTTATAGTTTAGTCAGGTCACTTTTTACAAGGTGATCTAATACAGTGATTTTTAACCTTTTGTTTGCCATCAATCCAGATTGGAATGCATAGAAAGAACTGTTTGCAGAAAAATGCAAGTGAAGTCTGTGTTGTATGATTATTTTATTAGGTTTATAATGCTGTTTAGCAAATGTTTTGTTCATTTAACTTAGTTTAATTATATATTCTGTGTTGTGTAATTATTTTATTAGGTTTATAATGCTGTTTAGCATTTAAAGTCTTCATTTCAAAGCTTTAAAAATGATGTTTTAGGTGTTACTTATGACAATTTTGAGAGGGGCGTGGAACCTCTCCCCCTCACTTCCCATTGACTTACATTATAAACTGGGTTTCAATTTACAACGGTTTCGATTTACAACCATTCCTTCTGGAACCTAACCCCGGCGTAAACTGAGGGCTACCTATATATATATATATATATATATATATATATATATATATATATATATATATATATATATATATATATATATATATATATATATACTGTTTTAGGCTACACATAAACACACACATACTGTATGTATTGTGCTGTTATGCCATGCCTCCTACAAACTAATCCTGCACTGGGAGTAAAAAACAAGCAAAGTTTAAAAAATATGTCACACTGTTGTAAGTCTGCCGTGGCACACCTGAGGATCTCTCACGGCACACTAGTGTGCCACGGCACACTGGTTGAAAAACACTGATCTAATAGATAGTAAAGAGGAGCTTTCCCATTTGGATATTGGGGTGGTAGGGTCAGAACACGGTAAATACAGTAAATTAGCTAACTAGAGGAACATTAAAGCAGTCATGGAGAAAGCTCTCTTTTATATGATTTGTGTTGTGTGTACAGGGGCATGCTGTCTTCAGGGGGAAATAATATTCTTTGGTGTCCATAAACCCAAGTACATTGAACACATTGACAATCACCTACCAATTATATGGAGGTCTCAACCCTATATTTTTGGTTAACAGGGTAGGTAAAGGCTATAATAAAACCACCTTCGACTATAAAGAAAATCCATATATCCTTTTTTGCCCTCGGCAAGAGCCCCTTTTCACCAAAGTCCAAAGCAAAAGTCTCTCTTATAGGGCACTTTCCCATTGTTTTGTCTGCTTTACATTTGCACTTTTGTCATTTATGCATGACTTTTACCATAAGTTACTATTGAAACAGTAAGCACTGGTAAAACAATATTTTAGATAGAGTTTGCATGCAGGAAATTAAAGTTATTTGATTCCAATGAAACTTACAGCACATTACTTGCAGTCCCAGCAAAAATATTTGGTATCTTCTTAATGAGTGAAATGATTTAGTTGTTAAACCACTAATAAGTATTACAAATTACTTCTCTCTCCCTGTTGTATCTTGCTTCCTGACCCAAGAAAATTAGGTCATATTAGATGTCAGATGTCAGCACACAACAAACTGCAGAACAAAAATGACATCTGCAACAACACAATTTTGAAATATTTGCCAGTTTAATATGGAATTTGAAATGTTTTATTAACGGATTACTAAACCCAATTTTTTACTTTCATGATTCAGATACAGCATGCAATTTTAATCAACTTTCTATTTTACTCCTATTATCAATTTTTCTTTGTTCTCTGGCAATCTTTATTTTGAAAAAGCAGGAATGTAAGCTTAGCAGCCGGACCATTTTTGATTCAGCACCCTGGATAGAGCTTGCTGATTGGTAGCTACATTTAGCTACCAGTAAGCAAGCGGAACCCAGATGCTGAACCAAAAATTGGCCGGCTCCTAAGCTTACATTCTTGCTTTTCAAATAAAGATAGCAAGAAAAATTGGGTTTAGTAGCCCTTTAATCAGCTTGCAAGCAGATTATTAAAGTTAGCATGTGTGACTTATACATATAACAGCAGGTTACACACACACAAAATCCTTTTAGAATTAAAAAGTTGAAAATGTATATGATATGTTAGGCAGCCGGACACTGCCCACAGAAATTGGAAATTCTACAGCAGTCTATTGAAGCTGGCCAATAAAACCGCCCATGCAAATGAGCAGCTGGGTATGCACAGAAGCAGATCCCAGTACTAATCACTATGACACAGCAGGGAGCTGTTCATGTGACATCAAACATGTCTGGCTCCTAGACTTTAAACAAAACTTCTGCATTAACCCAACAAACACAGTTGCTTAAAAATACTACAAAAGTTTACTACTGAGTGTGTGTTTGTATATTTGTCCCCAATTAAATATATTCAAAAACCAACTTTTGTTCACTTTTTTTTGTTTTTAATCACACACACAAATGCAATAAGATTTTCAGACTTCTAGGAAAAGACAAATCCCAGGTGCCAAAAACAAATTGTTTCTGAATTGTTACTCCTGGCTCCAAACTTGAATTATTCTATACATCTATACATAAAATCTTTTACAAAGAAGCACAAAAAAGGGGTCTGGTTCCTTAAAGGGGTATGAAACCCAAAAAGGTCTGGTTCCTTAAAGGGATATGAATTGTTGTTTCACAATTCAGGTGGCACATACAATTCTTAACTTTCCAATTTACTTCCATTAGAAAATTTGCTTCATTCTCTTGGTACACATTGTTGAAAAGCATATCTAGGTAGGCTCAGGAGAAGCAGTTCACTACACTACTGGGAGCCAGCTGCCGATTGATGGAATGCAGATATGTCTCTTGTCATTGGGTCATCCAATGTGTTCAGCTAGCTCTCAGTAGTGCATTGCTGCTTCTTCAACAAGACAGAAAACAATTAGACATTAAACACTAATAAATGCTGATATTATAATGTATTCTAAGCAATGACTAACCTGAGTATGTAGACATCTTTTATTATATTAGCTGTTTAAATATTGTACATAATAGGCACTACAATAGTGTAACCTAGATTTCCCTTATCTCTTCTGTGGAGGACAATGAGGTACATATATGTGATTAAAAAGTGCAAACAATGGCTGTGTGGAATACAACAATGTTAAAGGGATTTTTAACTGTGAGATAAACTATCAGCTTCTTCTAGTATAACTAGGTTAAAACATGGCGGCACCCATGAAGCAATAAATATTAAAAATGTTCACCTATTTAATCAATATTTAAACTGCAAAAAATTACATCATCTACTTACAGAGGCAGGGATGCGCACTGGGCAGGTGGATTTTCCCCACATTTAGCCCTGCTGCGGGCTAGCAGTGCAAAGCACCCGACCAACGCGTTTAAACATAAATGTCTAACTAGGGTAGCATGAACGGAACTAACCATAAGTATCCGCAAACAAATAATGCTAAATGATTTTCATAACCTAGTGCTATCCATGACACGAGGAACTGTTTGGGGTTGTGAATCTGAGCTACGTCCATATAACGAGTTTATGTGCAGACAATAGCTGTTGCTGGTCTACAATATCTGGGCTAGGCCGAGCCTGGTATCTACATACGACAGTATGCTGTAGCCTGAGGTACTGTATTAATTAGCTGCGGGCTAGCAGTGCACCGGACCCGGCCAACGAGTTACAGACTGAGAGCCTGACAACCAGAGGTGCCGACTGCCTCCTTCATAAAGGCCAAGGATATCGGGAAATTTCCAGGTGGGCGGGGGCATCAGGGACCAGTGCTAGCGAAGCCGTCTTAGGGCGCGTGCTGGAATTTTACTTACCCAGGAGCGGCTCAGGAAGCTAACTTTTGGGAGCGCTGGAAGTTTACTTTTTGTTTAATATATTGCAGATTCTGCAATATATTAAATAAATAGTATTCCCTCCCCTGTAGTCCGAGATCATTATTTTTGTAATTAATAAATTCATTTGTAAACATTATTACACCACACCTAGATTTATTGCAGTTACCACTCCCCTTGCAAATAATTAACTATACTAATAAGTCTTATTTTTAACCAAAATATGTATAATCAAAATATGTAATTAGCCCTCAGCCCACAATAAAAAGAATTGTGGCAATAACTCTAGTCAAAACTACATGTATTAAAGGGATATTCCAGCCAAAATTTGAAACCACATGGATGCATTTCGGTATTGAACAGAAGCAATTTTGCAATATACGTGCATTAGCAAAAATGCTTCTAATAAAAGCTATAGCCGTTTCAAAAGTGTATTTAAGTATGCACCGTGCACCAGCATCTTAAACACAGCACTTGCTCAGAGAGCCTAAGGTACTTGTACCATCTGGTAAAGACTCCATTGCTGACACGATACAAGCCCCACTGATGCTCTGTGCAGCTGTATTATTTAAAATGTGGGTGCACTGACAATATCTAGCTATGCTTCACATGCACGTGCAGAGAAAAATGTCAACACTAAAACAGTGATAACTTTTAGTAGAAACATTTTTGCTAATACATGTATATTGCAAATATGTTTCTATTCAAAGATGTAATTAATCCATGTGCATTTAAATGTTGACTGGAATGTCCCTTTAAGCATTGCATGTAAGTAATGTGCATGTTCATTCTAACAATGCCAGAATGTTATACATTTTTCAGTTGACAATTAGATTTTCTGATGGCTTACAGGCTTGTTTACCTGTAATATGTTAGTCACTATAAAAGTGCATTCTGCATAAGGCTACAACAGCATTGTGAATGATAATTGATTTGGTCTGCCCCTCTGTCTGGTGCAGACCATACTAATCGCTCCCCTCCTGGATCTAGCTCTCAGTGTGAGTTGATCAGAGGTGCAGATCAATTGCTCCCCCACTAGAGTATCAGGGAGGAAATACTTTTTATTTAATATATAGCAGGTTCTGAAATATATTAAATAAAAAGTAACCTGCAAATTTCCAATAAATTAAAATTTAAAGGGATTTTTTTTCTTTTATTCCTGTTTTATACAGTTCAACTACCTTTTCCTGCAGATCCTTTAACAATTCTTTTGCTTTCCCCAATGACTCAGAATCTAGAATCGTCAGTGCAGCACTGGATGAAAGATGCAAGGGTCTGTCAGGAGTCCAGAAACTCATTGACCTTTTATATACACACATGAATCACAGGTGAGGATGGTTACCTGTAATAGCCATTCAAACCCCTTTGTGTCAACTTGTATGCATGTTATCAGGCCAAAAATCACCAGGGTATGTAAACTTTTGATCAGGGTCATTTGGGTAGTTTCTGTTGTCATTATGATTTAAAAAGAGTAAACATAGTTGATTGATAATAAATGGCTTTAGCCAAACACGAACCATGAGTGAAAGAAAAGTTTTTGTGTTATTCATATTCTCTGAAAAATGGCCCAGAAATCATATATCCTGCCAGGGTATGTAAACGTATGAGCACAACTGTGCATGTGTATGTATATATGTATATATATATATATATATATATATATATATATATATATATATATATATATATATATATATATATATCAGTTTTGCTATGTGTACAATTTATATGAGTTTTAATATGTGTGTGTCTGTATGATTTTGCGATTATCTGTGTGCAAGAATTTGATTATATGTGTTTGAATCTGCGAGTGAATGAATTTGTGATTGTGGGTATCTGTATGTGGTTTTATCTGTGAATGTGTGTATGAATCTGTGTTTGTGATTGAATCTGTAAATTTGTGAGAAACACCATTCATACTGACATTACACACAGAAAAAAGAGAAATCACATTCATTGATATAATGCTCACACACACACACACAAACACTAATATTACACATACAGTAACATTAACAAATACTAACATCTCACACACACACAAATACATATGGACAATGCAAACAAAAATAATTGTATTGTTATTACTATAAAAATTAGCTCCTTATGGTGATCCCCTAGGCAGAACATAAAGTGATCTGAGATGTCATCGCAGAAAATGCAGCATGTCGGCAGAAAGAACAGGACACATGCAGGAACTGTTACTGCTTTAACCTTGAAGCGCTGCTGCACATCAGGCTGATCTCTTCAAAAAGAGCTATGCTCTGGTAGCAGTGTGTAAATTTTCCTTAACAGCGCATCAATAGCAAAGTGCAGTTTGAAGTGAAAAGTCAAATATGCAGTATTGGCTGGCTCTCAGCCCCCTAACTTTTCCCAGTCTGCAAAGGTGAGTGAGATTCTTATGAGCAATGCACCTTTTTATTACTACATTTCTATGTTAGATCAAGAGAAAAGAAAAATGTATTCAAGATACATTTTACAATCAATTTTTTTTTTCTGCAGCTAATTTGCAATCCAATTTTAAACTGTTGCAATATATCATAAAACTTTAATATTTGCTTTATTCTCCAGTTAATTAACACATTGCAACTGAACTGGTGCTTTAGTGTTACTGCCTAATTAAAAATTGAATTTTATTTTAAAATAACCTGCAGAAAAATGTTCCATTAAAAAAAATCTCATCACAGAAAGTGAATTAAAGTTCTGCCTCTGGGTTGGTGATTATATGCAGATGAGCTGCAGATCGGTTTTGCACAGTAAGAGGTTAGTTTTTTTTGTTTAACCTCCTCATGACAGTGATTTACAAAATACATAACTGTCACTAAGGGTCTCATTCACTGCAGGCGCACATTGTATGCCGCATGTCTAACCAGAGGACCCCTTTTAGCTTTTTGTTTTAAAAAAATAAGAAATAGTGTACAATAAGTATTAGGCCCAGCCCAGAAAATATTGAAATCCTAGGCATGTGTTCCCCAGATCAGGACAAATTGATTAATTTATTCAGTATTTCTCTAAAGCACACAATTTGCAGAATTAAATAAAGCTATATTAATAAGTTTGTCTTGGGTTTTTATTACACAATAAACATTTTATATTAAAATCTAGAAGTATTTATATTTTATGTATTTCATATATAAATATTGTATATAGATTTTAAATTCAAACTTGTAATACAATCTATTTCATTGATGCTGGTGGTTTCCTTTTAAAAAAAGCTAAAAGTATTTTTCCTTTCACAACCCACTGAGAATCACCTGTCAACTAAAAGTAAAAAAAAAGTACAGTCTAGTCTGCAGTGTGGGTGAGCAGGGGACTTTTCATGTGTAGGATGGCAATCCTTCCTTATGTTTTTCAGCTGTTACTCTCTTTAGGAAGACACAAATAAAAAACGAAGAAAAAAATGTATTGAATGGTAGAAGTCTCCATTTCCATTTTAATTTGCACAACAATGAAAAAGAATGTGACACGTCCTGATCAGTGCAAGCTTAGATCACTACTGTTACAGCTACCTAGGTTTGTGCCAGGACTTCAGGACTGTGCCAGGCTGTCGGCATAGCGAAGACTCTAATTATCAAGATACAGAACAGCAGCTGCTAATGCTTTACTTGTTGGTAGACAGTGTCATTGCTTTTAAAATGATTGCCAAACATATCACCAACACTAAGCGCAGCAAGATAATATCTGCAGCAAACATATATGAGCAACAAAAGGGAACTCCAGACTTTAAATCATAAAATGAAATAGTGCTATTCCAACATATTAAAGGGGACTTTTAAGCTTAATTCCCCATGAAATGTTAAATTATGCACAGTGAAAAGTTTTGCAATGCGCTTGTTATTTGCCTGCTTTTCCTGCAATTTAACTCAAACTTGTTTTTTCCACTCCCCACAGAAAAGCTGTAGTTCCATACAATGCAGAAGCCTGACCATGAAACAAAGCAAACGTTGTTTGCAGATTTTTTTTTTTTTTTTTTTTTACAATATAGCAATTTTGGTGCATACAGAAAAAATGACTTTGAAAGGGGTGCTAAACATTCAACCTTTACTAATAAATAGCCAAGCTATCTAAATCATACAAATTCCATTAAAATGAAACCTAATGATTTTACATAGAGATGCCTGGATATGCTATGCTTTCCACCAGTGAGGCGTATTAACACCGTTGGTTCTTAGTTTTACCAAATTGGGAAAAACAACATTTCAGTAATACATTAATAACTTTATGTGAATATAAAGATATACATAGAGATTAGTGAAGTTCAAATGTTGTTTTGCAAATCATGTGATACCAATCCTATACCCCCACCCCCTACCACTATGAAAAGGCTTGTCTGCCCCTTTAACATTGTATATTTCATTAATTCTGTATAAAGAAGAACCTCTCACTGATCATCATCTAATTTGCAGCACAGTATCTGTGCATGTACAAGATGCTAAATATTACATAGTTATTTGGTGTAGTTATCTCTGACAACCTTGCCTGGGGGCGGTAAGAGGTTGGGAATGACTAGATTGCCGACACCCAGTACAACAGAAGTGAAAGGGGGCTAAGGCACAAAAACGGATTCTATTTTAGGTAGCAGCATAGATCAGCGTGTATATAACCGACCATCAAAAAGTCCCTTTGCAATCCTCATTTTTCATTGGCTTTCACATCATTGCAAGCTGTAAGGGAAGAGTTCCTTTAACTAAACCTAACAAGAGTGGAATTTTTTATTATTATTTTACATTTAAGTACTAGAATTGAAACCGAGAAAACATTTAGCATTTAAGAAATCCCTCAGTGACATGAAACTGAAAATGTTTTTGAAAACTGGCAATATAATACAGAAGCATAGAAACATAGAAACATAGATATTGACGGCAGATAAGAGCCATAGGCCCAGCAAGTCTGCCCCACCTTACCTAACAGTATAAACTTATCTAGTTCGTAGGATAGCCCTATGCTTGTCCCATGCATTTTTAAAGTCCCCCACAGTGTTTGTTGCTACTACCTCTTGAGGAAGTTTATTCCATAAATCAATCACTCTTTCTGTAAAGAAGTGCTTCCTCAAATTACTCCTGAATCTACTACCCTTTAGCTTGAGCTCATGACCCCTTGTTCTTGAATTTTCCATTTTATGTAAAATACCCACAGCCTCAGTTTTACTAAACCCTTTAATGTACTTGAAAGTTGCTATCATATCACCTCTTTCCCTTCTCTCCTCTAAGCTATACATATTTAGGTCATTGAGCCTATCCTGGTAAGTTTTATTTTTTAGACCATGTACCA
The DNA here is from genome assembly GCF_027579735.1 of Bombina bombina. NCBI lineage: Eukaryota > Metazoa > Chordata > Amphibia > Anura > Bombinatoridae > Bombina > Bombina bombina. The sequence continues at coordinate 1,271,323,672 of NC_069500.1, forward strand.
TTTTGGTAGCCCTCCTTTGCACAGATTCAAGTTTGTTAATATCCTTCTGAAGATATGGCCTCCAGAACTGCACACAATACTCAAGATGAGGCCTAACTAATGATCTATAAAGTGGCATAAGAACCTTACTATTTCTGCTGCAAATACCTCTACCAATACATCCAAGCATTCTGCTAGCCTTACTCGCTGCCTTACTACATTGTTTACTAAGTTTTAAATCATCTGAAATAATAATTCCCAAGTCCTCTTCCTCGTCTGTAACAGTCAGTAAAGTGTCATTGAGTCTGTAATTAACATTTGGATTTTTCTTCCCTAAATGCATTATTTTACACTTTGCTGTGTTAAACTTTAGATCCCAGTCGTTTGTCCAATCCTCCAATTGTTGTATATCACTTCTCATTTTGTCTACCCCCCCTGGAACATCCACTCTGTTGCAAATTTTTGTATCATCTGCAAAGAGACATACTTTCCCCTGTAGCCCTTTGCCGATATCGCAGATAAATATGTTAAACAAAACAGGCCCCAGAACTGACCCCTGAGGAACACCACTAGTAACAGCCCCCTCTGCTGAATGAACTCCATTTACTAAGACACTTTGTTTTCTGTCCTTAAGCCAGCATTCCACCCAGTTCACAATTTTTGAATCTAGACCAAGGAGATATAGTTTGTGAATAAGTTTATTGTGTGGGACGGTGTCAAATGCTTTGCTGAAATCTAGATATGCTACATCAACTGCTCCTCCCTTGTCTAATACTTTTGTTACATAATCAAAGAAGTCAATTAGATTAGTCTGACATGATCTCCCTGAAGTAAAACCATGCTGATTTTGGTCCTCTAAATTGTTTGTCTTTATGTAAGTCATAATTCTTTCCTTTAAGAGGCTTTCCATTAATTTCCCTACTACTGAAGTTAAACTAACTGGCCTGTAGTTGCCAGATTCTTCTCTACTGCCCTTTTTATGAAGAGGTATTACATTTGCTATTCTCCAATCATCTGGGACAGCTCCTGTTAATAGTGACTGATTAAACAGATCAGTTAATGGGACAGTTAGCACTGAACGAAGTTCTTTTAAAACCCTTGGATGAATATTATCAGGACCCACTGCCTTTGTAACATTTATTTTTGATAATGCTAACAAAACCTCATCCTCTGTAAAAAGATTACTGTTAAGCTTGTTTCTATTTTGCATAGCATCCCTTAATGTAGACATTGTATCTTCACAATCTTTAGTGAAAACAGAACAGAAGTAATCATTGAGACAGTCTGCAATCTGCTTATCTCCTTCTATTATTCTACCATCAACTGATTTCAATTTTACTATTCCTACCTTATTTTTTCTTCTTTCACAGTTTTGCTGTGTTATTATTTAACTCCAAGAGAGACTCCTCTAGTAAACCACTGGAGCCAATATGAGAGCACCGTCAAATGAAATCCAAAATGTTTTTTCAATATTCAGACAGAGCGTACCATTTAAAACAACTTTCCAATTTACTTATATTATCTAGTTTATCTGTTTAGTTCTCTTGGTATCCTTTAATGAAAAGTATACCTAGGTAGGATCAGAAGTTTGGAGCTAGCTGCCGATTGGTGGCTGCACATATGTCTATTGTGATTTGCTTACTGAAGTGTTCAAGCCAGCTCCCAGTAGCGCATAGATGCCCCTTTAATAAAAAAAATACCAAGAGAATGAAGCAAAATTGATAACAGAAGTAAATTGGAAAGTGGTTTAAAATGTTGAGTTAAATCCACCAAACAATATTCTAGCTGGCTTTTATGTTTATTGTTCTCCTCAACCAATGTAGAAAAAATAGAAGTAAACACTTTAGGGAAAACTGTGTTACTGTCTTTCAATAAACCCTCCCTGCATATGCCCAGCATAACAATGTCATCTTGTCTCTATAGCTTTAAGTCAGGTGGATGGTCACAAAAAAAAAAAAAATGCTAAATAACTTGCTTTGCCAAATTCAATAAAAATTTCAAATTAATCATTGAAAGAAAAAAGCTCAGAAAGCTGTAGAGTTAAAGTTGCATAATGCATAGCAAAATTGAGACTGATAGTTAAAGGGACAGTTCACCCAAAAACTTTCTCCCCTTTAAATTATTCCCAATGATCCTTTTTACCTGCTAGAGTGTATTAAATTGGTTGCAAGTAGCTCCTTTACTCATATTTCAGCATTTGAAATAGCTGATTTAGCTTGTGGTTTCCCAACCTATACTGAAAGTTTTGATACTGGCGTATACGCTATTGACAAGCCTAAATAAACACAACCAGCAGAAGAGATTACACCCTCAGTGGGATGCAGGATAGTTAAGTAATAAAATGATAATTTTCCATTGTTCTCTCTATTTATTGAGCTTTGGTGTTCCAGACAAATATAAGATAAGGAAGCAAGTCTGTCTACATAAAAGTGATAACATAATGAGATCTGATATTACCTGAAGCTCAACCCATTGTAATAGGCTGTGGTTTCAAAGCACAAAACCAGCTACTTCAGATACACAAATACACCTGAAAATGCAATTTCTCAAATATTTTATACTCTGCAGTTGGTATAACAAGTCATTTAAAATACATTTATGGAAAAACTATTTTACAGTGTACTGTCCCTTTAACCTCACCTCTTTTTTTTTGTCTCAAATTACACCTAAAACCAAAGCCTAGCAACATTCTATTGTGAGAATGAAGCAAATGTTAACACCGGTCAATGTCATTTATCAATCCATATCAAGAAATGCTGTTAAACTAAAACTTGCATTTACAATCACAAACCTCAGATGAACATAAGGTCTGAACTCAGCCACAACTCAAACCTGATTTTTTCTTCTCACCATTAGTTATACTAATAAAATGTACAGTCTCAGTTGGCAAGCTTACAAGAAAGATGGATGATACAAAGGACTGAAGTGGAAACAAACTGTAATTACAATTACATTTTCAAAAAGAATGGTAAGAAAAACAAGTAGCCATTTTTAGTGGTAGTAGATCTCTTTGTTATTCCACATAATTTGTTTGGAAATCCGTAAAGGGTTATAAAACCGAACATTTTCTTTTGTGATTCATACAGAGCATACAATTAAAAAAAAAAAAAAGTTTACAATTTACTTCTATCATCAAATTTGCTTTGCTCCCATAGTATTAAAGGGACAGTCTAGTCCAAAATAAACTTTCATGATTCAGATAGAGCATGTAGTTTTAAACAACTTTCCAATTTAGTTTTATCACCAATTTTGCTTTGTTCTCTTGGTATTCTTAGTTGAAAACTTAACCTAGGAGGTTCATATGCTAATTTCTTAGACCTTGAAGGCCACCTCTTTTCAGAATGCATTTTAACAGTTTTTCACCACTAGAGGGTGTTAGTTCATGTGTTTCATATAGATAACACTGTGCTCATGCACGTGAAGTTATCTGGGAGCAGGCACTGATTGGCTAAACTGCAAGTCTGTCAAAATAACCGATATAAAGGGGCAGTTTGCAGAAGCTTAGATTATAGATAATCACAGAGGTTAAAAGTACATTAATATAACTGTGTTGGTTATGCAAAACTGGGGAATGGGTAATAAAGGGATTATCTATCTTTTAAAACAATAGCAATTCTGGTGTAGACTGTCCCTTTAACTGCATGTAATAGACACTTGTATAAAGAATAATATGCACAGATACCGATTTAAAAATCTAGTATAAAACCTTTTACAAACTTACTTAGAAGCTCTCAGTTTAGCACTGTTGATGAGGTTAGGCTGGGACACCCAGTGAAAGGGACTGGGAAAACATGAAAAGCAGACACTCCCCCCTCCCCGAATATGAAAAGGCCCATTACACAACCAGGAGTCTGTAGACATCAGTATACATCTAAAACTTTGGGGCTTGGTTAGGAGTCTGAAAATCAGCAAAATATTATTAAAAAAATAAGCAAAAACTATACATTTAAAAAAAAAAAAAAAAACACTCCTAGATAGGCTATATAAATGAATCATCTACAAAACATTTATGCAAACAAAAATCTAGTGTACAATGTCCCTTTAATGTGCAGTACCCACTGTAAATTAGGTTTACAAACCTTGATATACATAACATACTTATAAAACCTTTCCTCATTATGTAATATCTATAAGATGTCTAATGCACAAGATTTGATGTGATTTAAAAAGGGACAGAATGAAAGTTACAAAACAAATAATCCAGAAACAGGTTTTAAATTTGCCAGCAATACAAAAATACAAAAGCATCCTTCTCAAAATATACTGCTAAAAATACATTTATGCTAAATTATGCAATTAACTTGTGCTTTGAATAGCAGAAAATTATATATTAGAAAATATTACACTTCCCCCACCAGGATACTTCATAATGCCATCCGGCTGGCAAAATTATTTGTGGAGAACACTGTCTGGTTCCTTAATATTCTTACTGGCTCCTAAATGTTAAAGGGACAGTAAAGTAAAATGTAATGTAAAATGTAAAATGCATGTAATTTTAAACAACTTTCCAATTTACTTTTATTACCAATTTTGCTTTGTTCTCTTGGTATTCTTAGTTGAAAGCTAAATCTAGGAGGTTCATGTACTAATTTCTTAGACCTTGAAGACTGCCTCTAATCGGAAAGCATTTTGACAGTTTTTCACCACTAGAAGGCGTTAGTTCATGTGTTTCATATAGATAACATTGAGCTCCAGCACGTGAAGCTCCTAAGAGCAAGCACTGATTGGCTAAAAATGCATGTCTGTCAAAAGAACTGAAATAAGGGGGCAGTTTGCAGAGGCATAGATACAAGGTAATCACAGAGGTAAAAAGTGTTGTTTATGCAAAATTGGGGAATGTGTAATAAAGGGATTATCTACCTTTTTAAACAACAAAAATTCTGGCGTTTACTGTCCCTTTAAACAGATTTGCTGACCCCTGTCACATGACAAAAAGCACTCCCCTAGGCAAAACAAGCAGGTGATGAGCTGATGAGTGTACATGCAGCTCATATAAAAGGTATTAGTTACTACCTGTTAATACTTCCCCCTTTAAGAGATATATATATAGATAGATAGATAGATAGATAGATAGATAGATAGATAGATAGATAGATAGATAGATAGATAGATAGATAGAGAAACACACATGCATTTGAGAATTTAAAAATCAAATGTTTGTGTGTAGTTAAAACAACGTATATAATTCCATTATTATTTGCATGTAATTTTAATCTGTGGGGTTTTCAATTTCTGAGTTTTTAGAAAGTAATGAGTACTACCACGTAACTTCATTTAAAAACCTATTCTCATATCTCCCTGCTTAGGCTGGTTATTAAGTCCATAGAGATTTGTTATATTCCACATGGCCATTGTTTGAGAATGTTCGCTAAATTAGAAAAGTAGGTTTCAACTTTGCAGCACCTATTGATTTATAGAAACTAAAACTTTAGGACTTATTTTTTCAACATTAGAACAACTATTATTAAAAAAAAAAAAAAAACGCATCTGAATATTATCCCAGGCTAATCTTTGCTTTTAATACATCATTCTATCTAGCAATTAGTGTCTAATGTCCTTGAAATTACACTGCTTATCCAGTACACTTTATACAACAAGACACTGATGGCATCACTGCGACCATTACAGTAATTACTAATACTTCAGTTATTACTAACAGCATTATGTACACACATGTACACACATTATGTACACACATTTCAAATCAAAGAGTAAACGGGTATTAGAAAGGTAGCAGACAGTTCATAGCAACTATTGTTTTACCTATGGTTGGCAACTCCAGCTACCGTATTTTGCCCAACAGGGCAAAATGATTATGCAGTGAGAGAAAAGCAAGCGGTGGGGGGCAATCGTTCCAAACAACCTATCTGGTATGTAATAACTACCAACTTAGAAAAGAAATGAATACCACAAAAGGAAATTGTTTTTTTTTTTTTTAAATTTAATAATCTTATTCTAAAAAAACTTCCATTCTGTCAAACATTACAATCATACCGTATTTCCCAATGCCTAGAGTTAAGTACAGCTAGCCCTCAGTTTACGCCGGGGTTAGGTTCCAGAAGGAATGGTTGTAAATCGAAACAGTTGTAAATTGAAACCCAGTTTATAATGTAAGTCAATGGGAAGTGAGGGAGATAGGTTCCAGGCCCCTCTCAAAATTGTCATAAGTAACACCTAATACATTATTATTAAAGCTTTGAAATGAAGACTTTAAATGCTAAACAGCATTATAAACCTAATAAAATAATCACACAACACAGAATATATAATTAAACTAAGTTAAATGAACAAAAACATTTGCTAAACAGCATTATAAACCTAATAAAATAATCACACAACACAGACTTCACTTGCATTTTTCTGCAAACAGTTCTTTCTATGCATTCCAATCTGGACTGATTTATAGACAGGAAGATCTTGTTCCTTTGAAATCTGCTCAATAGCTCAGGTCTGGTTAAACTGATTAATTTCAGCTGGCTTGGATTTGCTGCAACACAAGCGGACAGCTCCACCTACTGGCGATTTTAATCAATGCACTGCTTCTCAATGCTTTTCAATAGCAGTCACATGACTGGAAAAAAAAGGTTGTTATTCTGAAACGGTGTAAATTGAACCGTTGTAAACCGAGGGCCACCTGTACTAATCAACACCCCACAGAGCTAATATCAGTGCATTGCAAAGTGTATAGAAAGAGTATGTTGTGGCTGTATATCCCCAGTAGGGCTGGGCGATACGCGTGGGGGAAAATAATTGTGATTTTAAAAAAAAAAAAAAAAAAAAAAATGCAATTGAGATTTAATCACGATTTTATTAAAAATTACTATAACACCTTCATTTTTATTTAACACTACAGAATCTTACTGTACATGTATCTCAATGCCAATACACTCTTGGAGCATAAAAATACAAACCACAAAATAGTTAAAATAAAATTAGCTAGTGCTACCTGTGCTGTGGTTACATAGATAGTAGAAAGTCCGTTTATTTAACAGTGCATGTTCCTCAATATCCAATACACTCTTGGAGCATAAAAATACAAACCACAAAAGAAGTTAAAAAAAAAAAGTCAGTAAGGCACTATAAAGTATTTGTACAAAACTCACTTTATTGCTCACAACTTTGAGCTGTCCCACCCCCACACCACTCCCAGATGACTCCCACACACTCTTCAATCTCTTCCAAAATGGCCGTTTCACAGGCATTCTCAGGTCCGCCCACTGGTCCACCTCTCATCCTCCCTCTCCGCCTCCGTTTTTAGGACAATCTGATGATTTATTTATTTATTAAAAATTGCGTACTCTCGCAGTTTTTTAATTGCAGTTTAAAACCGCATCCGAAATTAATCGTGCAGCCATAATCCCCAGTAATCTTGACTCCAACGCCAATTTTAAAAAGACAGTCCATTCCAGAATTTGTATGGTTTAAAGATAGGTAATCTCTTTATTACCTATTCCCCAGTTTTGCATAAACAGCACGGTTATATTAATGTACTTTTCACCTCTCCGATTACCCTGTATCTAGGCCCCTGCAGACCGCCCCCTTATATCAGTTATTTTAGCCAATCAGTGCCCCCTCATAAGTAACTCCACAGGAGTGAGCACAATGGTATCTATATGCCACACATGAACTAATGCCCTCTAGCTGTGAAAAACTGTGAAAATTAATTTATACAAGAGGCAGCCTTCAAGAGCTTAGAAATTAGCATATGAGCCTAGCTAGGTTTAGCTTTCTACTAAGAATAACAAAAGAACAAAGCAAATTTATAGACAAAAGTGAATTGGAAAGTTGTTTAAAATTGCATGCCCTATCTGAATCATGAAAGTTGAATTTTAAACTAGAATGTCTCTTTAAACAACTTTCCAATTAATTTCTATTATCAAATGTATTTCATTTTCTTGATATCCTTTGTCCAAGGAGCAGGAATGCACTGAAATCAAGGTGAGCGAATAACAAGAGGCATATACGTGCAGCCACCAATCAGCAGCTAGCTCCTAGTAGTGAATTGCTGCTACCGAGCCTACATAGGTATGCTTTTAAACAAAGGATACCAAAAGAACAAAGCAAATTAGATAACAGACTGTAAATTGTAAAACTGAAAGTACATGCTCTATCTAAATCATAAAACTTTAATTTTAACTTTATTGTCCATTTAAAGTAAGTCTGACATGGATTGACTTGACCTTTGTGAAAAGTACAATTGAAAGAGGCTACTCCTAGGAGGTAACTCGCCATAGAACAAGCTACTAGACTTGAACCTTCATCTGTGCTCTCCTGCTGTCACCAGTTTACAATTAAATCATAAATGACTCAGCCACCACAAGGAGAAAATTGAGGATGCATCAGTTCTACCAGGAAATAGGAAGATCTAAGGGCTAGATTTATTAAAGCCCTACGGCTGCAAGTTCTCACAAGAACTTGCTCGCCGTCATTTATCAAGCAGCGGTCACCAGACCACCGCTTCCCTAACCTCTTCGCCACCTCTAAGGTGGCGAAATTCAATCTAGTCAGACCAAGGAGATTGACAGCTCCTGCCCGCGCGTGATTGGCTGTGCGCGGGATTGGTGAATACCTGCGGGTAATTTCGCCCCGCCACAGGCGATATAAGGCGTACAGGGGCGCGTATACGCGCCCCTGGCCGCCTCAGCTTTAATAAATCTAGCCTTAAGTTTTAAAAATGTTCCCTGAAATCCAAGCACCCCTTTCAAATAAGCATTTGTCTATGAATATTACACTGCCTACACCAAGCTGCTTTGTAATGCCTCCTGGCTGGCAAATTTGTGTGTGTACACACGATTATTTTACAATTAACTTTTTTGCAAAGTATATTGCAAAATTAATAGTAAAGCATATCAAATTGTACTAAAAAGTAATTTTTTTTTTAAAAAAAAAGGACAATACACAAAGTACCCCCCCCCCCCGTTGAAAGCAGTTAAATAAAACATTTTGCACTGACGCTCAATATACACTTACTAAAGCATTTCAAGATGTCTGGAAACTGCTCAAGTTTAAAGAATATCAGTGATTTGCCAAGTTCCCACCACTATTAGAATGCACTGTCAAAATTTCCTTTGTCTGTTATCATGTGTACAATTACAATGTGCAGATAACACAAAGAAAGTTCATCAGCTGGGTTATCCCACATATTTGGCCTAAATCTACTAGAGTCCTAAAATATATTTTTGTATAAAAAAAAAAAAATATTAAAATGTTACACCAAATATCAGCATAAAAAGGGCAAACACATTGTTTTGTGTGATTATATAATAAATAAATTGTAGATTTGCTTCATTAGTCTACTGGACAAAGACGGGTGACACAAAAGTCAAAATTAAATGTACATGGTTCAGATAGAGGGCACAATTTTAAACAACTTTCAAATGTTCTCCTATTATCTAAATGGACAATCTCTATGTGCATTTTCAGAGGCCTACTGAGCATGTGCAAGAATTCACAGATTATCCGTGTATGCATTTTGTTATTGGATGATGGCTGTCACATGATCCAGGGGGAAGTAAAATACAAACCAACTTTGAAATTTGCCAGAAAAAAAAACAAAGTGTTTCTTCATCTTTCTATTATGCATTTATTGATTATGCAATTCTGTGTTTAGTGGTCCTTTAAATAGAAAAACAAAATCACACAACAGTTAAAAGGGACAGTCTAGTCCAGAACAAACTTTCGTTATTCAGATAGGGCATGTAATTTTAACCCCTTAACGACACACGTACAGGGTACATCATACAAAAACTGGTCTTTAAAGACCAACGACGTACCCTGCACGTTGTCAGGGGTTTCAAGCGTCTGGAAGCGATCAGGATTGCTTCCAGCCGCTTTCAAGGTATTGAGGCATCACTGCAATAATTTTTTTGGTACACCGATACAGAGAGAGCCCTCTCTGCATCGGCCAGCGATTGCGTTGATTGTTGGTGGGTGGGAGTTGTTGTGGGGAGGCGGGTGGGCGGCCCAACGCTAGGGAACTTCCTTCCGGCCAGCTGTTGTTAATGTCGGGTGCGCACGCGTGCTCCCGTGATCTAGCCACACACAAAAATAAAAGTGGTGGGAGAGAGTGCAGGGAGAGGGTGGGGATACTTTTTAAAAGTGAGCTGGGAGGGGGTAGGGTATGGAGGGGGGCAGCTACACTATTGCCAGTACCCAAAATGGTGGCGAATAGTTAGTGGGGGGGAGGGGAGCCTACAAAGCAGAATATGATTTTTTTTTAAAACTTATTTTAGTACTGGCAGACTTTCTGCCAGTACTTAAGATGGCAGGGACCATTGTGGGGTGGGGGAGGGAAGAGAGCTGTTTGGGAGGGATCAGGGGGTGGGATGTGTCAGGTGGGAGTCTGATCTCTACACTAAAGCTTAAGTTAACCCTTCAAACTCCCTACAAGCTACCTAATTAACCCTGTCACTGCTGGGCATAATACAAGTGTGGTGCGCAGCAGCATTTAGCAGCCTTCTAATTACCAAAAAACAATGCCAAAGCCATATAGGTGTGCTTTTTCTGAACAAAGGTGATCCCAGAGAGGCATTTACAACCATTTGTGCCATAATTGCACAAGCTGTTTGTAAATAATTTCAGTAAGAAACCCAAAGTTATTGAAAAAGTGAACCATTTTTTTTTTTATTTGATCGCATTTGGCGGTGAAATGGTGGCCAAAATGGGCATAGATCATTACTTTGGTTTATATATATATATATATATATATATATATATATATATACACACACACATCAAGGGATATTCAGGGATTCCTGACAGATATCAGTGTTCCAATGTAACTATAGCTAAATTTGGGGGGGAAATGACCTTGTCCTTAAGGGGTTAAACAATTTTCAAATTTACATCTATCACCAATTTTCTTTGTTCTCTTGGTATTCTTAGTTGAAAGCTTAGCCTAGGAGGTTCATATGCTAATATATAAGCCATTGAAGGCTGCCTCTCACCTCAGGGCATCTTGACAGTTTTTCACCACTTGAGGGTGTTAGTTCATGTGTTTCATATAGATCACACTGTGCTCACGCACGTGGAGCTCCTAGGAGCCAGCACTGAATGGCTAAAATGCAAGTATGTAAAAAGCACTGAGATAAGGGGACAGTCTGCAGAGGCTTAGATACAAGGTAATCACAGAGGTAAAAAGTATATTAATATAATGGTGTTGGTTATGCAAAACTAGGGAATGGGTAATAAAGGGATTATCTATATTTTAAAACAAATATTCTGGTGTAGAAAGTCCCTTTAAACAGAGTATAATTATATATCAACTTTGACATTTGTTGTTTGGAAGGGGGGGGGGGAAACACAACCTTTTTGATAACCAATTTAAGGAACTTAAAGGGACAGTATTTGAGCTGCAACAACTAATCGATTATGAAGTTGTCAACTAATCTCATTATCGATTAGTTGGTTTGCACACAGCACCAGCTGCTTCACGCCAATGAACTCCTTCACATTGTATTGTGTTTTATGGTTATTTCCTTAGCCTAAAGGACATCTACAGATGTTTACTTTTCACTTTTTTAGGATAGTATAAAGTTTCTTTTTAAGTTTACAGCTAACCTTATAGCTGGTTATTTACCATTGCATATAGAATTTTAAGATACTTCTTTGTTAGAATGAAGTCCAGGCTTACTTTATTGAGAAGCCCCTTGCCAAGGAGGGCAACACTTTGCTTTGGTAGAGAGCTAACAATGATAAATATCCCACATTGGTAAAATTGGCAAAAAACCTACTTATGCATCTCAGGCACCTCAACACCATCTGAGTGCCTCTTCTCTGCAGCAGGCAATATAGCTTGTAAAAAAGAGCCAGCCTCAGTCAGAAGCATGTGGAAATGTTGATATTTTAAAACTAAGTTTATGAAAGAATGAATAACAGAAGGTTATAAACAGTGATAGTCTACCTCATTCTACCTCTTCAAAAAGTTTGTATTGTTTTACTTAATTATAAAAAATGTGCTCTGCTGCTTAAAAATTGGACAAACAGTTGTGTTAAAGTAAAGTTTTAGCCTGAAGGTTTATATTTGTAATACTCAGTATGAATTTTATTTTAAATACAGGAAAAAATTGTTTTTTTTTATCCGATTAATCAAAAAATAATCAGTCAATGAATTATGAAAATAATCGTTAGTTGCAGCTCTAGACAGTATACAGTAAAATTGTTCTCCCTTAATGTATTTCCAACGACTAATACCATTTATAGGTTTATTTGTGGATATTAAATTTCTGGTTTTGTACTTTGAAACCACAACCTATTGAAATGGGTAGAGAGCTTGCAGGTAAAATGAGATCTCATTATGTTATCACCTTGTGTACACACACTTGCTTCCTTATATTGTGTGTCTGTAAACCAAACCCCAATACTTAGAGAGAACAATGGGATATTAGTATTTTTTTAGTTATTTATTATACCCACACCAGGAGTGGTGTTCTGTTGGTTGTGTTTACATTGCCTGCCAATAACTTGGACTTAAGTCCAAAAACTTTCAGTAAAGGTGGGGATACCACAGGCTAAATCAGATATTTCAAATGCCGAAATAAGGATAAACAAGCTACTTGAAATAATTCAATACACTCCTGCAGGTAAAATAGATTATGAAAAAACTAGAGGAGAAAATTTTTGGTTAAACAGTCCCTTTAATGAAAAAGCCAGCAAAATAATTTTGATCTTGAAATGTACACCCAGTTAATTACTCTAATGTATGTTTTCCCATTACCAAACGAACACACAATTGTAACAAAATGTTTAATTGGTTGAAATAAATAAATCAGTGCACCAATATTCAAACACCATACCCACTTAATGATTCAGCTGTGGCTTGTATGACACAAATTAAAGGGACAGTCTACATGAAAATGTTTATGGTTTAAAAAAAACAGATAAAAGATCCCTTTATTACCCATTCCCCAGTTTTGCATAACCAACACTTATTTATATTAACACACTTTTTACCTGTGATTACCTTGTATCTAAGCCTCTGCAGACTGCCCCCTTATCTCAGTTCTTTTGACAGATTTACATTTTAGCCAGTGCTGACTCAAATAACTCCAAAAGCACTGTCTAGCTGTGAAAAACTGTCAAAATGCACTGATGTGACCTTCAAGGGCTTACAAATTAGCATATGCAGGTTTAGCTTTCAACAAAGAATCCCAAGAGAACAAAGAAAATCATTTACAAATAAAGATAGCAAGAGAATGAAGAAAAATTAATAGGGGTAAATTGGAAAGTTGTTTAAAATTGCATGCTCTATCTGAAACATGAAAGTTTAATTTTGACTAGATTATCCTAAGTCTTTACAGACGCAATACACACAACCGCCAGCTCTCTCAGTTGGCAAACGCTGTGTTCAAGCGGGTGCCGTCAGCTTCGGAAATTGAGCCAGAAAGAGGGGTCTATTCGCTGCATCACAGACTCCGGTGTAAGCAAAAGTGTTGACCTTTTATTGGTGCCTTTTCATTGGTTCCTTATCTCGTTCCAGCTTGACCTGAAAATCCTATTTTGACAAGATATTCCCTCTGACGACCAATTAGATTTATGCAACTTCTTATTTCTTCAGAAAGATTTATATGAGATGTTTGTTTTTCTAGTTATTGTTGCAAATTGTATACTACACTTGTAACAGCGTCTGATCAACGCATTTGCCACTTTGTATTCGCTACTTTGTAATTTAAATATTTTATTATGTTCACTTAAGATATTGTTATTAAATTTATGCAGAGTTTGCACACTTTTTAATTTGTGTCACTATCACATTTATTGGTTGCATCTTATATTTGCACATTATTTATACTTAAGTTAGCTTATTTATCACACTATTTTAAGCTTTTTTTAGCGCCTATGATACCGGAATTTTTTGGCTTCTTTTAGAGACCAAATCATTAATTTGATTCACCATCAATAACATTTAACATTACAATCTAAAGGTGTTCACTAAACCTCTAAACATAGGTAGTGCTGCATTGCAATTAAATTCTTTAATCTGACAGAAAAGCAAATAAGCATATTAAAAGCATTGCTGCATTCATTTAAAAGGGATAGTAAAGTACAAATTAAACTTTAATGATTCAGATAGGGCTTGTCATTTTAATCAACTTTATTTACTTTTATCATCAAATTTGCTTTGTTCTCTTGTTATTCTTAAATGAATGCTACACCTAGGTAGGCTCATATGCTAATTTCTAAGCCCTTTAAGGCCACCTCTTATCTGGATGCATTTGATAGGTTTTTTTCACAGCTAGAGGACGTTCGTTCATGCGTTTCATATAGATAACATTGTGATCATGCACGTGGAGTTATTTAAGAGTCAGCACTATTGCCTGAAATGCAAGTCTGCCAAAAGATCTGAGATAAGGAGGCAGTCAGCAGAAGCTTAGATACAAGGTAATTACAGAGGTAAAAAGTATATTTCTATTAACAGTGTTAGTTATACAAAACTGGGAAATAGTAATTATCTATCTTTTTTAAACAATAACATTTTTGGCGTTTACTATCCCTTAAAGTTAATGATAAACTAAACATGAACTGTAGATTTATGAATAATGGATTCTGGCAATAAACTTGCAAATCCCCACAGTTCTACTGGCGGAATGAGATACCTCCAAAAACTTCAAAAGGTTTTATGCAGGACAGGAACAATCTTTATTTAAAGTAAATACAAATATAACGCCAAATGCAACAAATTACCCTAAAGGGTCACTAAAGACCCAATTAAACTTTCATGATTTAGATAGAGCATGCAATTCTAAGCAACTTTCTAATTTACTTATATTATCAATTTTTATTCCTTCTCTTTGTATCTTTATTTGAAAAGCATGATTGTATGTTTAAAGGGACATGAAACCCAAATTTTTTCTTTCACTATTCAGATAGAGAATACAATTTAAACAACTTTCAAATATCTAATTTAATTCTCTTGGTATCATTTGTTGAAGGAGCAGCAATGCACTAATTGTTTCTAACTGAACACATGGGTGAGCCAATCACAACAGATATATATGCCACCAATCAACAGCTAGAATCTAGGTTCTCTGCTGCTCCTGAGCTTGCCACGATAAACCTTTCAGAAAAGGATAACAAGAGAAAGAAGCAAATTAAATAGAAGTAAATTGAAAACGTGTTTAAAATTGTATTCTCTATCTGAATCATGAATTAAAAATTTTGGGTTTCATGTCCCTTTAGGAACCAGCCCATGGTTTAGAACCTAGGTTGCACTTGCTTATTGTTGGCTAAATGGCAGGCTCCTTAGAATACATTCCTACTTTTTCAAATAAAGATACAAAGAACGAAGAAAATTTGATAATAGGAGTAATTTAGAAAGTTGCTTAAAATTGCATGCTCTATCTAAATCATGAAAGAAACAATTTAGGTTTACTATCCCTTTAAAGAACTATTTAGCATGGTCCGGATTAGATCAGTTTGGCCGTTGAAAAATTACTGCAACCAACAAGCACTTGAAAAATTTTTGAGGTATGCTAATTTATTGCAAGACTACTAAATGTATTGTGATTACAAGGTGCTTTATGCCACTTTAATATATGCTACCAATCCTGTCACTTTATCAATAAAAAAAATCCTTAAAATGTCAACCGTTGTATAATAATCCACAGCCCATTGAACATGGGAGTACATCAAGGCAAGTACCAGCATCATGCAACACTGCTGGTCTAAACGGGGGGGGGGGGGGGGGGACACTATACAAAGAATTAGGTACATTTTACAGGCAATGTATATTAAGAACTGGAAACTAATAAACACAGCAATACACTGAATAAATAGATCGGTGAGGGCGATACAATATACAAAGATAACACTGATTCGCAAATTGTAAGAGGCAAAATTGCTCTTGTGGGATAGTAGAGGGAAAAAAATGCACTGTAGGTCTAACTTTCTAGGCCCCAAATATCTTGTAAGCCATCTACTAAAGTCCAACATTCACAAATATATATATATATATATATATATATATATATATATATATATATATACACACACACACACAAATAGCCAAATCACAAATACACGGGACCATAACTGAAGCCCAAAAACAAGACTGAGATAATTTCTACGGAATTCTAAGATTCAGGGAATGTTCTAGGGGATATATATATATATATATAAATAAAAATCATAGAAATACGAGCGCACTCGCCGGGTCTTAATAAAATTTTATTTATTTAAAGTGACGTTTCGGGGTTGTTAGCCCCGTCCTCAGACCATTACAAAAGTTAAAGTACAAAGCAAACTTTTATACATTACCCTCCACCATCACCACATACTACCGGAAGTGCCGCCGGCGTCCTGCATCACTTCCGGTAGTATGTGGTGATGGTGGAGGGTAATGTATAAAAGTTTGCTTTGTACTTTAACTTTTGTAATGGTCTGAGGACGGGGCTAACAACCCCGAAACGTCACTTTAAATAAATAACATTTTATTAAGACCCGGCGAGTGCGCTCCTATTTCTATGATTTACATGTATTTTTGTTGAATGCACCCCGGGCAATTTATAACTTTGAAAGTGTGTGCAGTGCCCTATGGACATTGTGTATATATATAATTATAATAAAACACACACACATATATATATATATATATATATACACACACAGTGGGGGAAACATATAGCTGAAGAGATCTTTAGAAGTAAATGTGAAGAGGGTGAGATTTATGAGCATCACTTTGCTGTAGCCACAAAATTAAGTAGCAATAGTAGCCACACAAAAAAATAAGATTTCTGAAGGTCCCTACATTCAGAGTATTTTCCCCATGGGGGTGGGGGTTAAATCTGAAACTCCTACATATACCATGTAAACATCTGAAAAACACCAGTACTGTATACAGTGTGGGTGTCAGGAAGTCCCCGTATACACAGAGCAAATATCTTCATAAGTTCCATATATACACAGAGGTGATAATCTGGAGGACATCACACATAAGGAGAGATCGTCTGGAAAAATGTTTTTTTATTATATATATATATATATATATACACACACACCTACATACACATAGATACAAATCTTTAAAGAGGTGAGATATGCATGTATGTAAGTTCACAATGATGCAAAACAAATAAGTGTATTTCAGTAGATTTCACACACATGTACTGATGATCTCACGCAACGTTGACACAAACACATGGGTTATATATTATACATACAGGGGAAACCTCATACAGGTTAGGGAGGGTATGAAGTAGCAGTACCGGTAAGGGGTACACATATCCCCATTTTATAGAGCAACCAAGACAGCGCGGAGTTTACATAAAGCCTCGGGTACATGAAGAGGCTACAGAGAGCACCCACAGCCTCTCCGCTACCCGGATCAAATACTCCCATCTGAGGACGCATTACCCCCCCAACCCACAGGAGCACTAACCCAACTACCCCCTCCTTGCACCCACTCCTCCAGCTCCCCTACGAACCGCCCCGACTCCCAGACTTACCCTCTCACAACAGGCGCCATCTTCCACAAACTCTCGCCAAAACTCCAAACCTCGCGAGAACGCGCTGCTACGCTAGCCACGCCCACACTCAGAAACACGCCCATTTCACTCTAAAAACATAACCATTTGTATTTCAAACTGGCTGTTTCTAAACCAGCCACGCCCCTTAACAGTGAGCCAGTCACGTCTACTCCTTACTGTGCGAGGATAGCTACATTGTTGGTTATATACAACGTGTGACAGTGTAGGTGACACCAACGAATATACGCAGCATATCATTCGCATAGTTATGTTACATAAGTGCACAGTATGGTGATTTTATGTGAAATTCTATTATAATATTGATAATTTCTCAAATCATATACATTTGGAATTACATGATTGTGTGTATATAAACTCGTGAAAACAAACTGTGCCCAGGTTATAAACTGCTTTCAGTAATACAGTTTACACATTGCGAACGTCACATTTAACATGTTAGTTAGTTGCCAAATAGCAGACAACAAAAATGCAAGTCTGACTATAACCGTTCCTTTATTGGATTTGTGCAGGCAACACTGGAGCCCCAGAAGCAGTCAGTCAGCAGGAAACTCCCCGGTGTTGGAAGTGGGAGGAGAACTGCAGGATTTCTCACTCCCTCCCCCGTCTCAATCTCAGACACAACAGGCGTGGGAATTTTGCTACATCTCGCGAGAACAGCCTATTTAGCCTAAGTGTAAGTAAAGTCTCGCGAGGCTAGCTTTAGACAAAAAGATTTGTCCTCAGAATTGCTGGGGCTAGGATAAGGAAGGCTATAGCTTAGTGATAGTGACAGTGTGCGGAGAGAACGCAGATGTAAAGCTGAGGCGGCGTTCGGTTATGGGCTGCATCTTATTCTACGTGCAGCAGATTCTGTTTTCACAAAATCATTGTCTTCATGCATTAAATCCTTTACTTTATTTCACGGATAATTCCCAGAACCCCCTGTAGTAGCGAATGGCTTCATTTAAAGTTCGCCGAACATTGTATTTTAATAAAAAGTGTTACTAATTCGTTTTGAGGTGTATGTTACTTGAATATAGTAAAATTCCACCCACCATTTCCCTTATTTGGAGGAGGTAATCTCATCTTTAGGACCCCATATGTCCGCAAGGGCTACAGAGCAGCTTACACTGCTTTGTACATGGAGCCCTTAGTCTAAAGACAACAAGGCTAGTCACGGACATAAATCCAATTAGGCATAGATATGTAACAGAGTTAGCCTTCAGAAGCCAACAGGGTGCATTTCATGTTTTGAGAATTAGAAATTGCTCAATTTTTATAGCTAAATTACATATAAAGGGGCAAAGTAAATAATGAAAATATATTGTAAAGTTGTTTCATTATGTGTAACTAAACATGTTATATAAACATTTTAAGGTGTTTACTGTCCCTGTAACTGGTTGGCTCTGAGCTTGAGCCACAGAAATGAGGTCACACTGCTGACACGGCTAAAAGGTCATTGTTCTGAGCTGAAGTCTTATGAAGAAATAAAGCAAACAGGGGCTTCTCCTTCAGGACCATGGGACTGACATGAGGTCCTATAATGGACATGTGACTGAGAAGCAGACATTTATAAATATACCCAACAGGGATTTCAAGGGCCATATATCCCCAGACATCTCTAAAATAAACATTTCAGCTTAGGAAAAATGAGTTTTAACCATGTAAAAACATTTTATATATTACTGATGTTCTAGAACAGTGGTGGCTAACCATGAAACCCCAGATGTTTTGGAACTACATTTCCCATGATGCTTAGGAACTCTGCAGTCTAGTTGAGCATCCGAGAAAAATATATGTTTCTATATGCAGAACCTATCCACTGCATTGATTGCTTGCTAATTTTTACTATGTATAGATACAAACTTATTTTTATTTCTCCCTTAAACTTCATTTTTTTTAAAAAACTGTTTAGCTGCTATACTATTGAAAACCTCAATGACCCATTATTTAAAAAGCTGGACAAGCTAGTTTGTCAGTAGATTTCAGTTTTGAATAGATTTTTTGCAATACCCAAAAAAATGTTTTCTGTAAAAGTTATCACTGTGATGACTCAATTAGTTTGGTACAAACCACTCTGCCTCTCTGAGCTGACATGCTGTTTAGAATGCTGTGGCAGAGCATTTATAGAAATTCTCCACATAAGAGGAGGTCAAATCATCACACACACAAACATTTTTTTTTATTTAATTTGACATTCATTAAGGGGGTTGTTCAGAATTTGTTAATCAAGATCAATTTTTTCACAATTTCCTTTGGGGAACATTTTCAGGATAACAGCTTACAGAAAGGTCAAAATGGAAATGTGCATTAACGCATTTCAATTTTAAATATAAGTATTTTTGCAATATACCACATTAGCATAAACTATTCTACTAAAAGGTATTACTATTTCAGCAGCATATTCATATATGCTATGTCTGACTCAAGGATCAGGGTTCAAACACGCTGCCTGCTCAGAGGGCTGCCGTGTGCTGCATCACTGAAGACTTTACATGTGTCATACAAACTAGTGCTAATTCTCAGAGAAGGTGCAGTGTTTGAATGCCAGTGCATGGGGCACTCACAGCATGTGTACACATGCCACGGATAAACATTTTTGTTAATAGAAGTATATTGCAAAATGCTTGTTTTTCAAATTGAAGTACACCCACACACACATTTCAGTTTAGTCCATTGTATAGTTTTAAATAAAGTTAAAGTAATAGCTTGTGCTACTGTCACATGACATTTTTTAATGGGGTCAAGTTTTCAAGAACAAAAGTGAAGCTTACTTACTGGCTGACACAAGGACTGATAAGTAGATTGGCAAGTCTTTATTGAATAGTGTAAATTGGATTTTTTTTCTTCTCTAAACAGTGAATATTTAAACTTTAACGCTTTTTCTGCCAGAAAACCTTTTCCCACAAACAACTGAACTAATTTATTTTGTTGCATGCCTTTGTTCGTTCATGTTTTCATTTTTTAAACAAAAGCAACAAATATGGAACTTTTTTTTTTTTTCCTTCGAAAATAAATGCACATATCTACTGCACTTCAGTTGTGGCTGGAATGCCCCTTTAATTTTTTAAATGTGCATCGGAAAACATAAAATGCTTTTCTTTAACTGAATAAACAACTGTAATTGGTGAAAATAAGAAACAATTAAAATATATTTAATATGTTTTTGATAAATTTAAAGGTATAATAAATTAATTTTCAATAAAAGGTTTAATTATGCAAAGTTACATTTGTTATGATGCATTTTCATTATTTCCATTCATTATTATTACTTTTCCTTTAATTGAAACTGAACATTTATATTTCCCCCCTACCGCTACAAAGGCTGGAATGCATTTCATGGAATTCACAACCGTAACCACTTACATGCTACACAATTAATGCTTGATATGGGCATGACCTTATTGATATTTGTCCATAAATGGCCTTCGCAAAAGAATAGATTTAATTAACAGTATAACTGTGTTAAATATTTTTAAAATGTTTATTTTTATATTTGCATGTTTTGCTGCTTTCACATTTCCTTACAAACCTACCAACATTTCCTTAAAGGGACAGTCAAGTCCAAAAAAACTTTCATGATTTAAATCGGAAATGTAATTTTAAACAACTTTCCAATGTACTTTTATCACCAAATTTGCTTTGTTCTCTTGGTGTTCTTAGTTGAAAGCTAAACCTAGGAGGTTCATATGCTAATTTATTAGACCTTGAAGACTGCCTCTAATCTGAATGCATTTTGACCACTAGAGGGCATTAGTTCATGTGTTTCATATAGATAACATTGAGCTCATGCACGTGAAGTTACCCTGGAGTGAGCACTGATTGGCTAAAAAGCAAGTCTGTCAAAAGAACTGAAATAAGGGGGCAGTTTGCAGAGGCTTAGATACAAGGTAATCACAGAGGTAAAAAGTGTATTTATATAACTGTGTTGGTTATGCAAAACTGGGGAATTGGTAATAAAGGGATTATCTTTCTTTTTAAACTACAATTCTGGTGTTGACTGTCCCTTTAAAGGGATATAAAACAGTGCTCCTTTAGTAGAAAAAAAAAATTAAATCAAAATAAACAGATTGTGTTAAAAACAGCAAATAACTGAGGGCTTGTTTCTATTGAGCCGTAATTAGGTTTGCATGAGGTCGCAAACCGATAAATATGGTGTCGGAAGCAATTTATTTTATCGACTGCTTCTGATGGCGTTTTATACCTCAATATCATTAGTCAGGCCCAGCTGCTGAAAATATTTTTGCGTCCCATAGAAAGTATTAGAAGCTGTTAAGGATAACTTATACCAGGGTTCCAATTAAAGTGCAAACCTTTTGTACACTGTCGAAACATTGAAAAAAATTACAACCAGCTCAACTAGGAGTAAAAGAGAAAAAATGAGCTTTTTGAGACCTATTTCCCACTGAAAATTTAAAACCTGCAAATAATGCAAGTGTTTCAATGTAGAAAAAATTGAAATATGTAATATTTATTGTTGTAATAATAATAAAGGTTTTAAGAGCAGTGACAAAATGAATCCCCTGAAAATCAACTGTATGTGTTCCCTTCTGTTTGGTGCATAAGAGTTTATCCCTGGGAGTGGACTCCACAACCTTTCTGGCTCTGAGAATGTCATGATTGGGATATTTCCTGTGTCTTAATCTTTTACTGAGCTCATTAGCTTCCCTTTTGAAATCTGAGGGGTTAGAACAGTTCCTCTTTAATCTCGTAAACTGCCCCTTGGTTATGGCAATTGGCAAATCTAATCTGTTTGGGGTGGCAACTATTGCCATGTAAAAGGGTGTTCCCCGTTATCGTCTTATGGTAGACACTAGTAGTTACTTTCTCATCCTTTACTCCTTTTAACGTCAAATCCAGGAAATCAATCTCCAATGGATTAGTATCAAAGGTGAGGCTCAGGCCCACGTCATTTGAATTCAAATAATCTACAAAACTTCTGATTTCATCAGTGCCTCCCGTCCAAATGAATAGGAGGTCATCAATGTACCTGTAGTATAATTTGATGTTACTCCTGAACGGATTACTATCCCCAAAGATGCGGTCAAGCTCCCACCAGCCTAGGTATAAATTGGCATATGATGGGGCGAACTTAGCACCCATAGCTGTGCCACATCTCTGGAGATAGCAATCCCCTTCAAATTTAAAAAAGTTGTGAGTGAGGAGGAATTTTACAATTCTCACAACATAGGCCTGAAATTCATCCGAGAAATTAGAAAAATTCTGCAAAAAGAAGGAAACCACCTGGATGCCCTTCTCATGCGGAATGGACGAGTAAAGTGCCACTGCGTCAACAGTGAGCCAAGTATAACCTAAGTCCCATTCAACATTTTGGATAATATTGATGACATGTTTTGTATCTCTTATATATGAAGCCAGTTCCACAACCAAGGGCTGGAGTATAGATTCTATCCACTGTATTTATTTATTATTGTCCCATGTATAGAAATAGTTGCACTTATGTTATGGAAATATCAGTATGTATTTACATATAAAAATATATGCAAGCACAAATCTACAAAATTCAAACTAGAGCTTTTGCCTAGGGCAGCTATGCATATCACATATATTAATAAATTGGAAAAAATAATTATAATAAAAAATAGTATTTGCTTATAATAATAAAAAAATATATATACTGTATATATATATATATTTAAATTTAAATATATTTTAAATACGTGTATCTTTGTTTTTTTTTCTCTTTACAGGTGATCACAGGTAAGGAGCGCAGATGTTGGACATAAACTTGTAAGGTTGGGTTACCATAGCAACTAATTGATTTTCAAGAAATCCTATGTCGGACGGAAGCGTTAACACAACATTAACTTACACCTACACAAAAAGAGCGACTGCACGCAATGCGCAAAATATTTCAATGTAAAGATGGTACATTTTTTACGGCTCAATGGAAGCGAGACCTTACTTGTTTTCTTGTGAAATAAGCAATTAGAGATTTACAGTGTAGCCACTGCCTACAGTTAGATAAACAAGCAGACATTGCAGAACTTAGTTTTGTCATAAGAAGTATTCTACTGAACATGGGCAATAAACTGATTGCAGCTAGATTAGATATATCCTAGCAACACTTGAAAGGAAAATGGCTACTCTGCTTCCCTGTAGAGATCCCAGCCTTCTTGTGGGTCTGTAGCAGGAAGTAAAAGACCCTTTCACAAATAACGTTAATAAATAAAAGGTAAAACCCTTGTTAAATAATGAAAAATACATATTGCAAATTTATTTTTTTAAGTATAAACCACTGCTTAGAGCTTTTTTTTATTATAACAATGAAACAAACTGTTTTATATCCCTTTAATGCTTTTGGAACGGGGAGGTTAAGGAACTGATGGTGAGGCCACCGCAGGAGGGGTGAGGCCTACATATGGTTTGTGGGTATTGCTGGGCATGTTATAGGAGGTAAAGGGCTTGTCCTTATCTGACCTTGGGCAGTTTTTTACAACAAGGACATCTGCCCCACCTGAGAAGCTGCAGGGTAGAAGCAGCCCATATCTCCCAAGATGTGACAATCCTTCAGGATCGGAGATGGTTGGATGTCTGCTTTAATTTGTATAGCTTTGAGGGGTAATGTTAAGTATATTCATAATTTTAAAACACTGAGGGTGAAAGCAATTTTGACAAAAATGGACATTATACAAACAAGGGGTCATAATTTTAAGTAGGAGGTTAGCAGGTCGAGGAGTAATTAGCAGATTTTTTTTTTTTTACATAAAGTTTGGTTAATTAAGAGACTAGAATACAACATAGGTGGCAAGGACAAATACTGTTAGGGAATTTGAAAATGACTGGTATATTCATAAGGCTATCTTAATGGGATTTTAAACCCAATTGTTTTCTTTCATGATTCAGATAGAGCATGCAATTTTAAGCAACTGTCTAATTTACTCCTATTATCAATTTTTCTTTGTTCTCTTGGTATCTTTATTTGAAAAGCAGGAATATAAGCTTAGGAGCTGGCCCATTTTTGGCCAGAACCTGGGTAGCGCTTGCTTATTGGTGGCTAAATGTAGCCACCAATCAGCAAGCGTTACCCAGGGTAGCTCAGTTTATTGATCATTGGCTACAGCCTCGTGTTTGGTCACTGGAAACTGTTGTTAGCGATACACTGCAGTTTTTACAGATTTTGAAAAGCATTAAGAAATCTGTGACTGAAACAATGATTCTGGTTACACTCGATCTGTCCAGTTTGTACACAAATATTCCTATTAAGGAAGGCATAAGGATTGTGGGTGAAATTATTCAAAACAATAAGTTGTATAAGGTCCCTGATACCCAATATTTGCTTGAGCTCCTTAATTTTGTTTTGACTAGGAACTATTTTAAATTTGAGAAAGATTTCTATTTACAGAAACTTGGGATGACAATGGGGTCGAACGTGGTCCCTTCATATCCTAATATGTTTATGTATGACTATGGGATTAAATATATTTTGGGGGATGAGATGTACTCTCCCCTGATCACTGCATATTGTCGTTATATAGACAATCTGTTTTTTGTTTGTAAGGGGATGATGGAACTACTAACAATCAGCTAGATTACAAGTTTTGCGTTGTGGCTTGTAACGCTGAAAATATGGTATTTTCAGCGTTAAAACAGCACCACAGGATGGCTGCACCTCACTGACGAGGCCCAAAGGAGGCCGAAACGATCGTCTGGGGTTGTCATGTTCCTTGTTCAGAGGAGAATTGCCTGGTATTTCGGGGCTGGACTGACCATGTCGGCGGGATCAGACTGATATACTACAGGAAAGTTTTGGGCAGAAAGAAGCTACTACCAGGTGGCAACCGGGCCATAGAACAAGCTATTGATGCTGCTGTTCGTTCCTGGCAGACTGCTTCTCATTCTGTTTTGCATATGTAAATATGACCCTGGGGATAGTCTCCCTAAGGGTGATGGGGGAAACCAGACGTGGACTCCTTGCCCAATGTGCTTAAAGGGATATGGCTGCACCTCTAAGATTAAAAAAAAACAAAACAAAAAAAACAGCACCACAGCCATTTCAAGTCTTTTAGCCTGTACCGTAACGTCAGTCCCGCAAACGTAAAAATTATGTATTTTCATGGGATTCCCATAGCGTCGGTATTACAAGTTTTGCGGTGAGGCTAAAAAGTAAGCGTTACAGCCTAAAACCACAAGATCCGTAATCAGTAGTCATGAGTAGTTATGAGTAGTCATCAGTAGTTATGAGTTTTACGCTACAAAGCTGTAATATAAAAATCATAACTAAACTGCTACAAAATACACTAAACACCCATAAACTAAACCTATTAACCCCTAAACCGAGGCCCTCCCGCTTTGCAAACACTA
The DNA here is from genome assembly GCF_027579735.1 of Bombina bombina. Taxonomy (NCBI): domain Eukaryota; kingdom Metazoa; phylum Chordata; class Amphibia; order Anura; family Bombinatoridae; genus Bombina; species Bombina bombina. Next base: position 1,271,349,438 of record NC_069500.1, read on the forward strand.
TAATAAATTTATTAACCCCTAATCTGCCGCTCCCGATATCGCCACCACAAAAAAATGTATTAACCCCTATTCCGCCACTCCCCGACATTGTCACCACTATACTAAAGTTATTAACCCCTAAACCGCCGCCCTCCTGCATCAAAAACACTATTTAAATATTATTATTAACCCCTAATCTGCCATCCGCCCACACCGCCGCTATAATAAATCTATTAAACCCTAAACGTCAAGCCCTCCACTAAGAAATATACTAAAATAAACTATTAACCCCTAAACTGAAAGCCCCCCCACAACTAAATAAACTGATTTAAACTAGTAACCCCTAAATCTAATGACCACCTAACTTTATATTAAAATTACACTTTCCCTATCTTAAATGAAATTAAAACTTACTTGTGGAGATTGAGCTAGGAGTATGGTTTCCTGTTGGGGGTGGAGCTATTCACGCTGGTTGTGATCCTCCATAGCGGATGCTCGTTTGCAGTCTCCGCGTTTTCATCTCCCCCGCTATCAGCCCCGAGGCCCTACGCATCTCCAGGGCTTGAGAGGGCATTGAGCTGATCAACGGCTCCAGCTGTGGAAACCAAAGGATTGCGGTGTAAACCACCAAAGTCGTAGGAGGGATACAGACAGCACTTGGGCCTCAAGTGGTATAGCCGATATCGGATCCCGTGGTTAAGCGAGTACAAGCTAAAGGCACAGGCACCAGTATTGGGTGCAAACTACCATACCCGCTGGTAGAGAGGGGTTGCTGACACTCGCAGGGATCCAGGCGTCACCCCCTGTCTCGTGGGGTGAGAATTTGCCTGCTGGAAGACAGACCTACACGTGAAGAGCCTGGAAATTAGCGTGAGGACCCAGACCTAATTATCTGCACGCAGTGCACATTTTGAGGCAGTGGGGCCTGTAATAGTGCCTTTTTGGAAACTTTTTTCTCTTTATGAAGTAACAATTGCTGAAATATATAGTTGCTCTGCGTCAACTATTTAATAGCTCACTTATTCATGAAACTGGTAACTATTCTGGGAACGTTTTATTAAAGGGACACTGTACCCAATTTTTTTCTTTTGTGATTCAGATAGAGCATGCAATTTTAAGCAACTTTCTAATTTACTTCTGTTATCAATTTTTCTTCGTTCTCTTGATATCTTTATTTGAAAAAGAAGGCATCTAAGCTGAGGAGCCAGCAAATTTGTGGTTCAGAACCATGGACAGCATTTGTTTATTGGTGCTGCCCAATCAGCAAGGACAACCCAGGTTGTTCACCAAAAATGGGCCGGCATCTAAACTTAAATTCTTGCTTTTCAAATAAACATACCAAGAGAATTAAGAAAATTTGATAATAGGAGTACATTAGAAAGTTGCTTAAAATTGCATGCTCTATCTGAATCACAAAAGAAAAAATTTGGGTAGAGTGTCCCTTTAAGCTCTGCATCATTGCATTTTGGTTACGTGCTGCCTTATGATTATCATTTTCACTGTTGGAGAGATATTACAGCAAAGCTAAAATAGCAAACTAAAGATTGTTGCAATAGTCTCCAGAAATGTGGATGGCTATATGTATTGGACTATGTTTTTATGTTAAATGCTTATGTTATTTCTAGTTCATAGATCCTATGTGTGATTAGTTCTGCTAAACATTGCTTCTTTTTTACTGCTTTACAGCTTGTAGAAGCGTAACCCAGTAGTAACTTAACAGTTTGTGGATTTATCAAGAGTAACAAAGTATTACTTAAGGCTCATTAGTAACGCTAAATGTGCTAAGATAAATGTATTAGGGTTTAATACCATTCAATGTTAATGTTGGTAATATATTGTCCTGAATCTAATGATAGTATATGCTATTGATTGGGGAATCTGGTTAAAAACCATTGAGCCGCTAAAATAAGGGCAGCTTAAAAATCTAAGACTAACTGGGATTATAATATCTGATTATTTATGCAGCTCTCGCATTCCTCTAAAAGATTACATCCTTTGTATTTTCATGTATTACCTATTTAGAGGGAGTTGGTATTAGTTACTTCAGGAAGGTTTATCAAGATATATGCTCCAGATATATAAGTTTTTGATTGTGCCACATAAAGTATAAGGAGGTTTTTTTTTTTTTATAAATCAAAGTTTTTTATTAAGGTATTTAGTAATACAGTGAGCATAAATACAAGATACATCAAAATAAACATGTTTGAAAATAAGAGTACAACAAAACAATTGTCAAACCTCCATCATATCATATCACATTATTGGCTCTTCACAGATAAATATAATGCAAAGTTGATCTTGATACCTTATAGTTTTATTTTTTTTTATAACTTGCTACTATGGCACCCTATCATCTAAAGTTCCTACCTATTAGTATGATACTTTAACTTGGCCAGCATAAGGAACTTATCATTAATGAAGAGTAAATTTTTCTCCTTAAGGGTGCTGTATGAGATATTAACTATGCTATTAGCAGTCATTAAACAGTTGCGAAATAAAGTTAATACCATCTAACATTAAGCAGACAAAAAACTAATTTCCACCTATGATAAAGAAGGTAGCTCTTGTACTTATTAGAACATGTAGAACAAACAGTGTAAACTAGTAATAAGTGGCGGGTTAATACCGCACCAGACTTCACCAAATTGGGTGAATATTGGGGGGGGGGGGGGGGGTATTTAATAAGGGAAACTAAATGAACACATACAGGATATGAGCTTGAAGTTATGGCTATTTTCGGTATTTAGATAATACAGTATGGTGGGATTTAGTGGACTAAGTGCTCTTTACTTCTCAAGATACTAGCGGGAAAGCACGGGCCTGGAGAATCTAAGGTCAACAAAAAGCATAGATTTGCGAGTGCTGTCATATGTGCATTACAGTTCTATACTCATGTTATTATGATCTAGTTGTCTTATCATAAAAGTACATCTAATAGAGTCCCATTGGTTCAAATAATACAAATATACAGTAAGATAAGGGAACCATTCTAAATCCAGGTAGACATATTAGCGCTCTAGTTGGCTTAATCGAGTTACAGTTCAGGAACCCCGGATGTAAGTATGCAAACCCAGGTTGTCGACCATTATGCCCTTTATGTGGGATGAAAAGCTATATGGATGAGTTGCGCCCAAATCACTATCTTAGTATACCTGGTATTCTATGCATACGAAGCTTTAAGAGAAGCCTCGAAACATCGAGAATGCCACTACAAGAATACTACGGTATGCCGCCCCGGCCGCTGGCAACACACCCCAGCATTTAATATATTAGGGCAATCCCGTCTAGTTTAGATACCCTGATTTCCAGGGTGCTAATTATAAGTGTATATCTTATAAATAGAACTCTATAACATCCACCAAGGAATTGACTGTGTGCCCCAGAAATGACAATATATGACCCCATATCTCCAACCTTCTTATCAATAGTCAGTTATCTTTAAACTAGCAGGGACTAGCAAGTCTATACAAATAATAATATGCATAATATATAACCAACAAACTATCATATTCGCACTCATATCGTATCGCCATATTTAGGAAAACTAAGATAAACTAAGAGGATAGCACCCAGATACCAAGAGACCAACACATAGTTATGCGCAGGTCTTGGGCCTGAGTGTAAGGTGAAACCCCACACTCAGTGCAACCATGCAGGCTTAACAATAGAAGTTATATGTGTATAATCTCCCATCCTTAATAAACAGGTGCTGGGTAAAATTAGGGTGTCTCACTTAACATAGACACCATCTCAACCTGTATGACATCCAAACTTGCTGCAGAATTAATAACAGGCTGTAATGTGGGTCCAAAATCATAACCTGTAGAAAAACAAAAGGTTATAGATGTCTCCACCTTATCTAGATAACCAGTAAGCCAGTTCAGATTATCTAAGCGACCATGTCCAGGCATATAATATTTCTTCAGAAAAAACTTTACCCATGTCTATGTCCACAGATAACTGCAATGCGAGTATTGTAAGCTCCATAGCTGCTTATAGGGGTTAAACATCAAAATCCTTCAGCCAAAATGTCATCTATGGCAATATAAGTTTTAGCAATGTCTTAATGGTAACAGATCAATGGAAAACATATGTATATTCCGGCTCAGTATTAGCACCAGCGGAGCATATGTCAAAATAAGACACTCATTAGCCCACTCCAACTTTTAAAGAAGGCCGTGTAAAAACCTCTGTATAATGCTGCGCCTTTATGTTAGACCCGCTGTGCTGCTCATACCCGGTGTGGATGGTGGAGGACTGTAGGGTGACATATAGCTTGCAGATATCCAATCGTACCTCTAACACAGGCTTGAGGTTCCAGAGCTCAGTCCCGCACACATCCTCTGCATCCTGGGGTGAATCTCTTCTCGAGTGTAGCGAGATTAGTTCACAGCGACTGACCGTCTCCTCAGCCTCTTCTATCAGTGGAACGGGTAATTGTGGATCCCTGGAGGCTCTCAGTACCTGAACAAGATCCTGTAGCTGGCCATCTAGGGAGAGCATTTATGTTGCGGAGCGCCGCTGTGATGTGCCCCTCCATGAAATAGCCAAAGAAGCAATTAAATGTTAGAAAGGTATCTCTCATGGGAGAGATGATGCATAAGGGTCCTCCAATATGGCGGCGTGCTCCATGCGGCAGACAAACTGGGCAGCCTGTGTACCGTTGATTTTGTCCGCTATTGTATATTATTATATTATATCCTTTATCCTGTGTTCACAGATTAATTGAGAGCCCAGTCTTATAACGAAAGGTTGTGTAAAGTGCCAAAATTATAAAATATATTAAGCAAATGACAGGAGCTCTGAAATGGCACGTCTTGCTGCATGGGCTGTTGGCTCCGCCCCCCGTATAAGGAGGTTTTATGTCAGGCTTAATATAGTCAGCCTTAATTATTCACTAGATAAGCCCGGTAATATAAATATATGCTAATGCAGTTTTGAAGTTTACACTGTGCTCGCACATGGTTTATTGCACAAATTGGCAGATTCCACAGTTATAGGCTTAAAGGGACATTATACACTCATTTTTTCTTTGCATAAATGTTTTGTAGATGATCTATTTATACAGCCCATAAAGTTTTTTTTTTTTTTTAAATGTATAGTTTTGCTTATTTTTAAATAACATTGCTCTGATTTTCAGACTCCCAACCAAGCCCCAAAGTTTTATTTGAATACCGTCAACTACCTTCTCCAGCTTGTTCCTGTTTGTGTAAAGGGTCTTTTCATATGCAAAAGAAGGGGGAGGGGGGGAGGAGTGTCTTCTTTCCCACTTGCAGTGGGCTTTCCAACTTCCTTTGTGACAGAGTGAAACTGAAAGCTTTTTTTTTTTAAACAGTTTTATACTGGATTTTTATATCAGTATCTGTGCATCTTATTCTTTATAGTAGTGTCTATTACATGAAATGGCACGTCTTGCTGCATGGGCTGTTGGCTCCGCCCCCCGTATAAGGAGGTTTTATGTCAGGCTTAATATAGTCAGCCTTAATTATTCACTAGATAAGCCCGGTAATATAAATATATGCTAATGCAGTTTTGAAGTTTACACTGTGCTCGCACATGGTTTATTGCACAAATTGGCAGATTCCACAGTTATAGGCTTAAAGGGACATTATACACTCATTTTTTCTTTGCATAAATGTTTTGTAGATGATCTATTTATACAGCCCATAAAGTTTTTTTTTTTTTTTAAATGTATAGTTTTGCTTATTTTTAAATAACATTGCTCTGATTTTCAGACTCCCAACCAAGCCCCAAAGTTTTATTTGAATACCGTCAACTACCTTCTCCAGCTTGTTCCTGTTTGTGTAAAGGGTCTTTTCATATGCAAAAGAAGGGGGAGGGGGGGAGGAGTGTCTTCTTTCCCACTTGCAGTGGGCTTTCCAACTTCCTTTGTGACAGAGTGAAACTGAAAGCTTTTTTTTTTTAAACAGTTTTATACTGGATTTTTATATCAGTATCTGTGCATCTTATTCTTTATAGTAGTGTCTATTACATGCAGTTATATGAAAATGAGTGTATACTGTCCCTTTAAATCAGTAGGCTTGAACAAAAAAGTAAATAAGGGGTTTCTCTCTACCACAGAAAGGAAAAAGAGAAAAAAAGGAGGAAAACAAAGGGAAAAAAAAAATCTAAGAGTGTGTTTTACAAAAAGGGAGGCATTACTTCTAATATAAATAACACACACACCTAAGATAAAGGAGTATTTCATTACTTCTAATATAAATAACACACACACCTAAGATAAAGGAGTATTTCATTACTTCTAATATAAATAACACACACACCTAAGATAAAGGAGTATATTTATAAATTGGCCAGGAGCAGTATGTTACTGTTCTGGTGGTGATTTTGCACTTATCTTATTAAGAAGCTATGTACTAATTAGTTTCATTAATCCTCACATGAAGTTGTAGTGGTTCACTTTAAAAAAAAAAAAAAATCTTTTCTGGCACTGGTATTTAGGTTTAATTTTCTTTTTTTTATGGAAAGATTTATCACGCAAGGAAAACACAGTTCACCCATAATGCCCCCCAAAATAAAATATCGAAAAACGAATCTGCTGGACGTCAGTTCAGATGTTAACGTAGAGCTGGTTAATCCCACCCTAGACCTCCAGCCAATAATGACTCAATTAACGGAATTTATATTGCCCCAATTTAATGAAATAATAAATACTAATATTATTGCTCTTTCTGCTGAAGTAAGACAATTCTCAAATAGGCTATCAGAAGCTGAGAATAGGATATCAGATTTAGAGGCTTTAACTAATTCTCAAGATACCCAAATTCACTCACAAGAATCTCAAATTAATATCTTACAAAGTCGGCTGGAGGATCGCTCCAGACGAAATAATATCAGAATAGTAGGACTTCCCGAAACGAGTGAATATAATGATCTGTTGAATTTTACATCTATAGTATTACCTCAGGTGCTAGGCTTCCCTGCTTCTCAACTTCCTTTAGCAGTGGAAAGAGCCCACAGGATTGGTCCTTCTAAAACAAATGTAAATGGCTCACCTAGAAATAGGACACACAAAACATGTATGCTGTGCTGCACTGTTACCCCTTTTGTCAGTGTATGCTTTCATTTTTGAGCCACGGCTCTGCTTGTTTTTAAGTGTTCCATAATAAAGCCTTTTCACTTTTAAATCTTTTTTGTACTGTCCCCTCTTTACTCATTGGATTGAGTAGGTTTGTAGCCCTGTAGCCGCTTTTCCTTTTTGCATTTTCTACCTCTATTACGCCCTGGACAGAGGCGTGTCGGCTGGGCTCCCTACTTCCGGATTCTTTACACAGACTGCACGGAGGAGCGGAACGAACGTGATACACTGTTACTTTCCAGACACGCTGAAGTGACGCTGCTCAGTGAAAGGACCGCTGACCCCGCAGGAACGGTAAGCGCCACACTAGTGGAACTTTCTAGAAATAGGATGTGTATAGTTACATTTCTTAAGTTTCAGGACAAAATTGAAATATTAAAATTATACAAGAAGCTTGATTCTTTCACAATAGCTAACAATAGATTACTATTATTTCAGGATGTTTCTAGTGAGACCTCAGCAAAGAGGAAACTGATGGCCCCGTATTGCACACAATTTATTAATAATGGCCTCAAAGCTCAATTAATTTACCCAGCTACAATTGTAGTGCATCTCCATGACAAGCGAATTACTCTCAATAATACAGCTGAAGCACTGGAATTTGCAGTAACTAAATAATATGGTGTGTAAGTAGCTTTATGTCTAACATTCCTAAAATTGATATGAGGATGCACAATTATTTGGAATCTGTGAGGCCAACTAGGTATAATCGTACTAAATGTCAATTTGCATGTTCATATAAGAGGTTTCGTAGGTAGTATCTTGTTCTACCTGCGCAGATAGGTGTTTTTAATTTTTGTTTCTTTTTTCTTTCTTTTTTCTTTTTTTTTTTTTCCTCTCTCTCTCTCGATCCCTCTCCCGCCTTGATTTACTCATCCTCCTGGCCCTCCCGCTTTTTTTAAGATTTTGAATGACCACTAATATATGTAAAAATCTCAAGGTTCTCTCCTAGAACGTAGGAGGTATCACCTCGCCAATGAAACATAAACCTATTATAAAATCTCTTGCTAATCATCATTCATAGGTGGTGTTTCTACAGGAGACACATTTAAAAGAATTAGAGATAACGAAACTAAAGATAAAATGGGTAGGAGAGGTCTTAGCCACCCCAGTAAATAATAGGAAAGCAGGTGTTGCCATATTATTGCACAAAAACTTAGAGTATAAGATTAAAAAGGTTGAATATGACTCTGAGGCCAGATTTATTATCTTGCAAATAATGATTAATAATGTTGATTTTGTTTTATGTAATATTTATGGGCGAAATGTTCATACTCCCATGTTCTGGGAGAAAATCAAAGTTAAATTATTTCCTTTTGTTTGTCAGAATCTTATTTTAGCGGGAGATTTTAATATTGCAATATGCCCTGAGATAGATAGATTTTTGGAGAAAAAAACAAGGGAGTATAATAAGCGAGCAAAATGTTTGAAACAATTCTGTCAGAAACTTAAGCTCTTAGACATATGGCGTATTGAGAATCCAGACTCTAGAGTGTTTTCCTGTGAGTCAAAAATACATAGAACGTTCTCAAGAATTGATATGTTCTTAATCTCAGAATCCCTATTTATTTTAAAAATCAAACCAGAGATTGCTGATATTTATATTTCTGATCATGCCATCATATCTCTAGCTTTTCCTTCCCTATCCAGACCTAAAGATAAAAATCTAAATTTTATATTTCCATGTTTCTGGCTTAACAATCCTATATTTAATGTTTGGTTAAAGCAAAAGTGGATAGACTTTGTCACGTTTAACATCTCTCAAATTAATAACATAGAAGTATTCTGGGTTTCAAAAAAGCTGTATTAAGAGGAGAAATTAAATCATACTTAAATGCGTGGAACAAGAAAAATAGAGCAGTTGAAATACAGCTTGCACATCACGTTAAAATGCTCTTAGAAGATTTTACAACGAAAGAATGTCAATTAATTGGAATAAATATTGTGAAGCCAGAAATAATCGGGAGGTGTTTCTTAAAAAGAAGTCACATAGGGAAGAACTTAAATTGAATTTAAAGTTTAAAGGATATCATAGCACGTCAGCAAAACATTTAGCCAACTTAATTAAAAACAGAAAAAGTAAAAACTATATTACAGCAATTAAAGCGGGCAAGGATAGATTTACTGATTCTGAAAATATTATGAAGGTATTTCATAGTTTTTATCAAAAATGTTATAACAAAACTGATGTCAATATTTAAAATCTAGATGACTTTTTGTCTAAGATCTCACTTCTTCAGATTCCTAAAGAACGCTTATCAGAGCTAAATGCTTGTATCACAGGAGAAGAAATCACTAAAGCAATAGAGAAAGTAAAATTAAACAAGGCAGCTGGGCCCGATTTATTACCAGCGGAATTTTATAAACTCTTATCCCAAGAAAGTAATTATACTCTGGAAAGGCTCTATAATGAGTATTTTTCCCAAAGCAACACAATGTCTAATTTTTTTACAGCGGCTAATATAACCTTAATCCCAAAGAAAGACAAGGAAAGAGAGGACCCAGCATCTTATAGACCAATCTCAGTTCTCAATGTAGATTATAAAATTTTGACTTCAATCATTGCAGCTAGACTGGCAAAAGGGTTAGTTGAGATTATACATCCTGATCAGACTGGGTTTATCGAGGGAAGCAATTCTGCAAAAAATATTCGTAAAGTGGTTATTCTCTTGGGGCGCGATCCGATATCGATCGCAGTTTGCGGCGCAAGCGAGGGAACCGGCGTCGCCCGCAGTTTCAGCTCGCAACTCGAGCCATCCCATATAGGTCGCCGTCAGATGCTAACGTGCCGTAAGTCTGACAAACCAGCGATGTCCAGAAATCTGCGTAAGTACAAATTTCTGGCGTCGCCAGTGACTTGCGCCACGTTAGAATCTGCCGGCGCCTATAAAACCTGACTAAAGTCTAAAACACCCGCACTGTCTAACACGCCTCCCTAACATAGCCCGCACTGTCTAACACGCCTCCCTAACATAGCCCGCACTGTCTAACACGCCTCCCTAACATAGCCCGCACTGTCTAACACGCCTCCCTAACATAGCCCGCACTGTCTAACCCTCTATCCGCTATCCCCCCTCACTAGCCTAACAATAAAAATGCTATTAACCCCTAAACCGCCGCTCCTTTACCCCGCCGCAACCTAATAAAGTTATTAACCCCTAAACCGCCGCTCCCGTACCCCGCCGCCAGCTATATTATATCTATAACCCCCTAAAGTGAGCCCCTAACACCGCCGCCATCTATATTAAAATTATTAACCCCTAATGTAAGCCCCTTACACCGCCGCCATCTCTATTAAAATGATTAACCCCTAATTTAATCTACCTACCCCGCCGCCAGCTATATTATCTATATTAACCCTAAGTATATTATAGTTAATATAGGTATTACATTATATATATTAACTATATTAACCCTAATTAATCATTTTAATAGAGATGGCGGCGGTGTAAGGGGCTTACATTAGGGGTTAATCATTTTTATATAGGTGGCGGCGGTGTAAGGGGTCAGATTAGGGGATAGATAAGGTAGATGGCGGCGGTTTTAGAGGCTCACAGTAGGGGGTTAGTTTATGTAGATGGCGGCGGGGTCCGGGAGCGGCGGTTTAGGGGGTAATAACTTTATTAGGGATTTCGGGGGGGGGGGGATCGCGGTTGACAGGTAGATAGACATTGCGCATGCGTTAGGTGTTAGGTTTATTTTAGCAGATCGCGGTTGACAGGGAGATAGACATTGCGCATGCGTTAGGTGTTAGGTTTATTTTAGCAGATCGCGGTTGACAGGGAGATAGACATTGCGCATGCGTTAGGTGTTAGGTTTATTTTAGCAGATCGCGGTTGACAGGGAGATAGACATTGCGCATGCGTTAGGTGTTAGGTTTATTTTCTAGTTAGTTTAGGGAGTTACGGGGCTCCAATAGTCAGCGTAAGGCTTCTTACGGCTGCTTTTTGTGGCGAGGTGAAAATGGAGTAAGTTTTCTCCATTTTCGCCACGTAAGTCCTTACGCTGCATATTGGATACCAAACTGCGCGGGTTTGGTATACCTGCCTATGGCCCAAAAAACTGCGGGCGACGGCAGAAATATACGCGCATAACTTCTAGGTTACGCCGTATATGTGATACCAAATCCGCGCAAATATTGGCGTCGCCGGCTTTTGCGGGCGACGCTTTATATCGGATCGACCCCCTGAATTACATGTGGAATAGAGATAAAATTACAAAAAAGGGAACATACTCAGATTTGGCTCTTCTCACGGTAGACGCAGAAAAAGTCTTCGATTCCATTATGTGGCATTATCTATTTAGGGCTCTAGAACAATTTGGATTCCAGGAGCAATTTGTACATTTTGTCCATAAAATATACCGGAATCCGACATCATATTTATTGATCAATGGTATGCTCTCCCCTTAAATAATACTTGGTAGGGGAACAAGGCAAGGATGTCCCTTGTCACCGTTGCTGTTTAATATTGCGTTAGAACCGTTGGCTATCTGTTTAAGGGATAATCTTAGTGGAATCTCAATGGGGCCACAAAAACTGAAAATTCTTCTCTATGCAGATGATCTTTTACTCTTTTTAGATAAAACCGCGTACCATATACCACTAGTTCTGCAAATATTTTCTGATTTTAGTTCTTTCTCGGGTTATAAAATTAACTATGGAAAAAGCGAACTATTGTGAATAATCAAATCGAGGATAAGTTGTTCAATTTACCCTTTTAAAGTTGTAGATCACCTTAAATATTTGGGTATAATATTACATAGAGATCCACAAAAATGGTATAACTTGAATTTTTCACCTTTATTACAGAAGATTAAGAATAACCTTGAAGTATGGGCTTCCTTTACGCTATCTATATCTTCTCGAGTGAACTTAATAAAATCTATTGTGTTTTTTCAGATATTGTATCCGCTACAAAATTTACCGTTGTTTTTTTACAAATATTGATCTGAGGAAATTTGATCAGTATCAAACCAAATTTATATGGGGTAATATGTAAGCCCGCATATCTATGGTTAGGTTGACACAAAAAAGGGCTAGCAGGCCTAGCCCTTCCTAAATTAAGATTGTATAATATCGCTACTCTAGTTAAATTTGTGCTTGACTGGATAACTTATTCTAATAACTTTGCCACTATTGAATTAGAAAGGCAATGTATTGTTCCCTTTTCTTTAAAAGCTATCTTGCATGGTGTAATTAAACATCTTCCACATAAAATTTTAATATTATCCTCTATTAAAAATGTAATAATAGCCTGGCAGAAATTTTGTGAGGTCGTGGAAGTAGATCCTCACTTTTCTAAATTTCTTCCCATAAGAGGCAATCCAGAATTTATGCCAGGAATACAATATAAGGCTTTTAAAAAATGGGAGGAGAATGGGCTGGTGTTGGTGTCCCAGGCTATGTTAGATAGTCAGCAAATATACCCGTTAGGTACTCTTTTTCAACAATTCAATTTAGCCAGGGACAATATGTTTGCCTATTTTCAACTTCGGCATTTCTTGTATAAGTGTTCCCCTGTTGGGGATTGGGCGTCTAAGTGGGATGAGATCAATATATGTATAGATAAGTTTAGAAGCGGCAATACTTCAATATCTCTTATATGTGATATAATGCTAGCTAAACAAGGTATAATAATTGTAGAGAAAATTTGTAAAAGTTGGGCTGGTGTTTTTCCTACTATAAACTCATATCTTATCAGTCAGAGTTTTCTCACACTAAATAAATGTGTGATTGCCATGACTTTAAAAGAATCCCACTTCAAACTCATTAATAAATATTATTTATCTAGGATGGCACAATTTTATCCCACACAAGTTTTTGTTTGTCCTCAATGTTCTTATATTAATGCTAATCTAATGCATATGCTGTGGACCTGTCCCAAAATAAGGCAATTCTGGTTGAAAATTCAGTATTGGGTTAACCACTTATTTAATTTATCTGTTCAATTTTCTTCTGATGCTGTATTTTTTCTCAAAATACATAATCAGATAAAAAACATTTTTTATATTCCTTTATAACTATTATACTTACAGCTAGGTTTCTTATAATTAAAAATTTGCGGATGAGCCCCGCCTTTTACTCTCTTTCTTAAGGAGATACAGGCCCAAATTATTTTTGAAGCATTCCACACTCAATTTACCTCAGAAAAACGAATCAGTAAATTTATTCATAGCTGGCTCCCAATTATTAAGTCCTATCCGCTGGTAGTTCAGAAAAACATTTTAATGCCGTTTCTAAGTTCTCAGAGCTTTGCAGATTTAGTTGTACATGGGTTGTTTCCACCGTTATGGGTATCCAATTTCAGGGAGTGGGGTTAGGGGGAGGAACCAGGTAGTCACCTGAGGTAGGGGAGGGGAGGAGACAGGAGAGGTACATTTCCTTCCCCCCTCTCATTTTTTTTTTCTTCTTCCATGTCGCTCCCTCGCAGGGTATACACTCTGTATTGTGTGATTATGTAAGAATAAACCATGTTATAAGTTATAAGCATGGTCATGACATAGATCGGATAATTATGCTAGTTAGGTAATTAAACACAATGTAAATTGTTTTCCGAAGATTTATCTATCTTAGTGTCTCTATAATGTTGTTCTTATGGCAATGTAATACATGGTAATGTATTTTATGATTTTTTTCTATTTTTTTCTTTTCGTATTAGCAAAATCAAGTAAGGGAAGATAAAGGAAAACAGTGATTTTTTCAAGATATACTAAATGAGGATGAGATGATCCACGTTGATAAGTCATGTTTAGTTACTTTGTTAATGGTAATAATCAAGGTACTTGTTTTATTTTTTGTTGGTTTTTGTGTTATTTTTATTTTGTGTCATGATGCTCGAATATATCTTATTTCTGATGTTAAAAAAATCAATAAAAGAGGATTACAAAAAAAACTTACCTGTCAAATTAAAAAAATGAATTTTAAACTAACAATTAAACTTTTATAATTATTAAACTAAAATTAAACTACCAATTAAATAAAACTAAACTACCAATAAAAAATCCTAACACTACTACTACTACTAAATTACAAAAATTATCTACCTACAAAAAATGAAAACTAACTAAGTTACAAAAAAACAAATACTAAATTATGAAAAATAACAAACAAATTATCAAAAAAAAAAAAGAATTACACCTAATCTAATAACCCTATCAAAATAAAAAGCCCACCCAAAATAAAAAAACCTAGCCTACAATAAACTACCACTGGCCCTTAAAAGGGCCCTTTTTGGGGCATTGCCCCAAAGATATCAGCTTTTACCTGTAACCCCCCCACACACAGTAAAACCCACCATCCCCACAACCAACCCCCAAAATAAAAACCCTAACTCTAAAATTGTCAGGGTTCCAGGAATCAGACTGAGACGTGAAGTGCAAAAATAATCACACCTTTATAAATAGCAAAAAATAATAAAAAGTCCACAAGTCAAAACCAGAGCTGGTACTCAGACGAGCCGAGTCAGGAGCCAAAGCGAATAGTCAGACGAGCCGGAATCAGGAACAAGGAAAACAGCAGAGTCAGAAACAAGCAAAGGATCAGGAACCAGGAAGGACGTCAGACAGCCAGGTAATACACAGGAACTCTCACAAACAGGTCTGAGACAACGCAAAGGCAAAGCATACTGAACAGAGGCCCTTAAAATAATAAGTTACCAACAAAAACTGCAGATAATTGGTTAACCCCTAAAAATGTTTTTTTCCATTGTGGTAGTAGACGATGTACATCATGTACACATGCTATTTTGGGGGATACTTTTAAGTCCACGGATGATGAAAGGTCATTTAAAATCAAGGAGTATATTAACTGCAATACTTCATATGTGATATACTTGCTTACATGCAAATCGTGTAACATAAAGTCTATAGGTCAGAAGACCAGACCCCTCAAAAAAAGATTCCTTGAACATCTCAGATCCATAGGAGATGAGAATTCAGACACCGCAGTTGCCCTACACTTCAGAAATGAGCATAATTGTAATAGCAAATTGCTGTGTTTTCAAGGTATACAACATGTGAAAAGACACACAAGAGGAGGAAATAGATTAAAACTTTTAAGCCAAAGGGAAGTTTATTGGATCTTTCAACTGAACACAAGGGTCCCTAGAGGTTTGAACTCAGATTGGGATATTAAACTTTACGTTGATTGAACCAATACATTTATGTAGGTAGTTATGCCACAAATACCATATTTGTAGATTTGGCATCTATCTATTGGAGTAGGAGGTTTTAAGATTGTAATTGGAGTCTCAATCTAACTATGCTGGATTATTATACTGATACCATTGTTAATAAGGATGTCATATAATTTTATGTTTATAGGTTCAGAAAATGCTGTTTAAGAATGAGGGACTATTCAAATTCCTAATATATGAGAATGATATTCAGTAATTTAATGAAATTGTAATTTATCCCTTCTGCTATTTTTCAGCTTTTCAGGTGACATCCGATAAATAATATGTATACAAAAGAGATATATCACTTTACAACTAATTTCAAATGTTTGAAGATTATATTTGATCTGTATCTGTATTTAATAATTGTGCATTCTTAATTCATTATAAGTTTAAGTCCAGTTATATTTTGAGTGCATGATATTTCCAATTTACTTGACTTACCTATGATACCTGTAATGGGGGGGTGTCTACTCCCTTTATTAAGGGAGTGTCATAGTGTAATGTTAAGGGTCATTTAGAAAGTAATACCTACGAAACGCGTTTGACCTACTATGCTTTGACGGCTGGTTTTGCCTTTCAGTGTTTTCAATAAAGAAGCTTTTATTTTTCAAGCAAGGAGTGGTGGCTGCTTTTTGTTCTTTACCCAGACCTACCCTTCAGTGTGCAAGGACTTGGCTGCTCCTTTAAATAATAAGTGATGACATCACAATTCTGAGACTGCATCCTGTCTCACATGGATGATGCACACCAGTCTGGCCATAAAAGGAAGTGCAGGAAATGAGCAGCATCCCACACAATGCACCATAGTCAGGAAGAGAGGTGAGTAAAATGGCTGCCAGCAGCACATGGCAAACACAACAGGGAGAAAACTCTGACAAAAATAACCAAAGCTAACCATTGCCCTAAAAAGGGCATTTGTATGGGCATTGCCCTTAAAATGATCCACTTACAGTTGTTGAAGTCCCACTTGAAGGATCCATCCAGCCGGCAAAGTCATCGTCCATGCGCCAAGAAGTCTTCATCCAGACGGCCTCTTATATCTTCATCCAGCCGGCGAAGTCCTCATCCATGCGGCAAGAAGTCTTCATCCAGGCAGCCTCTTCTATCTTCATCCAGCCGACAAAGTCCTCATCCATGCGGCAAGAAGTCTTCATCCAGGCGGCCTCTTCTATCTTCATCCAGCCGGCGCGGAGCGGGTCCATCCTGAAGACATCCTTTCTTCAATGCAAGTTCAAATTAGCCAATAGAATGAGAGCTGCTTAAATCCTATTGGCTGATTTGAATAGCCAATAGGATTTTAGCAGCCCTAATTCCTATTGGCTGATTCAAATCTTTCAGCCAATAGAAATGCAAGGGACGCCATCTTGGATGACGTCACTTGCATTAAAGATCCAGTTTACTGCGGAGACCGTATGAAGACGATGTTCCACACCGGATGTCTTTAGGATGGACCCGCTCCACGCTGGCTGGATGAAGATAGAAGAGGCCGTCTGGATTAAGACTTCTTGCCGCATGGATGAGGTCTTCGCCAGCTGGATGGATCCTTCAAGCGGGACTTCAACAACTGTAAGTGGATCGTCTTGGGGTAGTGTTAGGTTTTCTTAAGGGTTTTTTGAGTGTTTTTTTTTAGTTTAGTTTAGGGTCTGGGCAGTAAAAGAGCTAAATGCCCTTTTAAGGGCAATGCCCATACAAATGCCCTTTTCAGGGCAATGGTTAGCTTAGGTTATTTTAGAGTTAGGGCTTTTATTTTGGGGGTTGGTTGTGGGGGTGGTGGGTTTTACAGTTGGGGGGGTGTTTTTTTTTACAGGTAAAATAGCTAATATCTTTGGGGAAATGCCCCACAAAAGGCCCTTTTAAGGGCCATTGGTAGTTTATTGTAGGCTAGGTTTTTTTTATTTTGGGTGGGCTTTTTTATTTTGATAGGGCTATTAGATTAGGTGTAATTCTTTTTTATTTTTGATAATTTGTTTGCTATTTTGTGTAATGTATATTTTTAGGGGGTGTTTTTTTAAAGTAAAAGAGCTGTTTATCTCAGGGCAATGCCCTACAAAAGTCCCTTTTAAGGGCCCCCCAAAAGGCCCTTTTAAGGGCCCTTGGTAGTTTGGGGGTGGGGGTTTGTATAGTGTTAGGGGGTGTTTGTATTCTTTATAAAGTAAAAGAGCTGGTTATCTCAGGGCAATGCCCTACAAAAGGACCTTTTAAGGGCCCTTGGTAGTTTATTCTAGAGTAGGGTTTTTTATTTTGTGGTGTTTTTTTTTTTACGGGTATTAGAATAGGATTATTTTTTTTATATAATTTCATTTTTTTTTTTTTTTTTTTTTTTTTTTATTGAGGTCATACAGCTTTAAACATAAACAAGCTTATAGGACAATAACCGACATACGCATATGTCTCGACAATAATATGAGAATTAAACAAAGCCCATAATTTACATCTGACATACAGAGGAGAAAAACATTTTCAAAGACAGACTCATGTAGTTGGAAATATATAAACAGGTCCTGTGTATTGGAATACTAACCTCTTTTATAACTATGACATCATTTCCCAAACCAATAGGTTGTAACTCGCGGACAACTAGAAAGAAATATGGGGAACATAGAAAACTTAAGAATAGCATTGTCTAGTTCAGTTATGTCATAGAAAGTGGTAAAGGATGGGAAATATCCTTAGCCGCTATATTGTAACAGATATATAAAGAATAATAGGGAAAATTTCTAGGGAATCTACGTTCCTTTGTGTACTTGGTAAACTAACCCCGAGGGGGGAGGGGGGAGCCAGAACTTCCATACCTCTGAACCTATGACTAGCGGGTAGACAATGTGTCTGGGGCGGTGTTTGTGGTATGGAGTTAAGAAAATTCTAGGATGCAGAAAAGTGAAGTGAATACATAGAGCTTATTATGTCTCAGGAGGAGTACATTGTACCTAAATATGGACTAGTACAAACTATATTCTATAATATCATGTAGCTGTGAAACTGACTGTCATGTGAGACTGTATTAGAGCCCTATGGTGAGATAGTCAGGTATCTAGCGGAGCATAACAGTAATATATATATAAGCGTTATGGTATAAGGAGCTAGAAGTATCTAGTTGCATAAATACATTTGCTTTCTTATTTATATTGTAGGAGTACCAGTGGGCTTCATCAATATATTTCAACCCCCACCATGTCAGCCCAAAAAGGCACCCATCGTGGCAACAATAAAATGGGGACATCACAAAAACTGTAACTTGGCAAAATATATCAATTGTGCACACTAAACTGTTCTGTAGGAAACATTGCATACGCAAACTGTGCAAAACACATATCAGTAAACTTATCGCCTAAGGGCGTCTAGATAGGCATTGGCTATCCAGAAACACAAACTGCAAAAAGGTGAAGCTACACCCCAGTATAGGTGGTATAGGAGACTGTGTTGTAGATTTACATCTAAGATAACTCTAAATATAGCTAGACCAGTACATATATAATATGTCTGCTAGGCCACCCCGGCCGCAGGCAGCCCAGCAGACAGAGTAAAAGGTATTTGTAATGAGTCCAACCTAGCTCCACTGGTAGGTAGCAATATCTACGAGACTGGTATGCACATACATAAATCCGCATTGGTCACTTAATACTGGCTAATGGGTATCTAGGGTGCATTATCACCTATAAGTGACAATAGAACTATATAAAAAATGTCAAGCAGTGTAATATATATGAACTAGTACTAAGGATACATTCATATTAAGCTAATAAGTCTTTGAGAATAGTTCCATGTAGCAAATAAGTCCCTGAGAATAGTTGCATATATATACATATGTAAACTAACTATTTATTAGTGCAGGATCAGAACCGTGAAATTTACATCTCAGAATAAATAGCAACTGCTTGAACATATAGGAAATTATATGAGAAATAGTTTAAACATTTAACCATAATTGAAACTGGGCAAGTACCCTGCAAGAAATACCACCTTATGATCTTAACTTAACTCATAGGTTTTATGTCATAAAATCTAAAACAGTAAACATAAACATGTGAAAACCAACTGGGGTTCTCATCACCCTCAAGGAGTCTGGAAGAACTAAACACACAGCCTGCAGGAAAATATATCTGCCATTAATTGAGAGCTCCGACAGTTCCTAGATTGCAGATGTCCTCCGTAATTGTAGAGGTTCTGTTCAGGTAAAGGTAAGTACTTATCCTACACCAGCTCTCTGTAGCAACCGTCCCAACAAAGACTCGCAGAGTTGTGGCTGAGCACGATGATCTGCCTCTCTAATCCCCCGGCTATGTGACTCCTGTCGGCAACCAAGAGGGACAGAACGGTCTGAGACTGTTGCGCAGGACTCCCTCAAGGACTTCAAGATGGCCACCTCACTAGAAGATTCATTTATAATGGTCAGTCAGTAAGGGCCCTTTACCTGCGACCACTGCGAGGTAGATGTACATGTTAGCGTGGCCAAAGATCCGCTGCCAGAAACCGCAGGGTCTGCTTCGTTTTCGCTAGGAAGCGAGCATTCTGAGATCTGCTCCCGGGGATCGGTCAAACTCCACAAGGTCCGGTACTCTCCAGAAGCGTGCCTTTGTCTGGCAGCTTGTGTCCCACTATCTCCCGGAATCCACATAGGTGGAGCTGCTTGCAAAGGCTCGCCCCTCTCCACAATCTCGAACTGGGGCGCATGAAACAAATTAATTATGCACCTGGTCATCTCCGTCTCAAACTCCATTAATAGGGTCTGTAGCAGCTCCTGTAAATTCTCCATTTTTTCCATGTAGGCCGCACTGTTATGCAGTCTTTTCAGCGGCAGTCCGGTTGCACTAAAAACGTGAGATAAGGAAAAGTCTGCAGAAATAGCTGCTGGGTCTCTTCAATAAAATTGTATAGTTCCCACTGCCACTAATTTCAAGAAATGGGGTAAAATTAAAGTGAAAATCTGGAGCTCATGTAAAGCACGTCTTATCCCCTCATTGTTCGGCTCCGCCCCCCAATTTCATTTTTTTTTAATGATAGGTTTTGTTTTTTTTTTGGTAATGTTAGGTTTTAATGTAAGGCAGGTTAGGTTTTATTTGACAGGTCAGTTTGTATTTATTTTAACTAGGTAGTTAGTAAATAGTTAACTAACTAGTCTACCTAGTTAAAATAAATACAAACTTACCTGTGAAATAAAAGTAAAACCTAAGCTAGCTACAATATAACTATTAGTTATATTGTAGCTAGCTTAGGTTTATTTCACAGGTAAGTATGTATTTAGTTTTAAATAGGAATTATTTAATTAATAATTGTAAATTTAATTTAGATCTAATTTAATTATGTTAAAGTTAGAGGGGTTAGGTTTAGGGTTAGGTTTAGAGGTTAATATAGTTTAATTTAGCTTGTTGTGATGTGGGGGGCTGGCGGTTTAGGGGTTAATAGGTTTATTTAGTTAATAAGTGTAAACTTAATTTAGCTATATTTGTATTATGTTAAAGTTAGGGGGTGTTAGTGTTAGGGTTACGTTAGGATAAGGGTTACGTTAGGGTTAGGTTTAGGGGTTAATATAGTTTAATTTAGCTTGTTGAGATAAGGGTTACGTTGGGGCTGGCGGTTTAGGGGTTAATAAATGTAGTATAGTGGCGGCGATATCGGGAGCGGCAGATTAGGGGTTAATAATTTTATTTAGGTAGCAGCGATATCGGGAGCGGCAGATTAGGGGTTAATAACTGTAGGCAGGCGTCAGCAGTGTTGGGGGCAGCAGATTAGGGGTGTTAAGACGTAGGGTTTATTTTAGAGTGTTAGGTTTAAACAGTATTTTAATTTCCCCATAGACATCAATGGGGCTGCGTTACGGAACTTTGGTTTCCGCGATCGCAGGTGTTAGTTGTTTTTTTTTGGCGGCCCTCCCCATTGATGTCTATGGGGAAATCGTGCACGAGCACGTCTCAGCAGCGATTTGATTGTGTGTGGTATGGAGCTCAACGCAACCATATCGCACGCAAAAGGCGTATGTTTGAGAACTTGTAATAGCAGCGCTATAGAAAATTAAATAACGTAACTCTTGTTGCGTTAGTTAATTTCTCTATAGCGCTCAAAACTCATAATCTAGCTGTTTGTTTGTTAATAAACTAAATAGTTTGGAATCTAAGATTAGATTTACCATGCATGCAGATTATTATACAAGCATTAAAGGGACACTTAACACCTGCCTGCTAAAATCCTTAAAACTAACTCCTTCTGATTAATCAAAATCAAGTAAGCATGGATGTCTATGCCATCTTGTCAGTTTACCCCAAATTGTTTAGAAAAGTGTTTTCAATTACAATGTTGTACCTGTGCTTGATGCTTGTATGCATGCCGCCATATTGTAACTTGCGTTACACATAGGCACAACTGTCAGATGATGCGCACGGCGCAGTGTTTAATTATGTATGCTGTTTAGAGAGAAATCACATCTGCAGCACGCGCTCACTGTGAGGCATGCAGAATGTGTTCTGCAGTGTGCGAAGATATTATTTTTTTATGCCTAATATACTAATAAAATATATTTTAACATTGTATTAGATAAGTGAGTGAGAGCACAGCTTTAGGCACCACAATTAAAAATAGTAAGCTCTGGGGAGGGACAAGAGGGAGATCAGTCCTGGAAATAAAGGGTAAGCCTTGGATAGGGAAATCTGAATTCCGAGGTCTGGTTATATCTAATAATTGCTGTGTACTCCTCACCCTGCAGTGCATAATATGGCACCAGAAGAGCCCGTCACCCACAAGGAAGCGTCTGGCAACTCTACAAACAGGAGAGCTTCTTCAAACTACTGTCTATGTCAAGCACTTAGCCGGTGTTCTGACAGAGTCCCGCTTTAAGCCCATGGAGTAATTTGACGTTCGGGCTGAAAGAGTAAGGTTCTCCCGGTGCAGTATTATGCACTGCAGGGTCGGAAGTGCTCAGCAACAAAACTCCCCGGTTTGTAGAGTTGCCAGACGCTTCTTTGTGGGTGACGGACTTCAGTTGCATTTGCACACACTTCCTGAGAGTGACAGGCTTGGTTGCCTTGTGTTAGGCGGCAGTGGGAGTAACCTTTGAGCAGGAAAAGTAAGGATCTTATGGTGCCATATTATGCACTGCAGGTTCAGGAGTACACCGCAATCATTAGATATAGCCAGACTTTGGAATTCGGATTTCCCTATCCAAGGCTTACCTTTTATTTCCAGGACTGGTCTCACTCTTGTCCTTCCCCAGAGCTTACTATTTCTAATTGTGGTGTCTAAAGCTGTGCTCTCATTCACTTATGTAATACAATGTTAAAAATATATTTTATTAGTATAGCAGGCACAAAAAAATAATAATATCTTCACACACTGCAGAACATGCTCTTCATGCCTCACAGTGAGCGCGTGCTGCAGATGTGATTGCTCTCTAAACAGCATACATAATTAAACACTGTGCCATGCGCATCATGTGACAGCTGTGCCTGCATGTAACGCAAGTTACAATATGGCGGCATGCATACAAGCATCAAGCACAGGTACAACATTGTAAATGAAAACACTTTTTTCAAACAATTTGGGGTAAACTGACAAGATGGCATAGACATCCATGCTTACTTGATTTTGAGTAATCAGAAGGAGTTAGATTTAAAGGGAAATTATACACTCAAAAAATATGGGCTATTTAAATAAATCATTCCAAGAAGATAAATTTTGTAATTGACATCTATTATCAATTTTGCTGCCAAAGCCCCTAAAAATGATTTTAAAGTTTCTAGTCCTCTGACTGCATTTGAATACGTTCGTAGAATCTAATAGCTACAAAGCAAGGCTTTTTCCTACACTCCCTAACTAGTGTGCTTACAGACAGCCCCCATACTGGAGCTGTCTATGTAATTGATAATGCATTTCAATTACAATCCCCTCACCTGCACTCATCCGTTTCTCCCTGACTGTTTACACTGGGCACGGATCTCACTCCCCCTCCTGTCCTCACCGTTTCTCCCTGACTGTTTACACTGGGCACGGATCTCACTACCCCTCCTGTCCTCACCATAGCATTCTGTAGTTACGAGGTGAATATTTCACTCACAGCTCTGAAATATGACCCTACAATCGTTTTGCAGAGCTGCTTGTGAAGTATTTAGAATGCTGTAGTGAGGACAGAGGGGGAGTGGGATCTCTCCAGGAAAATTTTTGTGAGATTGCCAAAGTATTCTGTAGGTGATTGGATGCAGGAAGACCTGTGAAGGGGAATGCTTTTTGAACCTGCCTTTTATGTGATAGGATGTTTTTTATAACAGCTAGTAATCACCTAGATTACAAGTTTTGCGTTAGAGGCTGTGCGGTGCTAACGAGCAGTTTATGCTCACCGCTCACTTACAGACAGCCCTGGTATAACAGATTTTTACAAACCAGACAAGAAGTGAGCGTTGAGCAAAATTTTTCTCATTACC
Source organism: Bombina bombina (assembly GCF_027579735.1). Lineage (NCBI taxonomy): Eukaryota > Metazoa > Chordata > Amphibia > Anura > Bombinatoridae > Bombina > Bombina bombina. The sequence goes on from NC_069500.1 coordinate 1,271,373,101, forward strand.
GCACTCCAATACCAGCGCTGCTTACATTAGCGGTGAGCTGGTGTAACATGCTCGTGCACAATTTCCCTATAGGAATCAACAGGGAGAGCCGGCTGAAAAAAAGTCTAACACCTGCAAAAAAGCAGTGTAAAACTCCTTAACGCAGCCCCATTGATTCCTACGGGGGAAATAACATTTACGTTTACACCAAACACCCTAACATGAACCCCGAGTCTAAACACCCCTAATCTTATACTTATTAACCCCTAATCTGCCGCCCCCAACATCGCCGACACCTACATTATATTATTAACCCCTAATCTGCCGCTCCTGACACCGCCGCCACCTACATTATAGTTATGAGCCCCTAATCTGCTGCCCCCAACATCGCCGACACCTACCTAATATTTATTAACCCCTAATCTGCCGCCCCCAATGTCGCCGCCACCTACCTACACTTATTAACCCCTAATCTGCCGCCTCCAACGTCGCCGCCACTATATTAAATCTATTAAACCCTAAACCTAAGTCTAACCCTAACACCCCCTAACTTAAATATAATTTTAAATAATCTAAATAAAATTACTATTATTATCTAAATAATTCCTATTTAAAACTAAATACTTACCTGTAAAATAAACCCTAAGATAGATTTTACAGGCAAGTTTGTATTTATTTTAACTAGGTAGACTAGTTAGTAAATAGTTATTAACTATTTAATAACTACCTAGCTAAAATAAATACAAAAGTACCTGTAAAATAAAACCTAACCTAAGTTACAATTACACCTAACACTACACTATTATTAAATACAATTAAATAAAATTAGCTAAAGTACAAAAACCCCCCCACTAAATTACAGAAAATAATAAACAGATTACAAGATTTTTAAACTAATTACACCTAATTTGTAATTTTTTTTACAGGTAAAAGAGCTGATTACTTTGGGGCAATGCCCCACAAAAGGCCCTTTTAAGGGCTATTTGTAATTTAGTGTAGGGTAGGGCTTTTTTTTATTTTGGGGGGGCTTTTTTATTTTGTTAGGGGGATTAGATTAGGTGTAATTTGTTTATTATTTTCTGTAATTTAGTGGTTTTTTTTGTACTTTAGCTAATTTTATTTAATTGTATTTAATTGTATTTAATTTAGGGAATTAATTTAATTATAGTGTAGTGTTAGGTGTAAAATTTATTTTAGCTAGGTAGTTATTAAATAGTACCTAGTTAAAATAAATACAAACTTGCCTGTAAAATAAAAATAAACCCTAAGCTAGCTACAATGTAACTATTAGTTATATTGTAGCTAGCTTAGCGTTTATTTTATAGGTAAGTATTTAGTTTTAAATAGGAATAATTTAGTTAATGATAGGAATTTTATTTCGATTTATTGTAATTATATTCTTATTTATATACTGTATATATTACATTCTCCCAGCACACACACAGTAGTATTGTCTTGAGAAAGGCCTGGGAAAGGCCGAAACACGTCGATATACTACTGGTGAGCCCCATTCCATTATTTTAAAGGGATTTTTAACCTTATTGCACTATTGTTATTTTTTTTTTTTTACAGATTAAGGATTTCAAACTTATTCATATTTTTTGTACTTTTTTTTTTACATTTTTCTGGGTCCCATTTTAAAGATATAACATTCCAGCTTGGATACTTCTTTACACATACATCTTTTAGACCTTTCAAGAAACAAGATTCCAGCTTGGATACCTCTTCAGACATTTTTTAGAATTTGACTGTTGGACTTTTATCTTCATGTACTTCAATCACACAACACACAGAGGATTTATTCTCACAGTTATTTTTATATTTTAATTTTTGTTTTTATCCACTATTGTCCTTTCACTTCCACAATTTTTTGTCACAATTTTGATATATTTTTTGCATTTTTTGAATAGCCATTCGTACACTTGTTTTGGATTGGATTTCCTGCATCATTTGAATTTTTTGATTTTTGGATTTTTCTTGGACTTTATCCCATATGAGATACATTGGACTATTGTCTAACACTCATCATAGAATTCTCCATCACCTTATTCCACTATAGTTAATTTCACACAGATAGTCTCCACTATTGTATATCTGTGTTCACAATTACATCATTGTATTGTTATACTAAGGAGTGGCATATGTTGTGTCTTCCTTAACTAATTACATTGTACATTCTTTGTTTTTCTTTATTTTTTGCATTATTGTTTATATGTATACCATAGATCCATGAATGTTTTAAATTATATTGTACTATATTTTGTTTATATTAAAATATTTTAATGGGATTTAAACCTATACCGTCTCTATTTCAGCCCTTTATGCTTTTAGCGCTTACTTCCTCATTTTGAACAGGGGTTAGGGCTAGACTTAGATTTAGGGGTTAATAACTTTAGTATAGTGGCGGCGACGTTGGGGGCGGCAGATTAGGAGTTAATAAATGTAGGTAGGTGTCGGTGATGTTAGGGACGGCAGATTAGGGGTTAATAATATTTAACTAGTGTTTGCGAGGCGGAAGTGCGGCGGTTTAGGGGTTAATATATTTATTATAGTGGCAGCGATGTCCGGTTCGGCAGATTAGGGGTTAAAATTTTAATTTTAGTGTTTGCAATGCGGGAGGGCCTCGGTTTAGGGGTTAATAGGTAGTTTATGGGTGTTAGTGTACTTTTTAGCACTTTAGTTAAAAGTTTTATGCTACAGCGTTGTACCATAAAACTCTTAACTGCTGACTTTAAAATGCGGTACCAGTCTTGACAGGAGAGGGTGTACTGCTCACTTTTTGTCAGACTCGTAATACCGGCGCTATGCAAGTCCCATTGAAAAAAATTGGATACGCAATTTACGTAAGGGGATTTGCGGTATTTCCAAGTCTGGCCAAAAAAGTGAGCGGTACACCTGTACCTGCAAGACTTGTAATACCAGCGGGCGTTAAAAAGCAGCGTTAGGACCGGCCAACGCTGCTTTTTAAGCCTAACGCAAAACTCGTAATCTAGCCGAATGTGTGCCCTGCATAGACGCATCCACACTAAACTCACTATCCCGGCTGTAAGCGGAAGACAAGTCAGTGTATATGAGCACAAAAGCATTCCCCTTCACAGGTTTTCATATATATATGTCTCATATGGCTTTATGTCTCATATGAATATATGAAGGGGAATGCTTTTGTGCTCATATACATTGATCCCAGTCCCCCTCTGTCCTCATTACGGCATTCTAAATAGTTTACAAGCAGCTCTGCAAATTGTATGCAGATTGTAGAGTCATATTTCACAGAGCTGTGAGTGAAACATTCACCTCATGTCTACAGAATGCTACGGTGAGGACAGGAGGGGGAGTGAGATCTGTGCCCAGTGTAAACAGCCATGGAGAAACAGATTAGTGCAGGTGAGGGGATTGTAATTGAAATGCATTATCAATTACACAGACAGCTCCAGTATGGGGGCTGTCTGTAAGCACACTACTTAGGGAGTGTAGAAAAAGCATTGCTTTGTAGCTATTAGGTTCTACGAACGTATTCATATGCAGTCAGAGGACTAGAAATTTTAAAATAATTTTTAGGGGCTTTAGCAGCAAAATTGATAATAGATGTCAATTACAAACTTTATCTTCTTGGAATGCTTTATTTAAATAGCCCATATTTTTTTGAGTGTATAATGTCCCTTTAAGGCTTTTCAGCAGGTGTTAAGTGTCCCTTTAACTATCTTGATGTGATGATTATTAAAAGTGATAATGGTCTTGTTACAGACCAATATAAAAAGTCCACTAATAGGAATAACTTACTTTTGGACTCCATTTTTCATCCGAGATGTCTATTGGGTAGTTTACCTGTATGTCAATTTGTTAGGGTAAAAATAATTGTTACTCAGGACTCAGTAAAAAAAAGAATAGGGAACAGGAAGTTTTTGAAAGGTTTGCTGCTAGCAAGTTAGTTATTGAGAAAGCCTGGGTTAGGGCTACTGAGGGCAAAAAAGATTTAACCCCTTAACGAGTGGGGCACTGCAGAAATAGATTTGCAGAGTTACCAATGCAGAGAGGGCCACTCTGTATCGGACAGCAGTGGTGCCGATCATTGGTGGGTGGGAGGATAAGGAGGGAGGCTGGTGGGCAGCCAATCGCTGGAGGGGGCGGGAGGAGGGCGGGACCGCTATGCCACGCTACAGGCGATAAGGGGGGAAAAAAAGCCGGTACTTGTGTCCCAGTGAGGGGAAGGAGGGAGAAGAGGCAATGAGGGGTATAATCTATTAAAAAAAAACGTTGGGGAAAAGTGATCTGGGAGGGGGAGGGGGTAGGTTATTGAGGGGGGGCAGCTACACTGCAGAAAAAATGGGTATTTTTTTTATTTTTTTTAGATGCCTAATTTGCAGCAAACTGGGTACTGGCAGACAGCTGCCAGTACCTAAGATGGCAGCAAATTGGTAGAGGGGGGAGGGTTAGAGAGCTGTTTGGGGGGGGGATCAGGGAGGTTGGGAGGTAAGGGGGGATACTAATCTGCAGAAAATATATAATTTAAAAAAAAAGAAAGAAAAAAAATATTTTATTTTTATACTGGCAGTTTGTGCCAGTACTTAAGATGGGGTGACCTTTGGGGTGTGGGGGAGGGAAGAGAGCTGCTTGAGAGGGGTCAGGGAGAGATCAGGGGGTGGGATGTGTCAGGTGGGAGGCTTATCTCTACACTAAAGCTAAAATTTACCCTTACTCTACAAGCTAGGGAATTTGTTTCCTAATGGTTTGAATAAACAGGCAGCATTGTCCTGCTTCCTTGCTGAGATATAGTGAATCCAGAACTGGGGGGAGACCTGTGACTACGTTGTAGTCTAGTTTCTTGTTTCTTAATTGAATTGCTAATGTTAACAGTATATATAATATTACACTGGGGCGGTATGATTTGGTATATGTATTTAATAATGTAAGTAACACACGTTGATGTTCTGTTTTATAATAATGGATTATTATGTAAATAGCAACTTATTTAGGTAGTTAATATAGTTGGATGACCGGAAGTGACGTCAGGGCCTCCTGCAGAGTTGTTGTGGTGCAATACCATGCTAACGGTTTGTTATTAATTGCAAGTGATTGAGCGCAATATGGATGTTGGAACCGATGCAGTTCATCTAACCTGCTGAGTAGCAAAAAACCTATATGGTTTATTTTAAGTGGGGCAAGTATTATTTTTTTAAGGTATCTTTAATAGGTTTTTGTACATTAGGCCCAGACTAAAAATGCACCAACGTCACCGGGTGCCGTGAGGAAGTGGCTTGGCGTTCTTTTTAAAAGTGATGTGGTGAGTGTATTTCATACTGTCTTTTTGTGAAATTCTGTTTTGATACCCTTGACAAAGGTCCAGTGCCTGTACCAAAGCGTTGGGATTATGGAATATTAAATTGTGAGTTACAGTTACAAAAGTTACAATCCATGTTGCCAGGTGTGTGGCAGTGGTAACATATATATGTTATATACTAGGTTACAATATTATTTATTACTATCAAAGGAGTAACCTCCAATTATGTTGAAACGTCACATGAGTGTCCTCCAAAGTGTTACGTATTGTAATTATGAATCTTAATAATTAATAGCAGTATAAAACTATTGTCAATATCTACAATTAATATAGCAGAACTCTGTCATACACTTCAGTGAGATCTCTGTAATGTACTCCAAAATATCACTATAGAGATATCTATAAATTTGACAACAATATTATTAAAAATTAATATTTAATCCTTTGTTCTGATTAGTTATCTTTATAGATACAATGATTATATTTACGTAGTAAATACTGAAAAAATAAGCAAAGAGAAGCGCAACCAAGACTCAAGGTAAAAGTCTTAAATCATTTATTGAGCACACAATCATATGCACTTACTAGAAATTCAGTCAAATAACACCTTAAAAGCAGAGTCAGGGGGGCGGAGCTAGCCAGCAGCCTGAACAGTTGCACCCTAGCAGAGCTCTTGGTGAAAATATCTAATTATTAGCCCTGTAAAGCAAGATTTGGGGGCTGATAACTCAAAAACCTCTGGAGCAGTATTCACTCACTACAAGTGAGCCCAGACTGAATTTTGGCCGAATTTGAGGGTACTTTCGATCTACCCAGAAAGGAGTACCGGAAGATTTTCAGGAAAATCCGAGGCTTCGGCCTACCTCGGAAACCTCTGGCACAGCAAAGAGCCCAAAATTGCCAGCAACAAACTGCAATAGAACCGGGCAGACCTACCCACCCTGAAAAGTAGCTGCACATCAGTGACTATGATCTGTAGCTCCAGCCACAGGCCTGAAAACTATTAAGGAGGACAACGCCATCTTTACTCAGACGTTAGTGCGCAATATATAGTGTACACACACACACAGGGAATATAACTTGACCCAGCTCCTCTAATCCACCCTAAGCATCCACCTCAGCTATTTGTTGGGAATTTTAAAGCAGGACACTGTTGATGCTTACTAAGTTTATCACCCCTGGGGAATTTTGAAGGGATGGATTGCTGGGAACTACTGGTAGTGTGTGATTGCTGAAGCTCCCTGTCTGGAGACAACTGACCTTAAAGGTCCAGTAAACCTAAAAAATAATGTTATATAATTCTGCACATAGTGCAGAATTATATAACATTATATTAGTGTTATCGTTATAAAACTTAATATTCCCTTTGAATTTTTTAAAAATATGGCTGTTTTTCAGACCCGCTCTCTGTGCTCTTCTGAGCGGGTCTGTTTTTATTACACAGCGCATCGGGCCACCTGTATAGCCACAGCCCGGCCCGACCGCGCCATTACACTAAGTGCAGCTCGCTCCTGCTCTGTCTGACAGCAGGAGTGAGCTGCACTTAGTGTAATGGCGCGGTCGGGCCTGGCTGTGACTATACAGCTGACCCGATGTGCTGTGTAATAAAAACACGCTTACTAACTCTGTCCTGATCCTATCTCCACCATCCACTACAGGCCATCACAAGGAAGTGACAATTATTTGGGACGGTGCTTATGGTCTCCTTCAATAAGGGATAATTAAGCCCTAAGATCCCACATCGTAAGGATAGCTCTTTAATAGGAAAATTGCACCTGCAAGAACTCCAATAAAGGACACTAATATCTACAGAGGTAGCCCTTATACCTCTACCTTGCTCAAAGGTCCTTGGGAGCCCTAAGCTTACTCCTTATCTGTCTTTCCCCAATATTAACTTGGACTTCCTAAGAATCCTCCAATATAGAGGCTAGAAGTGCCTCCCAGAGCAATTATTCATCCTACACCCTTCGCTCCTACTGTGCAGTAGGCCCTGTGGATACACCCAACCTCACCCCTTCCGGCCTGGTTCTCCAGGCTGGTCGCTTCCATTTACCTTTTCCCCTTCCTGTAGTAGTACCCCCCAGATCGTATCCCCCAGTTCCCTGAGGTGTGGGTGTTTGGATTAAGCACTCGCTAGTAACCACTTCTGGCTTGCCTAGCTAATCTGATTTCTTGCATACTCCTACTCTAGGCCACCATGGAGTAACCCCAGGATGTAACGCTCTCACAGGGGTAGAACACAGTCACTCAGTAGTTATCTCTTCTGTGCTTATTTCTCAGTCTTACTATATACCCTTATGTAGAAATGTCTCAGGCATTTAAAAGGAAACAAAAAGGGACCCCCGCGCCAAAGCGCACTGTGGTTGAACATTTCCGTCATCAAACAATGTCCACCCACACCTCGTCCAAGGAAGAAGGCCTTGAGGACACTGTTACTCACCATTCTCAAAATCTTCCAGCACTGAAGGCCAGACTAGATACTTCACACCATAATGAACCTCTCACTATGGACTCTATCAAATCTCTTTTAGCGAATCATCACAAATCACTTTCTAAAAAATTTGATAAAAGTCATGCAGAACTCAAAAGGGACATTGCGAGTATTGGTGAACGAACAGACACCCTTGAACGTAAGCAAGAAGATCTAACAGTAGATCACACAAGTTTATTGAGCTACTCCCAAAACCTTGCCAACCAGATCTCTGATCTAGAATCCAAGCTTGTTAATCTGGAGGACAGATCCCGACGGAACATTGTCAGGATCAGGGGAATACCAGAAACAGTTGGCCCACCTGAATTAAAGGACTTTCTCTTAGAACTCTTTACAGCTCTGTTAGGTCCCTCAAGTGATTCTGAAATGTTGATGGATAGAGCCCACAGAGCACTACACCCTCGTAATATGGAAGGTGATAAACCAAGGGATGTCATCATACGCCTCCATTACTTCACCTTCAGAGAAAAATTATTGAGAGCAGCGGCAAAAGAAGGTGCACTCACGGATAAATTCTCGGACCTCCAGATATTCCCGGACCTCTCCCCACATACCCTCCAACTACGGCAAAACGTCCAGTTCTGCACAAAGATCCTGAGAGACAAAGGAATAAAATACAGATGGGGCTTTCCTGTCCGACTATTTATCACAAAGGATGGCCAGCAATTCATCGCCTCCTCCATACAGCAAGCCAGATCACTCCTACACAGATGGGATCTCATGCCGGATGATCCTGGAGCTTCCCGTGAGGTATCTACTCCACAAAGGCTGAGACCAACAGCACCCAAGTGGGACCCTCTCCCGCAGAGACCCCTCTCACTCAATCAGAGACGCCCCTCCAATGACAATCTACTATCTTCTGCACAGAAAAGATAAATGTGTCTTTGACTGATCTGCTCCATCTCTAGAAACACTCTTCATCTGACCCTCCTCCCCCCTTCCTGATCACCCCCCACATCCTACCCTCTCCCTTACCTACTCTCTTTCCCTATCCCTTCCCATTTAACCCTTTCCCTCAACCCCGTCCTCCTTCCCCCATGCTACAGCCTCTCGTGCCAAATACATGGGACTTGAACATTTCCCACTACTCTTGCTGAACTTAACTGTAGTGATTGCTGCAACCTCTGCCATGATATTGGTGAACTCTAACGGCTAGATTTAGAGTTTGGCGGCCAAAGGGGTGCGTTAGCTACCCGTGCTTTTTTTTCTCCCGCACCTTTTAAATACCGCTGGTATTTAGAGTTCACAGAATGGCTGGGTTTTCACTGCGTTAGGCTCCAAAAAGGGAGCGTAGAGCATAATTTAACGCCACTGCAACTCTAGATACCAGCGGTGCTTACGGACGCGGCCAGCTTCAAAAACATGCTCGTGCACGATATCCCCATAGTAAACAATGGGGCATTTTGAGCTGAAAAAAAACCTAACACCTGCAAAAAAGCAGCGTTCAGCTCTTAACGCAGCCCCATTGTTGTCTATGGGGAAACACTTCCTACGTCTGCACCTAACACTCTAACATGTACCCCGAGTCTAAACACCCCTAACCTTACACTTATTAACCCCTAATCTGCCGCCCCCGCTATTGCTGACACCTGCATATTTTTTTAACCCCTAATCTGCCGCTCCGTAAACCGCCGCTACCTACATTATCTCTGTGTACCCCTAATCTGCTGCCCCTAACACCGCCGACCCCTATATTATATTTATTAACCCCTAATCTGCTCCCCACAACGTCACCTCCACCTGCCTACACTTATTAACCCCTAATCTGCCGAGCGGACCGCACCGCTACTATAATAAAGTTATTAACCCCTAATCCGCCTCAATAACCCTATAATAAATAGTATTAACCCCTAATCTGCCCTCCCTAACATCGCCGACACCTAACTTCAATTATTAACCCCTAATCTGCCGACCGAATCTCGCCGCTACTGTAATAAATGGATTAACCCCTAAAGCTAAGTCTAACCCTAACCCTAACACCCCCTAAGTTAAATATAATTTAAATCTAACTAAATAAATTAACTCTTATTAACTAAATTATTCCTATTTAAAGCTAAATACTTACCTGTAAAATAAACCCTAATATAGCTACAATATAAATTAAAATGATATTATAGCTATTTTAGGATTTATATTTATTTTACAGGTAACTTTGTATTTATTTTAATCAGGTACAATAGCTATTAAATAGTTAAGAGCTATTTAATAGCTAAAATAGTTAAAATAATTACAAAATTACCCGTAAAATAAATCCTAACCTAAGTTACAATTAAACCTAACACTACACTACAAATAAATACAATTAAATAAACTAACTAAAGTACAAAAAATAAAAAAGAACTAAGTTACAAAAAATAAAAAAATATTTACAAACATTAGAAAAATATTACAACAATTTTAAACTAATTACACCTACTCTAAGCCCCCTAATAAAATAACAAAGCCCCCCAAAATAAAAAAATGCCCTACCCTATTCTAAATTACAAAAGTTCAAAGCTCTTTTACCTTACCAGCCCTTAAAAGGCCCTTTGCAGGGCATGCCCCAAAGAATTCAGCTCTTTTGCCTGTAAAAAAAAACATACAATACCTCCCCCCAACATTACAACCCACCACCCACATACCCCTAATCTAACCTAAACCCCCCTTAAATAAACCTAACACTAAGCCCCTGAAGATCTTCCTACCTTGTCTTCACCATGCCAGGTATCACCAATCGTTCCAGGCTCCGAAATCTTCATCCAAGCCCAAGCGGGGGCTAGACATCCATCATCCGACGGCTGAAGAAGTCCAGAAGAGGCTCAAAAGTCTTCTTCCTATCCGGGAAGAAGAGTAGATCCGGACCGGCAACCATCTTCTTCCAAGCGGCATCTTCTATCTTCATCCGATGAGGACCGGCTCCATCTTGAAGACCTCCACCGCGGACCCATCTTCTTCTTCCGACGACTTCCCGACGAATGACGGTTCCTTTAAGGGACGTCATCCAAGATGGCGTCCCTCGAATTCCGATTGGCTGATTGGATTCTATCAGCCAATCGGAATTAAGGTAGGAAAATTCTGATTGGCTGATGGAATCAGCCAATCAGAATCAAGTTCAATCCGATTGGCTGATTCAATCAGCCAATCAGATTGAACTTGAATCTGATTGGCTGATTCCATTAGCCAATCAGAATATTCCTACCTTAATTCCGATTGGCTGATAGAATCCTATCAGCCGATCGGAATTCGAGGGACGCCATCTTGGATGACGTCATTTAAAGGAACCGTCATTCGGCGAGTAGGCGTCGGTTGAAGAGGATGTTCCGCGTCGGCTTGGAAGAAGATGGCTCCACTCCGGAAGAAAGAAGATTGAAGATGCGGCTTGATAGAAGACTTCATCCCGATGATGGACTTCCGACTTCAGCCCGATGATGGAGTTCTTCAGCCCCCCGCTTGGGCTTGGATCAAGACTTCGGACCCTCTTCTGGACAGATCGGGACCCAGTGAGGTGAAGACAAGGTAGGGAGATCTTCAGGGGCTTAGTGTTAGGTTTATTTAAGGGGGGTTTGGGTTAGATTAGGGGTATGTGGGTGGTGGGTTGTAATATTGGGGGGGTATTGTATGTGTTTTTTTTACAGGCAAAAGAGCTGAATTCTTTGGGGCATGCCCCGCAAAGGGCCCTTTTCAGGGCTGGTAAGGTAAAAGAGCTTTGAACTTTTTTATTTTAGAATAGGGTAGGGCATTTTTTTATTTTGGGGGGCTTTGTTATTTTATTAGGGGGCTTAGAGTAGGTGTAATTAGTTTAAAATTGTTGTAATATTTTTCTAATGTTTGTAAATATTTTTTTATTTTTTGTAACTTAGTTCTTTTTTATTTTTTGTACTTTAGTTAGTTTATTTAATTGTATTTATTTGTAGGTATTGTATTTAATTAATTTATTGATAGTGTAGTGTTAGGTTTAATTGTAGATAATTGTAGGTATTTTATTTAATTAATTTATTGATAGTGTAGTGTTAGGTTTAATTATAGATAATTGTAGGTATTGTATTTAATTAATTTATTGATAGTGTATTGTTAGGTTTAATTGTAACTTAGGTTAGGATTTATTTTACAGGTAATTTTGTAATTATTTTAACTATTTTAGCTATTAAATAGTTATTAACTATTTAATAGCTATTGTACCTGGTTAAAATAAATACAAAGTTGCCTGTAAAATAAATATTAATCCTAAAATAGCTACAATATAATTATAATTTATATTGTAGCTATATTAGGGATTATTTTACAGGTAAGTATTTAGCTTTAAATAGGAATAATTTATTTAATAAGAGTTAATTTATTTCGTTAGAATTAAATTATATTTAACTTAGGGGGGTGTTAGGGTTAGGGTTAGACTTAGCTTTAGGGGTTAAAAAATTTATTAGAGTAGCGGTTAGCTCCGATCGGCAGATTAGGGGTTAATACTTGAAGTTAGGTGTCGGCGATGTTAGGGAGGGCAGATTAGGGGTTAATACTATTTATTATAGGGTAATTGAGGCGGGAGTGAGGCGGATTAGGGGTTAATAACTTTATTATAGTAGCGGTGCGGTCCGCTCGGCAGATTAGGGGTTAATAAGTGTAGGCAGGTGGAGGCGACGGTGAGGTGGGCAGATTAGGGGTTAATAAATATAATATAGGGGTCGGCGGTGTTATGCGCAGCAGATTAGGGGTACATAGCTATAATGTAGGTGGCAGCGGTGTACGGAGCGGAAGATTAGGGGTTAATAATAATATGCAGGGATCAGCGATAGCGGGGGCGGCAGATTAGGGGTTAATAAATATAATGTAGGTGTCAGCGATGTTAGGGGCAGCAGATTAGGTGTTCATAGGGATAATGTAAGTGGCAGTGGCGTGCGGTCGGGAGATTAGGGGTTAAAAAATTTTAATAGAGTGGCGGCGATGTGGGGGGACCTCGGTTTAGGGGTACATAGGTAGTTTATGGGTGTTAGTGTACTTTAGAGCCCAGTAGTTTAGAGCTTTATAAACCGGCGTTAGCCCAGAAAGCTCTTAACTACTGACTTTTTTCTGCGGCTGGAGTTTTGTCGTTAGATTTCTAACGCTCACTTCAGACACGACTCTAAATACCGGCGTTAGAAAGATCCCATTGAAAAGATAGGATACGCAATTGACATAAGGGGATCTGCGGTATGGAAAAGTCGCGGCTGGAAAGTGAGCGTTAGACCCTTTCCTGACTGACTCTAAATACCAGCGGTAGCCCAAAACCAGCGTTAGGAGCCTCTAACGCTGGTTTTGACGGCTACCGCCCAACTCTAAATCTAGGCCCAAGTTTACGCAGCCATGTTGCAAAGTGTACTTATATGAACTTTCTTATATATTTACTCCATTGTCCTAGATGTTTAGTTACAGGTTAGCTCTTACTCTCTGGCTGCAAATGGGGAGTTAATCCTTTCCCTGATAACCTTCCCCTCCTCCCACCTTTCCCCTCTTCTCCTCCCCTTTCCCCTTCCCTCTCCTCCCTTGTACTACCTTTCTATCTTTACCACCCCCTCTCTTTGCTACCCTCAACCTTCAATCCCCGCTCTTCCCCTCTCTCTCTCTTCCCCCTTCCCTACCTCCTTTACCCTCCCTCTCCCCTCCACCCCTCCCCCCCATTCTTACCCCACATCCTAACCTTCCCTTCTTCCATTCCTCCCCAACCTGCTTCTGTCACTATCAGGCCCTCCTATTCCTTTCCCCTTTATACTCTTTACCCCTTTCTCTGCCTCTCCCCACTACCCTCATGCAGCAACCTCTATTACCAATTCCACAGTCCTGAATACTCACCACCGTCCATACTAAACCCATTGAACAGGACAACTTAGACCTCCACCATGCAGGCGAAGAGCCCAGTGATTGCGAAAATACGCTATAAAGTATGTTTATGCTCTTCTTTATACTTACTGTTTTTGTCTGAGACATTCTCTTGCAGGTTAATGTTGGTTTTCGGTCTCCCATTGGGGACTTAGCCTCCCCCATATTTACCCTCCCTCTCCTACTCCTTACCTCTCCCTTCTCTCCCCTTACTCTTGTTCTCCTGAACTGAAGGAATTAAGCATCTAGGAGTATTCCTCTCTCATGACAAGAAAGTAATAATGACAAACAACTATTCTCCCCTATTGGTACATGTTGATTCCCTCCTAAGCTCTAAGAGATATGAGGAGATCTCTTGGCTTTTTGCCGTGTGGCTGCAATCAAGATGATGATACTCTCTAAGATCATTTACCTCTTCCGATGCTTACCTCTCCTTGTCCCTCAGAATATCCTTGCTTGATTTCAACAACTTATTTCTCATTATATCTGGGGAGGGGAAAAGCCTAGAGTCGCTGCAAATATCTTGCACAGACCGATAGAGAGGGGAGGGATAGGGCTTCCACACATCAGAACCTACCATGAAGGCGCAATGATCACTAATGCTTCTGCATGGAGCTCTGATCTCCCACAAACTAGTTGGCGAGAACTGGAACAGGCTTCCCTCCCGGCTCATGTCAAGCCTGAGGACTTACTTTGGATGGCGAGTCACGGCCTTCAGTCACTTACTCTTTCTAATTTGATTGTCAGGGAATGCAGGAGAGCATGGTTGCGCCTGCGCAACTACAAAATGATTGCTCCCCACCCGTCCCCAGTTCAACCAGTAGTAAGCCTTCTCCTTCCCTTCCCAACTTCTCCATCGGGGCCTGGAGAACCTCTCAATTACAAACAATAAGTGACTTTTACCATAATGACAACCTCATGAACCAATCGGATTTGATAGCGAGAAGGGACCTCCCCTCTAGGCTCCTCTTCGATTTGGCCAGGTTACAATCCTTGTTACGAACGTGGGGTTTCCTTCCTGAGACACTCCGAGATACAACAACCTGGGAAACCAGATGGACAACTAAACTCCAACTGCATAAGCCCTTATCCTTCTACTATCAAAGCCTTCTTGGCGACAATTCTTCCTTTGAAACACCTCATACTTTGGCGTGGGAGCGTGAGTGGGGAAGTGACACAACAATGGCAATGTGCCATATCTGACACCAGGATGGCCATACACTGTGTAACGGTGTGTGATATACCTTTAAGGTATCTCCCTGCATGCACTTCACTCCTTTAAAAGGGAGCCTCCTACTTTCATACCTTGCCTGATTATTGAGAAGACAAGCAGCCTAAAACCTGCACCTTTCGCTAATCTTCAGGTCTCATTCCTATCACTTGGATAACTCTAAGGATATTCCTCTACTAATCTCCAGATAAGCATACGTGGGACCTTCCAACCAATTCCCAGTACCTTAATCTACGTTCCAGCCGCCACAGCTTTTACGCTCTGAGAAGAATCCAGTTCAACTCTCCCTCTGCAGCTCCTGTCAGTTTTACACTGACCGCAGTACCGCTGCAGCTATCCGACTGTGGAACATCCAACCGGAAGTGAGTCACACATTCACCGCGGACCGATCAGTTCAGCAGCAGTGATCCTCTGTCTCTCTCCACAGGTAATCATTCCTGGAATTCAACTACCGCTTGTTGTTCATATTTAAATTAACCTCTACCTGATAACTTTGACCTGAGTTGCCTTGAATACCTTTTCCTCCTGCTCAGACCTACTTATATTACCAGTTGCAACTACAGCTGTGAAATTGTTTCTTATTATCCAGAGACTGATTCAACCTAACTGAGTGACTGACTTTGTACATATTTTATGGGTGAATGTGTGTGAAGGAAACTACGTTACCAAGTCATATATGCTGATTCTATTAAGCTGTGCTGTAAAGACTTTTCCATGTGATCTTTGCTCTAAATTGACTTCTGATTGAAAGGAGTTCAGTAATACCTTTATCTAATTCTACTGGCTATTAACTGCTCACTGTTTCATTTTTCTGTCAAACAGAGTCTGTGTTTGCAGAAATTGCTAAACAAAAGAGCTACATTTAAACCATTTCTGGTAACTGAGTGCTGGATTCATTACATAATAATCAGGCCTAAAAATAGATCCTGTTACATTTATTAAACATGGATCCCATAGTAAAAAATGAATTCACTAATGTGTACCAGAAACTGGAATATTTAGCCCATGCCGTACGAGAAATCCAGACAGAGAATAAAGCCATAAAAGCAATGATAAAAGACTGTTTAACCCCTAAACAAGTGGATATACCAGAACCACAAGTACATACACCAACACCTTTTTCTGGGAAACGATCTGAGTTCCGTGATTTTAAAAACGCTTGCAACTTGATGTTTTCCCTGAAACCACGCACCTACCATTCAGATAGGATTAAAGTGTGCACCACAATTTCATACTTACTAGGAGAACCTCGCACCTGGGCTATCAGATTTTTTGAGCAAAATAACCCCATTTTAGATTCATTAAATGATTTTTTTTCAGCAATGACAAGTCTCTATGAGGACTCTAACAGCCAGCTACAAGCTGAGACAAAACTCCGGTCACTTAAACAAGGGAAAAGGACTGTAGAGGAATACACTACCGATTTCCAGATGTGGGCCTCTGACTCATTATGGAATGAGGTAAGCTTACGTAACCAGTTTTGATTGGGTTTGTCTGAATCATTAAAAGATGAACTCTTTCGACTGGAACTCCCTGAAACACTTCCTGGGTTAATCAAGCTAAGCACCACACTGGATAGACGTCTGAGGGAAAGAAAAGCTGAAAAAGGCATGTATGACCCTACAATCAGGCGCACTTATTCCTCATCATTCACCCAAGACAGAAACTTGACTACAAGCACCCCAATGGAGATTGGGGCAATCAAAGGTCCTCTGACTCAAGAGGAGAAAACAAGGAGAAGATTAGGTAATTTATGCCTTTACTGCGCTCACAAGGAGCACACAGTTTCAACTTGCCCACTCCTATCCAAGCAAAAGAAGGGTAAGACAAAGAATTTAATTTCATTATTTAATCTATCTACTACTACCCAGCTCACTGTCTCTCTCTCCCTACAGTGGGACCGTCTCCACATCCAGAGTGACGCATTAATAGATTCCGGGGCTTCAGGAATATACATTGATGTTACTTTTGTTAAGAAAAATAAAATTCCCACAGTGTGTAAACAGCAACCAGTCTTTGTGAAGTTAATAGATGGTACTTTGATTCAGAAAGGCCCAATCACACACCATACTATTCCCTTACTCACAACAACTAAAGATGGTCACACAGAATATCTCACTTATGATATTATTCCTATTGATAGACACACTATTATTTTGGGATACATATGGTTAAAAACACATAATCCAAGTATTGATTGGTTAAAAGATGAGATAAGTTTAACATCTGTATATTGCACAAATACATGTTATCCACATTGTTCTATTTCTTCTATTGAGACTGGTGTTCCAGCGGCATATTCTGATTTGGTAGACGTATTCGATATGAAAGAGGCTGAATCATTGCCGCCACACCATGAGTTCGACTGCCCCATAGAGTTAATACCAGGGTCTCAAATACCCTATGGCAAAATATACCCACTGTCCCAGGATGAGCTCACTCATTTACGTACATACCTAGACGACAATCTGAAAAAGGGTTTTATTTCACACTCAACATCACCCGCTGCAGCTGGTATATTTTTCGTTAAAAATAAGGATCTAAGTCTAAGACCCATAATAGATTACAGAGCCTTAAACGCGATTACAGTTAAAAAGCGTTACCCATTGCCTTTAATACCAGAATTATTGGAAAGACTCACCAACGCCACCATATATACCAAACTAGATCTAAAGGGGGCGTACAATTTAATTCGGATCAAGAAAGGAGACGAATGGAAAACAGCTTTTCGTACGCGGTACGGATTGTTTCAGTACAACGTTATGCCTTTCGGGTTAAGTAACGCACCAGCAACTTTCCAGCAATTCATTAATGAGATATTCCGAGATTTAATTGACATATGTGTTGTAATTTATTTGGATGATATTCTTATTTATTCCACCAACTTACAAGATCATGAGAAACATGTACGCTGGGTTCTCACCCGTTTACGACAACATAGATTATTCGCCAAACTGGAAAAATGTAATTTCCATGTT
Organism: Bombina bombina; assembly: GCF_027579735.1. NCBI lineage: Eukaryota > Metazoa > Chordata > Amphibia > Anura > Bombinatoridae > Bombina > Bombina bombina. The sequence continues at coordinate 1,271,390,884 of NC_069500.1, forward strand.
AAGCAAATTAAATTTCTCGGTTATATTTTATCCCCTCAAAAGGTGCAAATGGATCCTGAAAAGATTAACACAATCCAGGAATGGACCATACCACGTACTGTTCGAGCGCTACAGAGGTTTCTGGGCTTCTCTAACTTTTACAGAAAATTCATCAAAGACTTCTCTGCTATCGTTAGACCACTAACGCAACTTACAAGAAAATCCCACAGATATCATTGGAATGACGAAGCTCAAAAGGCTTTCGACAAATTAAAACACTGTTTCTCCACCGCACCAGTATTGACTTTACCAGACTATCGATCTCAGTTCATATTAGAGGTTGATGCCTCCAACGCTGGCATAGGTGCAGTTCTTTCACAAAGAAGTAAAGAAAACCAAGAAACACACCCTGTGGCATTCTACTCCAGAACTCTGCTTCCAGCCGAATCTAACTATAGCATCGGTGATAAGGAACTTTTAGCAATTAAAAGTTCCTTAGAGCATTGGAGGCATTTATTAGAAGGGTCAAAAGAACCTTTTCTTATTTTCACTGACCACAAAAACCTCGAATATTTGAAGAAAAGTAAGACTCTCTCAGCACGACAAGTCAGGTGGTCCCTCTTTTTGGATCGTTTTAATTTTTCGATGACATACAGACCAGGACACTCTAACATCAAAGCTGATGCTCTCTCTAGAATGTCCGACTCTGTGAACAATTCTGAGAACCTCAATCCTATTATTCCAGAAGAGAAATTTATAGGCTCTCTTTCTAACTTGGAAAAAGACATACTCCTTGAAACACAAAAAGAAACTGATTATCCAACAACTTGTGAGATAGATTCCACATCTGGTTTACTATACCATAACAATAGAATATATGTACCTAAGGCTCTTAGGGAGGTTATATTAAATCATTATCATGACAATGTCTTGTCTGGCCATAAAGGTGTACAAAAAAACACCGACTTGATAAAACAATATTTCTGGTGGCCGCAGTTGAAACAAGATTTTATACACCATCTAAAGATTTGTGATACCTGCGCAAGGAATAAAGTGGCACACAAAAAACCTATAGGTTTATTAGTTACTCTACCTATACCAGATATGCCATGGTCCACCATATCAATGGATTTCATTGTAGACCTTCCAGTTTCACGAAACCACACCACCATTTTAGTCGTTATAGATCACTTAACAAAATTGGGTCACTTCATCCCACTCAGAAGTTTACCCACAGCCATTATTACTTCACTCCTTTAAAAGGGAGCCTCCTACTTTCATACCTTGCCTGATTATTGAGAAGACAAGCAGCCTAAAACCTGCACCTTTCGCTAATCTTCAGGTCTCATTCCTATCACTTGGATAACTCTAAGGATATTCCTCTACTAATCTCCAGATAAGCATACGTGGGACCTTCCAACCAATTCCCAGTACCTTAATCTACATTCCAGCCGCCACAGCTTTTACGCTCTGAGAAGAATCCAGTTCAACTCTCCCTCTGCAGCTCCTGTCAGTTTTACACTGACCGCGGTACTGCTGCAGCTATCCGACTGTGGAACATCCAACCGGAAGTGAGTCACACATTCACCGCGGACCGATCAGTTCAGCAGCAGTGATCGTCTGTCTCTCTCCACAGGTAATCGTTCCTGGAATTCAACTACCGCTTGTTGTTCATATTTAAATTAACCTCTACCTGATAACTTTGACCTGAGTTGACTTGAATACCTTTTCCTCCTGCTCAGACCTACTTATATTACCAGTTGCAACTACAGCTGTGAAATTGTTTCTTATTATCCAGAGACTGATTCAACCTAACTGAGTGACTGACTTTGTACATATTTTATGGGTGAATGTGTGTGAAGGAAACTACGTTACCAAGTCATATATACTGATTCTATTAAGCTGTGCTGTAAAGACTTTTCCATGTGATCTTTGCTCTAAATTGACTTCTGATTGAAAGGAGTTCAGTAATACCTTTATCTAATTCTACTGGCTATTAACTGCTCACTGTTTCATTTTTCTGTCAAACAGAGTCTGTGTTTGCAGAAATTGCTAAACAAAAGAGCTACATTTAAACCATTTCTGGTAACTGAGTGCTGGATTCATTACACGGTGTATGAACTCTTCTTTAAACTTCTTACCCGATTGCACATGGTGCCAACCAAATTGCAGAAATTCTATCCTACAACATCAGGCCTGTGCTGGAGGGAATGCGGAGAGAGAGGTAACCCCACGCATATATGGTGGGACTGCCCCCAACTTGAGAATTACTGGGCTAAAACGAGACAGCTGTGTGCCAAACTGGGACTACCTAGTGTCACACTCCCTTCCATGGGTATACTCCATATAGACATTCCTCCAATCCCTCCTCATAGTAAGTGTTTGCTGATCTGCATCCTTCTATCGGCCAAACTCCTGATAGCTAGAAATTGGGAAAAAAACAACCTCCGAGATGAAGTGTTTTGGAGAAAGTTGAATACCTCAAGTCCATGGAGAGTGGTGTGTATCTGGCCAATAGACAAATGGACACTCATGCCCAGATCTGGGAGCCCTGGGAGACTCTTATGACCCCCAAAACCTGTAGTGCCCTGCATGATTGAATTACTCTCTGACCTGAGAAGATCGGGATGGATAGTGATTCTCTCAATTAGTCAGTGAGCAGTAACTTCTTCCCTACAAATCCCCCTACCCTTTTGGATTACATCCTCATTGTTACCACCTTATAATACCTTCCTCCCCACCGTCAAACCTAGGGTACACTAGCATTATTGCATTGACTCACCTGACATTGACCCCTATAGATTTATGGTCTCAGGAATAGCCTCTGAAAGCTGTGTACTGACCATTTCTTTCCCCACTCACGATAGTTTTTTGGAGACTATCTACGCATAGATGATAAAAATACATTATATCTGTGACCTCCTTAGAATATTGAAGTATGCTAATCAACATTGGTGTTTATTTTAATTTGTATAAATTGGATAGGCTAGATTGATGTAAGCTAGTTGTCCTTCGAGATGTCAAAAAATGTGTGTATTCCGACCCAATAAAAAATACATTATAATTTTCACATTTAAAAAAAAAAAAAAAAAAAGCACAGTCAGACCATACACGGCTCCCAGCATAGATGCAGACTCTTAGCGTTGTTTGTGAAACCACTCTTTTAGGGTAATCACTCTTTAGGGTAATCCGTTGGCTGTAACTGCTGAAATGAACAAATTGGCTGTGTGGTAAGTGGTAGACCAGCTGTAGACCGATCCATCTATGCATTTCGTCTGACCTCTGCAGAATTTCTCAAGACTCCTGGATCAGCTGTGATGTTCCGTGAGGATCCTCTTCCGTTTTATTTGTTTATCGCTCCACACTCTCCTATTACGTAGTAAATATTGTATTACTTATGTAAAAACTAGATTATGAATCAATTATACACGCTTATTCTGTTACAATTTTCTATACAAAACAGATCATAAAATATATCTCTAAAAATTAACCTTACTCACGATAAATCACTTATTAAAATACCACAAATGAGAATACCAGAACAATCTATAATAAGCCAACAATTCTAATTTACTGCCACAACATAAACATATAAGTTACAATGCTGAACTTATAACAATCAGAGAAATTGTATATCATTAACACAATAACCAATTTATATGCAATTTCTAAAAGTTTTTCACAATAAATAAGACTGACTTATAAATATAGTATATATAGGGGCCTATCTATCAAAGTGTCAACCGCAAATACGTCGGAATTCTGCATCGTAATTGTTGCAAGATTGATCCAACCTAGTTATCAAAGCCTCAAGTCTGGCAAATATTGAAATTTGTGACATAATATACGATCCCGCAATCTCAATCCAAAGCAGATTGATGCTTACATCATTACAGATGTTCCAAATACACATTCGGCTCTATTTGACACTTTTTCTAATTTATCAAATAGTTAACAGGTATGCTTGCGGCTATTCGGACGCATCGTACCTGGTTTTCAATCCACCACCCTTGAGGCAGCGGATGCCATATAAATCAATGGGAGCCTAAAAAACAGCGAAAGCTTATGTTTGATGCTGCAAGACAATGAAATATACCCCATTGATTTCTATGGTAGAAAACAAGTTAAGTCTTATTATGAAGAGAGTCTGTTATTTTTCAATCCTCATATTTATGCTTGTTAGCTAGGCATCTTTAAACTACAATACTTCTTTAGTGCATTTGGGGATACGACACTTCATTCTCCCTCTATAACTTGTAGTTGGGATCTAGGATGGCATGCTCGCAACTGGTTAATATGGACCCATTTATCCATAATGGTATCATTTTTAGGTATCCTAATTTTATAGGCAACTGGAGATATTTTGACAATAATGACAAAAGGACCCTTCCATGATGGAAGAAACTTCTTCTCCTTATCCTGATCTCTACCAAAGTTATTAAGATAAACTTTATCATATTCATAATTTCATATTCCTTTTTGGAAGTTTTAAGATCATAATAGGTTTTAGCAGCAGTTGCAGCCTCCTCTATGTTCCTTTGAGCAAATGCAAAGGCATATTGCAGGTGTTTCCTTAAGTTCTCCACATATTGATGTGTTGTAGCAGCATTTATCAAGTTCTGGTCTGATGTACGGTACAGTAAATGTTGGGGTAGAACCATTCTTCTACCAGTCATCAATTTAAAAGGTGACATCTTAGTAGCACTACTTGGTGTTGCTCTTAATGCCATTAGGACTAGAGGTAATTTTACATCCCAGTCTTTACTTGTTTCCATCACAAACTTCTTGAGGATTTTCACAATGGACTGGTTGTAACGCTCTACACCATCACTAGAAGCAGCTCTATAAGCAATATGGAACTTACTTTTAACCCCTAGTATTTTCCACATCTTGGTCATCACTTCACTAGTGAAGTGGGTTCCCCGATCGGATTAGAGTCTCTGGGGTAAACTAAATCTGGAAAACACGTGGTTGATGAGCAATGCTGCACATGTTTCTACCCATTGGTGAACAGACATGTTACTGTCAACATGTATCTGTTACCTCTTGATGACCTCGCTACTGGAACAATAAAATCAATTTGTATAGCTGACCATGGTATTACCATCCCCCTTTTCTGCAATGGTTCTGTATGCATTGGTGCAGTGGGTTGGAACTGTGGACAGATTAAACAACCTTGACAGAAGGTTTGAACATCCTTCAACATATGTGGCCAAAAGATGTAATCATGCAATATTTAATATGTTAATTTGGCACCACGATGGCCAGATGTGGGAGCATCATGGGCATGTTGAATCATGAGACCTCTGAACTTTGTAGGTGCCACCCATTGTTGGATGCCAGTTTTGGAGGTTCTAATTAACAAACCATCCTGTAACTTGAATTGGGATCTGGACTTCATTAAGATTCTAAGATCTTCCTTACCAATACAGTCCTCTTTTGAGATGGGGTTGTTTTCAGGATCTTCTATGTGTGGTCGATATTAAGGAGTTCTCCAGTTATGGCTCCTTGTTTGGCTAATGAATCTGCAAGATTGTTGCCTTCCTTATCAGGACCTTGAATTCTGGAATGACCCTTGGTCTTTTTCCAGTGTATGGTTAAACTATTGGATTCCACTAACTTATCAATTTCGCAGAACAACTTGCCATGTTTGACTGGTTTGTTGTTAGTTTTCTGCATGCCATTTCTTTTCCAAGTTGGCAGGTATTCAACAAAATTGTCACACACATAATTTAAGTCAGTAATGATCACAAATTCCTGAATACCTTGTTCGATAGCATTTCAATGTTTTTTAGAACAGCGGTTAGTTCTGCAACTTGACTGGATCTTGGTCCAATGTTGAAACCTACAGAAATATTTGAAAATATTTGGGCATCCGTTCGCCCAAGTTATACCAATGCCAGTGACTAATTTGTGCTCATTATCAATAGTGGCATGGTAATAACAACCATCAACATATACCCAAGGTAATGTTTGACAATGGTCCTCATTGTATATTTTATATGTGGAAAGCAATTGTTCCTCCAGGAAATCATCTTCTAATAACTATTCCCAATGATCCTTAGCAGTGCAGTCATTGAGCTCAGCAAGCCCCTGTGCAACTGGATTCCTTTTGTTTTGCTTATAGCAAATTTCTAAAGGTCAGCCTTGTAAGGAAAGAGTCCAAGCTGTTATGCGGCTATTAGACAGGTTCCCATCTCTTATTCTCTTACTTAGCAGATATAGCAAAGGCTGGTGGGCCATTTCTACAATAATTTTCTCGCCCTGTATATAGCTGCAGAAATTTTGTAGAGCCCATACAGTAGATAAGAGGGCTTTTTCACAATCGCTAAATTTTATTTCTCCCGGGGATAAAGTTTTACTCACGTAAGCAATGACTTTGCTCACATTAACATGCTTTTGGTATTAAACAGCACTCATGCTTATCTCTGTGTAACCTGTCTCTAAGAAGAAAGGTTTACCCTCTTCAGGGTACGCTAAGCAAGGTGCTTGAGTGAGTTTTCTCTTCAGCTCACTTATGGCTGTCTCTTGAGCCTCACTCCAGTGCCATTTCACATTCTTCTTTAGAAGATGTAGTAGTGGTTTAGCTAATTCTGCATAATTATCAATAAATTTGAAAGAATAATTTGTCATACCCAGGAATGATCTTAATTCTTTTAAGTTAGTTGGGTTCTTATAATTTATTAAAGCTTCCACCTTTTTCTTCTGAGGGTTTAACCCTTCAGATGTAACTTCATGTCCCAAGAAGTTTACATGAGTGCAGCACCATTGAGCTTTTTGTAAGGATAATTTGACACCTGCCCTTTTAAGTTGGCTGAGGACATGTTTGAGCTCTGTGATATGTTTTTCAAAGTCTGTGCTTTTGATAAAAACATCATCAACATAGGATAACGTCCCGCTTTCCAGTGCATAAGGCATAGCCTTATGCATGAATACAGCAAATTTATGTCCTGAATTTATGTATCCAAACGGGAACCTTTGGAATGCATATTGGACCTTTTGAAAGGAGAATGCGAACTTATACTGGTCCTCCTCATGTACCTTTATGGTCCAATATCCCTGTGCACGATCAATAGCAGTGAATACTTTGGATCCCTGCATCTGCGCTAGGCACTGGTCAATGTATGGCACAGGCCAGCCAGACATGTACACTCGTTTGTTCAGCTATCTTAAGTCAGCACACAAACACCATTGTCCATTGGGCTTAAGAACACCTAGAATAGGATTATTATAAGAGCTATGCACCTGTCGGATAATACACCTTTCTTCCAAGTTCCTTATGATTTCTGCAAGAGAATCATATGAGGCTAAGGTAAGCCGGTATTGTTTAACAAATACAGGTGGTTCATTGAGATCTGTTTGGATTATTGCAATGTGCAGGTCTGTAGTCCCACAGTCATAATAATCCCTAGCAAAAATATCCTTGTACTCCGTCAGGAGTTCTCGTAGCTGTCGGCGTTCATCATCACTGGAACAGTCATTAGCTAAGGAGATTTGCTCTTTGACTATTTGCTGAAATCCTGGAAAGATTTCAGCCTGTCCTATCTCATAAGCTTCTTCCAACCTAGAGGTGAGATCCCCTGGATTATAGTTTACATTGCCCCCAAGATTCTGGGTATTGGGGTATTCTTTCTCTTTGATCGGCTGATCAAATACTGTACTAGGGAGGCTTCTTCAATTTTACAGATGCCTTCCTCTGAGCTGAAGGGATAAATAGACTGAATTGTAAATAATCCCTCTGGCATAGATGCAAAGGATTGTTCTATTAACTGTTCTTCAGTTAAGTATCCTTCAGGTATTAGCCCAATTAAATTATTCTGGAATCCAAAAGTGTAGTAACTGGATTCTAGAGCATATCATATGGTAGTTCCCTTGGACATTATGATATCCTGTGTGGTCATGTTATGCACAATAACATGTATTGGAATAGTTCCAATAGTTACCATAGGAGTATGGGTCATCGTTATACCCAGATTTTGCATTCTATGGGAGATGCATATTAGTGTTTCAGAACTTTTTAATTGTAAGGATAAGAGGAATTTATGAGCCCCAGCAGGGATTATGATATCACTAGACACCTGCATGTTCACAGCATATGGCATTTGCTGGTTTGATTCCAGGGCTGCGTTTTCATCCTGAAATATTTCAGGGTCCCCTTTTAACCTGCTCCAGAGGCAAACGTTAATCAAATCTATTTGTATGACAAATCTATGTAAGAGATCATTGCTAATGTACATTTGATTATGGGGATTATTTTAAACTAAAAAACGGTGCTTCGCTGATTTATTACCTATGGAGATAGATAATAAACATTTAGCTGTGATGTTATAGCTTTCAGAGTTGTCATCCAGGCCATTGACCCAGAGATCTTGGGGAGAAAGATATTTATTCAACTTAGGTTCAGTTATCTGCACCAATAAGCCTTTGCTTATATAGCTAGTTTCCTGTTTAAAGTTAAATTTGGCATACTTGGTTTTTCCAAGGTCATGCACTTGCATAGAGATAAATAGATCATCTTTAACTTTCTCAATTTCTGCGAGGAATTGAGAGTGATCTCCCCCTTTAGGGGACTTAGGGTTCCCCTTGTGGAGAGATATGGTTAATACATCGCCGTCTAGGGAAATATTGGCTATCTTTCCAGGCAAATGTTTAAACGTATTACCATCAGAGCCACTTAGGGGAGTCTGATCATCTATTTGTAGGATTGTTATCTCAGGGAAAGAGCTATTCCTGAAATGAATCTCCACAGCATCTGGCTTCTCTTCCACCACGTGACAGTTATGTTTGGTGGGAGGTATGCTGGACCACTCATAATTAATAGGTCTTTTCACTTGTGACCAAATTACATTATTTATGCAATCAATTATGGTACTTAGTCGCTTAAGCAGGTCAATACCAATTATTAAACGATCAGTCGGCAGATCCACTATAATGACAGGGTGCCTTATTACCCTTTTCCCCAGTTTAGCTTTAACCATGCAGTGCCCCAAACTTTTAGAGAGTCACCCTCAACACCTATTAGTGAACCATCAAATTCCTTTAGTTTAGGTTTGTGGGATGTTAGCTTATTTAGCTATGTGTAGTACCTGTGGGATAAAATAGTTGCCTGAGATCCGGTATCAATTAATCCCATGATAGGGTTAGTAACTGAATCCTGGAGCTCAGCTAAAACATAAAATCTCCCTGCAGTTTCTACCATTTCACACTTTTTACCTGTATCAACCACTTTACCTGATGCAGCAGAATATTCACTCTTACCGGTCACTTCCTCTATAATTGGGATGACTGGGTTCCTGTGTACTGCATTTGTGGGAATAAGGTTTTGGGACAACTGCAAAAGAAGAGATTTGTTAGAGCTTCCAGGCTGAGGCTGCCTGTCATCACAGCTAGGCCGTCCGTTTCTGGGCTGTAGGGAGAGAACATGATTAGTACCATTATTGACATTTATTATTTAATTTGGTATTTCTCTCCCCTCTCTCTCAGGTAATACCTGAGTATTTATGATTGTGCCTGTGGCACACTGCTGGTCACTTGCTGTACCCCATAAAAATGATTATTAGGGTGTAGAGCCATTAAAGCTTGATTTATATTAGTAAATAGTGTACATAATTAATTTAACTGCGTACTGAGTTGGCCCACTTGATTGTACAAGCTACTTTTACCCGTGGACCGATTTTTTTATATCCCTGGGTATTGATTCCTGGATCCGTGGGATCCCTCTGAATCATAGCTATTGTTTCTTTTCTAACATGGTTGTCTTTGGGGTTCAACTTGTTCAGCGTTAATATCTTGGGGAGTGCTATTTATTTGGGGTCTCTGGTTACCCTGAGAGTATTTTTGCCACTTTTGGTATTTATTTTTACGGGTATACCGATTACCTTATGGGTGTTCATCTCTTTGGGGATATCTATTTGTCTGGGTATGCCCCCCGTTTTGAGTATATTCTCTCTGCACCTCAGCCCTTGGTCAAAACTTTGTGGGGAAGGCCTGTTTTCACTGGCCACCTCCGCATAAGTTTTCTTTTAAGACGCAAAATTGAGGGGACTAGGTGACACCCTAGTTTCTGCCACAATTTTAGGGCTGGGCTTTGGTTCTCTTTTAACCACCTGTTCACCGGACTGCTGAATAGAGTATTACTTTGTACTCTCTTTGATCAGCCAGTCCAATGAGCAGTTCTCATCAAAATCTCTAGCCAAATTCATTTTGATGTACGCGGGCAATGCTTCATAAAATAGATTCACAAATTCTGAGCTCTCAAATTTGGGGTAGTCTTCGGCCATACTTACGCACTTTTTAGTGTAGTGCAGAAAGGAATTTAATTGGGCTTTGACTCGCGCCACATTTCAAACCGCTTTAGCACCAGCGGTGGTGCGATAAAAACCAAACTACTTTTTGCACTGTTGCTTTGTTTCACTCCAGGAATGGATAGTGAAGCAAAGATTTTTTTTTTTTATATATATATATATATATTTTTATTGAAAAAGGAAATCCTTGAGGGGTACAGAAAAAAGAAACAAAGGAGAAGGACATTGGGGGTATATTACATCTCAAGTTCACATATTTAGAAGTTGTAGATATACATTTTACACTCCAGAAAAAAAAGAAAAAAAAAGAGAAAAAAAAAGTTTCCTTCTGTATTATGTACCAGCCAGTTAACCACGGGCTTACACAAAGAAATTAAATGAAATATCGATCCTCCAAACCCCATACCTTCCTTAGTAACACCAAAAAGCGATTAAATCCTCCCTACATGAATAACATTTTATTATATGGTATGGAAACAGCCAACCCAGCAAAACAGGGTGAAAAAAAGGAAAAAGAAAAGAAAAATAAAGAAAGAGGGAAAAAAAATATAGTGTCCTCAGCCTTCTCTTATTCTTAGCTCAGTAAACCAAGGGTAGCTCATTTCTAAGTATGGCATTCATTACATATGAAGCAAAGAATTTGTGATGCTTACCTTCAAATACCCAGGGCAGAAATAAAATTTTTGACTGCTCACTATTAACATTCATTATGGATAAAATATTTTCATAGGCCAAGTGGTCAATTATAGAAGTGGTTCCCTTTTTGTAAAATGTAAGTACTACACCACTTAAGAAAGTAATTATTTTAGGGGTGTCAGATACCTTATTAGATGCATCTTGGGTTTTCCTAGGGACCTTATCTTTGGGGCTGGAGCTTTCCCTATCTGCCCTACTTTTACTATGGGGATATCCCTTACGTATATTAGTATCATATGGGCTATCTGGGTAGCTGGCTCCGCCCTCTGACTCACTATCATAGCTGTTCTCCCCCTCTGAGGTGGAGGAATTTTACTGAATTTAAATATAAATTCTTCCCTAATGTTCTGCAGTTCATTTTTCATAAATTCTTTTAGGGTTTTTAAAATGCCTTAACTATCCTCATTATTTTCACTATGAATGGAGGGGTTTTTATTATTTCTATACCACATTTTTGTTCACTTTACTCTTTCTTTTGCTGGTTTTTAACCTGATGATATTTCTCTCTTAATAAGAAATTTTCTCCCTGGCTCTCTGCAAGTTGTTTGTTTAAACTTTCTATTTGGGATACTAGATTTAGGTTATATCTTTGTAAGGTGGCCATGTTTTGGGCAAACTCATAAATTTTATCCTGGCCTCATTCTGCCTCTTCCTCATCTAGTCTTAAGGAATAATTTTTCCCCTCAGTTGCTCCAATTGTGAGTTCTGTCCTTCAATCTTATTGGACATTTCATCGTTCACATAGAGGAGCAGACCCCAATTTTTGAAAATTATTTCATCGCGCTTTTTTGGTTTGCCAAATTTTAACAACCCTTGAAATATTTGACTTTCGCCACACCATATATTATTTGCAATATTTTTGGCCTTAGTCTTAAGCATCTTAATATAAGCGTCTTTTTCCCTTAATACTTAATCTATTTTTAAGGTGAGTAATAGCTTCTTTTTTAAGCGTTTCTGCCTGACTGATGGGTGATTTTGGGGAACATATTTAAATATTATGTCTAGATTCACTTCTAGTAACAGACATTATTATTTTGGCTTAGTATTTGGTTAAATTAAAATGCTAATACAATTTTGAACAACGAAAAGAAAATTATTATTTTTTAATTTTAAAATATTACAATTTTTTTTTCTAGATAATAATTTTTTAATTTACTATAAAATATGTTATATCAATGTGATAAAGATAATTTCTAGTGGTGCCTTGTTGTTATATACTAGGTTACAATATTATTTATTATTATCTCAGCAGTAACCTCCAATTATGTTGATACGTCTCAGGAGTGTCCTCTAACGTGTTACGTATTGTAATTATGAATATTAATAATTAATAGCAGTATAAAACTATTGTCAGCTATATCTACAATTAATATAGCAGAACTCTGTCATACACTTCAGTGAGATCTCTGTAGTGTACTCCAAAATATCACTATAGAGATATCTATAAATTTGACAACAATAGTATTATTAAAAATTAATATTTAATCCTTTGTTCTGATTAGTTATATTTATAGACACAATGATTATATTTAGGTAGTAAATATCGTATTACTTTTGTAAAAACTAGATTATGAATCAACTTTACACGCTAATTCTGTTACAATTTTCTATACAAAGCAGATCATATAATATATCTCTAAACATTAACCTTACTCATGATAATTCGCTTATTAAAATACCACAAATGAGAATACCAGAACAATCTATAATTAGCCAACAATTCTAATTTACTGCAACTACATCCTATACTATAAAAGGCCAAGTGTGTTTGTCCGAAGCTGTCATGCGCAGTAGAGACAGCACGAGGAAAAACACACCTGGTCTTACAGTCCCTACCTGATCTGCGGTGCAAGCAGAAGTGGGCGTGGCTGAGCGTGAAGGGGGCATGGCCGAGCGTGAAGGTCCGTGAATGGGGCATGGCCGAGCATGAAGGTCCGTGAAGGGGGTGGGGCCGGACGGGCCCGTGAAAGGCCGTGCAGACTGAGAGCTCAAAACAGCTCAAAAGAGGGGAGAGAGGGGGTAGGGAAAACATAAGAAAGGTGAGAGAGAGATCAAGAGGGGAGAGAGAGATCAAGAGGGGAGATAAAGAGAGCAAAAGAGAGGGAGAGAAACATCAAAAGAGAGGGGGAGGGAGAACAAAAGAAAGGGGAGAGAGAGATCAAAAGAGGGGAGAAAGAGAGAGGGGGAAGAGAGAGAGAGGGGGGGGAGAGAGAGAGAGAGAGGGGGGAGAAAGAGGGAGGGGGGAGGATAGAGAGAGAGGGGGGATAGAGAGGGGGGAGGGGGAGAGAGAGGGGGGAAGGAGAGAGAGAGAGAGAGAAGGGGGAGAGAGAGAGAGAGAGAGAGAGGGGAGAGAGAGAGAAAGGGAGAGAGAGGGGGAAGAGAGAGAGGGGGGAGAGAGAGAGAGAGAGAGAGAGAGAGAGAGAGGGGGGAGAGAAAGAGGGGGGAGAGAGAGAGAGAGAGAGAGAGAGAGAGAGGGGAGAGAGAGAGAGGTGGGGGAGAGGGGGGGAGAGAGAGAGAGCAAAAGAGAGGGGAGAGAGAGCAATAGAGAGGGAGGGAGAGAGAGAGAGCAAAAGAGAGGGATGGAGAGAGAGAGCAAAAGAGAGGGGAGAGAGAGAGAAAGAGAGAAAGAGAGAGAGCAAAATAGAGGGGGAGAGAGAGAGAGCAAAAGAGAGGGGAGAGAGAGAGAGCAAAAGAGAAGGGGAGAGAAAGAGAGAGAGCAAAAGAGAGGGGAGCGCAAAAGAGAGGGGGGAGAGGGAGCGCAAAAGAGAGGGGTGAGAGAGAGAGCACAAAAGAGAGGGGGAGAGTGCAAAAGATAGGGGGAGAGAGAGAGCGCAAAAGAGGGGGGAGAGAGAGAGCGTAAAAGAGGGGGGAGAGAGAGCGCAAAAGAGAGGGGGAGAGAGCTCAAAAGAGAGGGGGAGAGAGAGAGCTCAAAAGAGAGGGGGAGAGAGCGCAAAAGAGAGGGGGGAGAGAGAGAGAGCAAAAGAGAGGGGGAGGGAGAGAGCGCAAGGGGTGGGACCGCTGTACCCTGCAAAAAATGGCCCGTGTGAACGGGCTTTAGGACTAGTAAACCTATGAGTTACAATGCTGAACTTATAACAATCAGAGAAATTGTATATTATTAACACAATAACCAATTTATATGCAATTTTTAAGAGATTTCACAATAAATAAGACTGACTTAAAAATATAGTATATATAAAGTCTTTCCAGCAATAAAAATATTTAACACCAATATAATTCATTTAGACTATACAGACCAATGGAACATAAGTTTAAAATACAAAATATTCCTGCCTGTACCTACAATTTATACTTACAAACCACAACTGCAGCTTTAGTTATAGAATACCTTTGATAAAATCTAATAAAATATAAGATCACCATAATACATTGCCAGAACCATGTGAGAGGTCAGCATTTTCCAAAACATTATTTTTCACTGTCATATATAAGGTTATACACATCTAGAAGTGAATATCAGGTCCACATTTGCTTTATAGTGACTAGAATCCAAGGCAGCAGTTCAATTCAGCAGTCAGTGTAAACAGCATCAGCCAGCATGTTCACTTGTTGTGTAAAGGTTTATATCAGGTGATTAAAACCCACCTCCATTCTATAATCATTGGTGAAAACTGGGAACGCCCTTATCGGAGCTGAACATCTCATTAGCCCAGGGAAATGTATGTCTTTTAACAGCCAAATATCTTTTGGTTGTAATACCATTTCTGAACCATCGGTGGCAGCAGACATTGTTAAAGTTTCATTATCAAATTTAAGTACAGAAAGTATATATATTTTTTATCAAATGCCTTTTTTATACACTTATAATCTCCTAGTTTTAATAAACTATATGTTCCATACATGGCCCATTTAGTCTGACCGAGCACGTAATTATAAGTCCAAACATGAGTATTCTACCTATAATATTTTAGAAGATGCATATTGTCATCTTTTCCAGTTATTACAAATATTGTATACTTATGGATATCATTTTAATATTCAGTGTCTGGACTTATGTTTATGACCAATATTCATAGGACATCTTGTTGGTTTATTACATGTGTGAAAAATAAAGAAACAGATGTTGTTATTTTGAAATAAGTCAAACATTTATAAATACCAATGCAGTTATTTATTTTTAATTCATTATATCCAATACAGTATGTAACATGTGATGTATCTCTTAGATCATTATATATATTATTCAGGCAGTCTGCGGTACACATTAATTTATCTAAGAACTATATAGATATGTTTAAACTTTAAATCTTCAAGACTCTTATGCTTCCAAAAATACATAGGATAAGATCAGTGTTCCCTCTAAGGCAGGTTTTGTGAGCCGCCCAGCAGTGAAATAGTTAATAAGGGAACCACACCTTGCAGTCTGCAATGTGTAGTGTTTTCTAATTGCTCTAATTAACTGTTTCATTGCTGGGCCACTCACAAAACTTGGCTTAGAGGGAACACTGGTTAAGATATTTTAAAAATCTTAACTCTTAGGCTTTCAACTTCTCATATTATCATTCTTAGGCATAGACAATCTTTTAGGTTCATATATATATATATATATATATGTTATTTGAGTATTTTAAATAGATTTGAAAATTATAACAATTCATTTTTTTTTTTTTTTTTAAATAAATTTTTTATTGAGGTTATAAGAGTGACATAGCCAATATGAAATAACATGAAATATATATAACATATGATATGACAAACAGTTATGTTCAAAATAAAGTAACAATCTTACATTGAGTCAGTGTGGGTAATCATCTTGAACCTCATTTTATATTTATATTGGTTTCTATAGTGGGTTCCTCAATTGATAAGGAAGGCTGCTCTTGAACCTTACATAACTTATGAACATTTAAGAAGGAACTTGGAATTTGAAGTGGTCACTTTTGGACCTAGTATGGGGATAGAAAGATGAGGAAAATCAGCAGACAAAAGCTGCTTTTAGAAAATGAGAAGAAAAGAGAAAGAGAAAGAATGAGAGCGAAAACGGGGGGGAGTAGGTTGGAACCCTGTTACAAATGTGCTCCATCTTAGGGTAAGAACATAAAGGGAAGATAGCAAGCTGATGGAATACAGCTATGTAGGTGAATAAGAGAGTAGGGCAGTATGAACAAGAGCCACTTAAGTGGGGTTAGTATATTATGGGTCCAGGAGAACTGCGTGAAACTAGCACTTTGACATTGTAATTACCTGGCTAGAGGAGTGTTATAAGAGCTATTATAGTGCGCACCAAGTCTAGAGGTGGGGTGTGTTAGTAAAATGGGGGGTGTAATTCAAATAAGGTTAGAATGTAAATCTTTTCCATAAGAGGTTTTTAGGTGAGTCTGCATAGGTTAAACAGGACATTTTAAATATTTTAAACATTTGGGCTGAGAAGAGGATCACTTTATATGACTGTATATGGGATTCTCAGGGTCTCCAGGATGTACCCCCCTTGTATTGTGAACTGGGTATTTAACCTGCAATCTTTATATATCATATGTATATCTGAAGGGAGTTTAGAGGGGGGAGTTATGTAATTGTATGCCAGTCCTATAGTAACCCTGGAGATCAAGGACTAAATTTGCTCAGTCAGTAGAGAGCACTCTATATCTGTTTTAGAGAAGTACAAACCATTAAAATATGACATATTAAACGTTATAGATCTTTATAAGACTAAGATAATATAGGAGCTTTGATGGAAATTAGATAAAACACTTTCCCATTTAACTAACTTTAAACAGTAGAATTAAAACCACATACATGTAATAGATACTAATCAAGGATTAGAGGGGAAGAGAACAAGTTCTGGGCTGCACAGATGCCTAAGTAACTAATAAGGAGAAGTAATAAAACTGATAGTCACTTCTCCTGAAATAAAAGATATTTTAGCCAATTTTGTACTTATGCAAACATTGCAGAAAATTATTGAGTTCCTACTGCCTCTGTACAGAGCCCTTAACCCACCTCCTGATCTATTTAACTGAAAGCTGTAGAGTACATATTGTGGAGTATCTGAAGATTAATTAGTAATTAACATCATGCCCTAAGCTAAACTAGAGTCCAGGCAGAGCAAACAAACAACGGTGCACTCCTACAATAACAAACACACTATACGCAAGGAGCGTCCGCAACAAAAAGAGGACATCAGTCGAGACCTTCAGCCCACTCCCATTACTGGTACGCCAGGATGTATAAGCAAAATAAAGTTTGGGCTTTGCAGGATTAACAAAGTAGGTAAGCATACCGCAGCTCCATCTCTCAATTCTGCCTCTGCTGTAAGCGGTACCTGCAAACCTCTTAGACATGTAACGTTGTTAGTATTAGCCCCAGACCTTGAAGAAGCTGAGTCTTTTGTTTGTTGTGGAGTTGTGTCCCGGGTCAGGCTTAGAGCAGGAAGTGCCGCTCCCCTTGCAGAATGGTGAGGCATCAGATCAGAGGGCCAAAGTACCTTCCAGGTCAGCGGTTTGCTGGATAATATCGATTGCTGCATAATTATGTCCCAAACTAAGTCCTGGACAGAAAACACTGCTCCCTCTGTGAGATGATGGGGTACTGGGTCACCAATCCAAAGTACCTTGCGGATCAGTGTGGGGGGTAAAAATGAAGAGCTAACCTTTCTTGGCACTTCTGTGATCACATGAGGGTTCTCAAGCGAAGGGACGCTGTACTGATCTTCAGTTCCATGAGGAGCTTGTGAAGTTGCGTTCTTGATGTGCTCGGTCCCATCGGATGATTGCTGAGTGACATCTGGGTTATGTGAGTTATCTCCCATAGTCTCTGGGCCATCTCTGAGAATATCTTGTGTGGGGCAACAGATAAACCTGATCTCCCTGATCAAAATATCATGATGAGCATCCAGTCTATGGATCAGATTGTACAGCGCATTAGCCATCTGGTCTCCCATGTCGATCTATGTAGGCTAATAGATTTCTGAACTGAAGAATATCTCAGAATGGGGTTTAATAGCTATTCTGGAGTCGGCTTTCATAGGACTTCATCTGAGATTCTCCCCAACTCAGTCTGGCTCAATTAAGCTCCGAGGAGCTGCATGGGCTCAGTCTCACTGCGTTCAGCTCTGCTTAGCTCTAGATATTCATACCGCTTCACATTAGCTATAAAATGGCCGCTCCAGGAAGCCAGTTGAGGCTGTAGATGAAACTGTAACGCTCCAAGTTGCCACCTCAGTTCGTCACTGTCTCTGTAAATCCCCAGATACTGATCTACGAGTCATAAGCAATCTTTTTATATATTATTTGGTATAACTGAGCGGTCTAGTAGACAATAAAGTATGTTGTAGGAGCAGAGCTCTCTCTATATGCGACCGCTCAGTTTCCCGGCTTGCTCCGCCCCCCATAACAATTCATTTTAAATTACTCTTTTAAAGTTTCAACCTTATGCTTTCAAGTTACACAGGTTAGGATATTTCTTTGTTTTCTCCTGTTGTTTTCCATAGAGACGTGAGTCTGAACTTCGTGTATTGAACTCAGTATGGGGTAGTTAACACTTAGATGATAAGGGCCACAATCCCTGAGAATCTTGGTATATTCAAATATCAGTTCAGACTGAGCGACTATTGTCTACAGGGGGTCTGTGTCATTCTAGGGGTTAAAACTTCTGTAACTTTATTACACATCTTGGGCAGGAAACTCCATATATGGGCGTTCAAACTTGAGAGTGCCATATGCTAAGATTACTTTGAAGGCAATTCCTTTGAGGAATTGGGAAAAAGGTTTTCAATGCGTCCTTGACAACAAGAAGGGGGTTGGTCTGTTGTAGCTATGGCCCACTCAACTCATATCAGGGGAGATATTAGCTTTGATACATGTGTAGTTTATTCAATGTTACTTCACAGGTGCCGAGAGAGAGAGAGAGAGAGAGTAGAAATAAGAGCGCACTCCTATGGGAATCCTTTTAACAATACCTCACTTTGGCCTAGATTTAGAGTTCGGCGGTAGATGGCCTGCTAACGCCACGCGTGTTTTAGGTCTAACGCACGGCATTGTTTTACTCCAGTATTTAGAGTTCAAATAAGACCATCTAACGATGCTTTTAACGCGTGTATGTCACACGCGTAATCCTGCCCGCGTTAGACAGTCTCCCATAGAGATCAATGGGAAAGGCAAAAAATTGCTTTTTTCACCTAACGCTCGATCTCGTGAGAATACGCACAGCTCGGTCATATGACGCATACCACATCATGCACAACAATAACACGCCGCAAATGTCACAACAACAATAAATCAACAAAGCACACAAGCATTACACATTCACAAGCGGGGGGATTAGAAATAAAATTTAATACGGGGAATACGCATATACTTTAAGATGCGGAAAATCGCAAAATAACAACAAGGAATAAAAAATATATACATACACTAGAAAAAGAATCGCATTCAATATCACTATATATTAGGACAAACATACATATACAACACTTCACTAATAACACACCATCGCAAATTCACATTTAAACAGAATACTATTGGACAATGTTAGAGAAAACGACCACTATGACATCATCGCATTCTACACATTCCACAAATAACTCAAAATGAGCATGCGCAAATTCACACACCTAATACACATTGCAATAATATTATTTGCTAATAAAGCACACCTGAACACTAATTACAAGGGAAATTGGTACATCATTAAACATTTACACAGGGTATATAAGCACCACACAAGCAGGGCTTCTTTGACTGTGTTGCTGTTGGGTCTTTGGAGATTGGAGGTTTAATATTAGAGAGTTGGTGAATTTTTGAGAGTGAGTTAGTGTTAGCGTGAGAGAGTCAGTTGTTAGTGTTATCGTGAGTGAGTTAGTGGGAGTTAGTGGGAGTGGGAGAGAGTCTGTTAGTGGGAGCGTGAGTGAGTTCGTGAGAGTTATTGGGAGTGGGAGAGAGTCTGTTAGTGGGAGCGTGAGTGAGTTAGTGGGAGTTATTAGTGAGAGTTGTTAGTGGGAGCGTAAGTTACTGGTAGTTAATGAGAGTTAGTGGGAGTGTTTGTTAGTGAGAATTAGTAGTAGTGTGAGTTAGCGAGCGAGTGATTTTTCTGTACACTTAACACATTTACACGCAAACACATTCAATACATACATACACTTATCAATAACACTACATACACTCCATACCCCCTACCCCCTCATACTACACTCCATACCCCATTCCCTGTAGTCCCATTCCCTGTAATCCCATTTACTCTTATCCCATACCCCATACCCATCCCATACCCATCCCCTAGTTACATTTAGTTTACATATCCTCCTTTTAGTCTTCTTCTTCTTTTGGTTTATTTAAATACTCCTTACCCTCTTTGTTTTTTTACATCCCTCTCACACTTTAAGCACCTTTTTTGTCTTTTTACTTCTTTATTTTGACCCCCTTTCATTTCATCACACTCACTTTTTGTTTGATTATTTGGGGTTTAGTTTAGGGAAGAGATGGAGGGCAGGCAGGGGACAGGTAGAGGGGGGAGGAGAGGGAGGGGGAGAGGAACAGGGCAGGAAGGGGAGCAGGAAGGGGGGCAGGAAGCGGGGGTGGAAGCGGTGGGTGGACCCAGCCACTTGGTTCAAGATGACCAAGTGCCTGGGCCCAGTGGCGGTCAGAGTAGGGCTTCACAGTCCGGGAAACAGAGGGCATCATCACAGGGGAAGGCCAAGGCGACTAGGGAGGCGAGGTTTTCGATGGAGGAGAAGGAGGCCCTCGTAGAGGCCTATATGGCCAGGCATAGGAGGCTGCAGCACCAAAAGACAACCCCGACTGACAAGAGGAGGCTCTGGAATGAGATCAGAAATGCAGTCAATGCAGTGGGTGGCCGGAACCGAGATATGGATTCGATCAAACATCGCTACCGGGACTGTAAACTGGAACTCAAAAAAAAGTTAGGTCTGGAGGCACGACATGCCGCAGGAACCGGTGGTGGACCTGCCCTTGAAATCGAGTACTGCCGATGGGAGGAAATGTTGCGGCCCAGCATCTCCGAGGTGGAAGTAGTCGGTATCGGAGGAATTGATACCGGGAACCTGCCACTCTCATCTGACGGTAAGCTCATTGAACAATAATTTCACATACGAATGTATTTCAAGGGACACTATACGCAAACCTTTACTTTCATGATTGAGGTAGCGAATACAATTTGACAAAACATTCAAATGTACTTAAATTACCTAATTTGAATCCTTCTTGAGATATATTTTAATGAAGAAATAGCCATGCACACGGTGAAACAATCACAGGAGGCAGCTATATTCAGCTAACAATCAGCATCTTCTAAGCATATTTAGATATGCTTTTCACCAAAGAATATCCAGAGAATTAAGCTAATTAGATAAGAAAAGTACATTCGAAAGTTGATAAAAAATGTATGCTTCGAAATCATGAAAGATAAAACATTGGGTTTCATGTTTTAAGGATCCGATTAATGCTATAACGTTGTTTACACGCATTCAATTACTTTGCGGTTACATCAGTATCTAGGCTATAGGTTAGGTGTGCATTTAAACAGACTGAAAACAAACGCAAAAACATTCACATTGACCAGAGATATCACAAACACGGTTTAGAAAAAGCTGAAATCGTATTGATTGTTTGTTAGATTTCAAAGTGGATTAATGATTCTGCATTTGTAATTGTATCGTAAGCTAAGTCATTTAAAGCTTGATTTGCAAATATGCTAATATATACTTTTTTTTTTTAAATATACAGAGTCTGGGGAGGAGGCAGCACAGGAACCACAGCCTCATGCATCTCCCCGGGATGAGAGTGGTGGGGAGGAATTTCCACTTCGGAGGGAAGAGGCCCCCCGTGACGAAGAGCGCACGGGAGATGATGAAGAGGCCCCGGAAGCAGAGGAGGATCCCGCGGAACCCGAGGACCCTCAAGGACCCGCACCCCCCCGTGCACGGGCACCCCGCCGTGCACGGGTACAACAACAAGCACAACAAGAGGAAATAGCGGAGGTGCAGGTTCTACTGGACTACATAGACCAGATGCGTACCTCCCGGATACAAAATATCGGACGCAATAGAATACTTGATGGCCAAAATCAAATTATTCAAGGACAAAACCAAATTATCACCATACTCCATCGAATCGAAGAAGGACAAAACAGAATATTTCAGCTTCACCAAGAAATGTTCAATTTTTTCCGGGAGGCGCATGCTGGTCTACCTCCTGGTCCGCCTCTTGCTGCTGGGCCTCTTGCTGCTGGGCCTCTTGCTGCTGGGCCATCTCCTCCTGCCGGCCCATCTCCTCCTGCCGGCCCATCTCCTCCTGCCGGCCCATCTCCTCCTGCCGGGCCATCTCCTCCTGCCGGGCCATCTTCTCCTCTTCTGCCATCTTCTCCTCTTCAGCCATCTTCTCCTCCTCAGCCATCTTCTCCTCCTCAGCCATCTTCTCCTCCTCAGCCATCTTCTCCTCCTCACCTTGGTCGTCCCAGTACTCTTCCTTCCACTCTTCCCACAACATCTCCAAGGAGAACTCTTCGGAGTCGGCAGTTGCCTCTCCCAGAGCCTCAGCCCCGTGGGAAGAGGGGAAGGAAGAGGAAGTAAGTATTTGTTTTCATCTTTAATGTTTTTTTTAATTTAATGTGTAATGGATAGGTATGTGATGATGTGGTTTCCTACACTTGTGGACCACACTCTGTATATAATCGACTTCTATGGGACCGGGTCCATGGAGGCAGATTGTTTGCAGAGTGTGGGTTATAAGTGTGTGAAAACCACATCATCACATACCTATCCTTGTTCATGATATTGATTGGTTTCTGTGATGTGATGTCCAAACTGTTTCCCAAATCACAAACAAAATTACCATTACAATTATCCATGATGGCATATTACTGTTTGAATGCCAATAACACAGCTTAAAGGGACAGTCATAAAATTATTGATTACAAAGAAAACACTGTATTACGCATTATCAAGTTGGAAACAACAAAACATGGAGAAATACGTGTGACTTATGTGCTTAACCTTGTATCTATGACTATGAAAAATGTCCACTTATTTGTTGTTCAGACATAACAACATTTTAGATATCAATGATCAATACATGGTCAATAATATGCTGTATGAGCACAATGTTTTACATATACAAATGCTATCCAAATGCCCTCTAGTGGTCAAATTGTATAATGATTACATGCACTCTTCAAGCTCGAAGAAATGAGCACACGAACCTCATAGGTTTAGCTAGCAAATTTAAATAAACACAGACAAATGATCAATTGGTGAGAAACATTTGAGATCATTGATATTACATAATTGACTTTTAGAATAATGAAAAACATTATTTGTTTTCTAAACTGTCCCTTTAACAAAATTACATATGCTAACACATATTTGAAGCTTGTTGGTATATCTACATGTACTTTGTGAAAAAATAAATATTGAAATCACATTTATATTGACGTGTTAAATAAAGTCTATTTTCTTAAAGAGACATTATTGTGTTAATATTTTATTGGAAAGACATTTGTTTGAACAATGAATATGGTTTAAAGTCCTTTTAGGAGTGGGGGGGGGGTTTAAAATATGATAACAATAATATATTTGAAGATTAAACAATGTGTAACTCATACATGATACAAAAAACATTTGCATTCAAGGGACAGTATACTATATTTTTAACAGAACTGTATGTAATAGACACTACTACAAACAACAAGATTAACATATACTGATATCAATATTACAAAGCTTCAAACACTTTCAAATAAAATCGGGTTAGCTCTATTGAAAATATAGATGAACCCCCATTACAAACGTAAAACAAGACAATACCACATCATTAACATATGAAAAGACCCTTTACACAAACAGGAGAAAGCTGGATATGGTACTCACATGAAACTCAGAGGCTTTGCGAGGAGTCTGAAAATTACTTAAATTTTCGTAGAACAGAAGCAAAAATAAACGTATTGGTTAAACAATGGACTATCTAACTAGAGACAAAATAAAAGCTTTTGATTTATAATGTGAGTGTCTAATGAACCTTTAATAAAATATACAACGAAATTACATTTAGAAGAAGTCGGCATCATATATTTAGCATATGATAAATATAAATGCATATTGATTACTTTATTCAAACACAATAGCGCATATTTATTAATTAGATATGTTTAACATTAAACACAACAGTCATTTTTCATAAAAAGGAACATTGTTGACAAACATATTAAACATGGACTATAGAGATTTGCACTTGCCTCGAAATATCATATGCATGAAAACATTTTGCTTTCGTTCGTTTATTCAACCAGACATCCAGCAAAAGAGAATGTGTTGGTCTTCATCAGCTACGGGTCAACAATGTAACATGATGCAAATAATACATATTCGCAAGGTTTTTAAAATTGGCTGCAGTTACGAACGTTTTTAACGTGCACAAATATTGCGGGACTACGTAATACAATCAGACGTTTTTTTAACTTTGCATGTGACGTCTTAACATGGCGCTTCCTTGATCACGTAAGAACGCCATCCAATGAAAGGCACATTCTTGATCACGTAAGAACGCCCAAAAAAAAAAGGCGCATCCTTGATCGCGTCAAAACGCAATCCAATAAAAGGCACATTCTTGATCACGTAAGAACGTCAGTCAATACAAGGAATCATTGGACAGCCTGGCAGGTGACGTCTTAAGCAACATGGCGCATCCGAGATCGCTGAAAAACCGCAGCCAATACAAGGACTCAGTGACATCTTGGCATATCACTAAGAAACGTATTTATATTTTAGGAACTAGTATGTGTCTAGATTGCTATCTAGGAATGTCACCAAATCATGAATCATCTTTTCGGACTTGACTGTCCCTTGAACTATAGCTATGGTGTATATCTTTAACATTTAAAATATACACATGAGAAATACATATGCCATTGATGTTTTAAGATATGTTTGGATTGTTGTGGAATAACAATAGTTATACATGGATTGATTAAACGTGTCATTAATTCAAGTTTAATTATTGTCAGCCTACCTATAGCCATATATGGGAGGAGATGTATTTTGTTAACATATTTGTTAACAAATATTCATCATCTAAATTATTTGCATTACACACAGAGATTTATTTGGTTACACTTTTACAATAATATAGAATTGAAAATGAAATACATGTGCTGTCAACATTACAATAAGATTGTTTATTAATAAGATTATATGTCCTTGTTCATGTAAAAAGGACAAAAAAGCTTTAGAAATGGAAATACATTCATTAACAATTGTGCTCACCATCACTTAAAGGGACATGATTTTGATTTTAAAAAGAACATACACATAGACAATACTATTTCAATAAAATGAACACTTTACAGGGATTATATCATTGTATCAATACTCAGATCATTTGGTAAAGGTGCATCAATTCATGCAGAGTTTCTAAATACACACATGGATCTGAACATTGAAATATACATATATACACAAATAACAATCTATATATACATATATAAAACAATTACTATGCTAATCATAATCATGCAATGATAAATCTAAGAGAAAAATATATAAAGACAAATAATAAGATTACATTGGAGATGTTAATCTTAAAGTCATTTACAATTGTCTTACATATATGATTTTATTATTAAAACATTTTTGGTAGGTCCCTTTAAGGATCAACAACATAAACTAGAGCTTTAAAAAAATAACATGAATAATCAGGACAAAGATTCGTGCAATAAAATGTCTTTTATTAGTATGTAAGAAAACATCCACAACGTTTATAAATAATCTTGTAAAAATAAGGAATATATGAGCCATATGACAAGGTAACACAGTGCATCACAGTCCATGAAGAGAGTTGCCAAGGGCCACCATAGCCCCATTGGAGACATATGACAAGGTAACACAGTGCATCACAGTCCATGAAGAGAGTTGCCAAGGGCCACCATAGCCCCATTGGAGACATATGACAAGGTAACACAGTGCATCACAGTCCATGAAGAGAGTTGCCAAGGGCCACCATAGCCCCATTGGAGACATATGACAAGGTAACACAGTGCATCACAGTCCATGAAGAGAGTTGCCAAGGGCCACCATAGCCCCATTGGAGACATATGACAAGGTAACACAGTGCATCACAGTCCATGAAGAGAGTTGCCAAGGGCCACCATAGCCCCATTGGAGACATATGACAAGGTAAAAGAGGGCATCACAGTCCATGAAGAGAGTTGCCAAGGGCCACCATAGCCCCATTGGAGACATATGACAAGGTAACACAGTGCATCACAGTCCATGAAGAGAGTTGCCAAGGGCCAGCATAGCCCCATTGGAGACATATGACAAGGTAACACAGTGCATCACAGTCCATGAAGAGAGTTGCCAAGGGCCACCATAGCCCCATTGGAGACATATGACAAGGTAACACAGTGCATCACAGTCCATGAAGAGAGTTGCCAAGGGCCACCATAGCCCCATTGGAGACATATGACAAGGTAACACAGTGCATCACAGTCCATGAAGAGAGTTGCCAAGGGCCACCATAGCCCCATTGGAGACATATGACAAGGTAAAAGAGGGCATCACAGTCCATGAAGAGAGTTGCCAAGGGCCACCATAGCCCCATTGGAGACATATGACAAGGTAACACAGTGCATCACAGTCCATGAAGAGAGTTGCCAAGGGCCACCATAGCCCCATTGGAGACATATGACAAGGTAACACAGTGCATCACAGTCCATGAAGAGAGTTGCCAAGGGCCACCATAGCCCCATTGGAGACATATGACAAGGTAACACAGTGCATCACAGTCCATGAAGAGAGTTGCCAAGGGCCACCATAGCCCCATTGGAGACATATGACAAGGTAAAAGAGTGCATCACAGTCCATGAAGAGAGTTGCCAAGGGCCACCATAGCCCCATTGGAGACATATGACAAGGTAACACAGTGCATCACAGTCCATGAAGAGAGTTGCCAAGGGCCAGCATAGCCCCATTGGAGACATATGACAAGGTAACACAGTGCATCACAGTCCATGAAGAGAGTTGCCAAGGGCCACCATAGCCCCATTGGAGACATATGACAAGGTAACACAGTGCATCACAGTCCATGAAGAGAGTTGCCAAGGGCCACCATAGCCCCATTGGAGACATATGACAAGGTAACACAGTGCATCACAGTCCATGAAGAGAGTTGCCAAGGGCCACCATAGCCCCATTGGAGACATATGACAAGGTAACACAGTGCATCACAGTCCATGAAGAGAGTTGCCAAGGGCCACCATAGCCCCATTGGAGACATATGACAATGTAAAAGAGGGCATCACAGTCCATGAAGAGAGTTGCCAAGGGCCACCATAGCCCCATTGGAGACATATGACAAGGTAACACAGTGCATCACAGTCCATGAAGAGAGTTGCCAAGGGCCAGCATAGCCCCATTGGAGACATATGACAAGGTAACACAGTGCATCACAGTCCATGAAGAGAGTTGCCAAGGGCCACCATAGCCCCATTGGAGACATATGACAAGGTAACACAGTGCATCACAGTCCATGAAGAGAGTTGCCAAGGGCCACCATAGCCCCATTGGAGACATATGACAAGGTAACACAGTGCATCACAGTCCATGAAGAGAGTTGCCAAGGGCCACCATAGCCCCATTGGAGACATATGACAAGGTAAAAGAGGGCATCACAGTCCATGAAGAGAGTTGCCAAGAGCCAGCATAGCCCCATTGGAGACATATGACAAGGTAACACAGTGCATCACAGTCCATGAAGAGAGTTGCCAAGGGCCAGCATAGCCCCATTGGAGACATATGACAAGGTAAAAGAGTGCAACAGGCACAACAATAAACTTTTAAAAAGGCCAAATGGCAACAATAAAACTAAAAAATCAACATGTGGACGGAGGATTCTTATCTGCCACCATGGAGCATCTCCAGATCCTCCACTTACTGGTCATCCTCTTCATCGTCCTGTGCATGTCCAGCTCCAGATTCAGGCCTTGAACTTAATCTCATAATTTCACGCAGAGTCAAGTCCTGAACCCGGAGCTGGGCCTGCATGGTGTCGTTCATCCCTCTCAGGACAGCTGCGTTCCTCAACACGGCCTGCTCTACTCTTGCTATACCTTCTAGCATGAGCCATGCTGAGTCATAGCCTAAAATAAAGAATAAATTAAATATTAAGGATAATTACACAACAGACGAAAAAATTATAAAACATACATTGTCATCATAAAGACAAATAATTATTTACATCAATTAGTTTACATTTATTCTTTACACATGAATTAGGTTATTCAGACAGACAGAAATCATTAAAGGGACATTTTAATCAAACATGTTGTCCCCTTTAATTGGTTTTAGATGATCCACTTATACAGCTTGAGTGTATCAAATCTTGTTAAAGGATTTACATTGTACTTACATTAGCAATTTAAATATTTCAATTATACTGTGGTAGGCACACCTATCCTTAAACATTTTGGCATTGAGGACAAGCTGTGTAAACATAGCAACCTGAAGAAATTACATTCCCACTGGGTTAGACAAGAGATAATGTATCAACATTTGTACATTAATTGTTGGATCCAAGTAGTGGTGATTGGTATATGTAGTGATATCCAATTAAAGGGACACTGAACCTAAATATTTAATGGACTGATTCAGATAGAGCATGACATTACAAATCTTTAAAACTTACACATATTAATTAAATGTTTGAAATCTATAGCTAGATTTTGAATGCAAGAATGTTGCTTTTTAGGGAAGCCAATATTTGTTTATCAACTTTGTTTGTCCCTGCTGGTTGATGGATACATTCATCCAACAATAAAGAAATGATGGCCAGAATTTTTTTATTGTTTAAACTAATTATAGGCATTTCTTTGTTTCAATAAAGATATCAAGAGAATGAAGAATAATTCATAAGAGTATTAAATTATAAATTTGATTAACATTGCATGCTGGATTTGAATCACAATTGAAAATATTAACCTTCACTGTACCTTTAAGTATCTTATAACATGTATTTTGAATGATACTTACAGCTGTGCCTGGGAAGGACAATCCGACACCCAGGACAATGAAGGTTGAGACAGGGGGGAGGGATGGGATTGGCTTGGGGAGGGGTGAGCTGCCGCTCCAGGGTAGGCCGTACAGCTGGGGAGTGGGGAGTTTGGGTCTGGGCAGCTGTACGGGCCATAATACGGGGAGAGCGGCGAAGGGGGGTGTAGGGGCGTTTTTTGGGAGGGACAGGAAATGATAAATGGGAAGGGCCGGCAGGGGTCTGGGCATGGGCAGGAGTCTGGTCATGGGCAGGGGTCTGGGTCTGTGCAGGGGTCTGGGCATGGTCAGGGGTCTGTGCATGAGGAGGGGTCTGTGACTGTGCAGGGGACTGGGCAGGGGCGGAAACCAGATGACCAGAAGTGGTGGATCCATCTGAAAATTTAAAAAAAAAATATTAACATCTCATACATCCTGACATCAAATCAACGCATTTCAAATTGATTATGTTTTCAATATACTTCGAAGTGTGTTTGAATTTTTTAAAAATTCAGAAATGAGGATATGGTATGTATATAGGCACTCAGATGAATATCAATGACTGTCTGTACAATTATAACATTCTTATTGTGTTTTGGCCTGGAATATGCATGTGACATAATGATGGCATGATTTTTCAATATTTTATATTCAAAATTTTTCATGCTGCCTGATATAGAAAGGGGGCAGTAGTGTATTTGAACAGACAAATAATATTCCTTTTTAAAGTGCAAAAGCTGTAGAATTTGAATGTCTTCAATGAAATTATTTCAAATAAACAAACATGTTGGAAACATGATAGATATATTTCACATACCATTACACTCCAAGGCAGCCTCTTCCTCCTCCGTCACATATGTTAAATCAATCTCTGTAAAACATAACATGTTGTGTACACGTTAACAACAGATATTATAACATATGTTACTGTTGTTCAAAGACACACATCAATGTTGCATTAAAGATATACACACCCAAAGTTATGATTTACATCATTTTGATGGAGCATACAAATTACATTATATTTGTTATTCTCAATGATTCATATTTTCGATGTATTGTTTGGATTAATGTAAAAATCATAAAAGCATAGTACATAGAACATTTAAGATTTCTCATGTGTGTATCACTTGATGACTGTTGTCAAAAAAGAACATGGAAACAAACATATGTTATACATCTTCTGAATAACAAATGTGTAGACTAATAAAGTTTAAATTATTAATCGTTAAATATTAAAAGAAAATTAATATATAATCAGAAGAGAAAATGATATGTTTGTTTCAAATGTTATGCTTCATCAGAATCATGCTCATAATATTGATTACCAATACACCTTCAATTACATATAACGGAGTCAATGGACTTACCAGGAGACCGCAAAGGCGGCTCTATGTCACTGCTGGATTCCTGTGGGCTCACCACACCAACTCTCTCTATGAATGATATAGATATATATTAGGAAACACATTTGGGATATCACTAAATCACATCTGTCTCGAATTTTACCATTAATCAACTTGAAAATGTGAAGAATAGAGCAGTCATTACAACAGAAAATGCTTGATTGAATCAAGGGGATTCTGTTCAAAATTCTGTATTGAACATATGTTTAATTTCAGACTATATTAGACATCAAAATCATCTCATACGATGCTATTGCATATCTAAATATACCCATTGATCAATGTTCTTAAAAGAATACACACAAACCACATTTTGAAGAGCATCTGTTGACAAATCTAAACAAACACATGTGGCACATCGAGCCATTTGTGCAATGTACAGTAATCTTGTTTAGGACACAACACATATTTATCACAATACAAAACAAAATTGATTATTACAAATATGTAATCATGGTGCTGTTAGAGTATGCATACATCTATAAAGTAACTCCAACAGTGAATATGTGAATTATATATCAATATTGTTTAATCCAAAGAATGTAAAGATGAATGAATCTATTTTGTCTTAAAGGGACACTGACATGATTAATTTAAATCATTGATTTCTATGTTCAAACTGTTCAAAATGATTTAACATTGACTCCTATTATAATTAGAATGTTGCTAAATTTTAATCTTAAAGGCAGATAAGCAATATTGGATTCAATAAATATTGTTTATTGAAGGTATCCACCAATCATCAATAAAAACCCAGGTTGGTCAACCAAAATTGAGATGCAGATAAACGTACATTCTTGATTTTAAAATACATTTAGCAATAGAATATGTCACATATGATGATAGTATTATATTTTAATGTTTATTAATATTGCATACTCTATCTGAATGACAACATTAATAATTGTAGCTCAGTATCCCTTTAATATAAAATTAAATTGATTTGACAATGTTGTTGTTAATGAATTCTCTACTCCATATGTTGATGTAATGAATGGTATTGAGCATGCAATTCAAATCGAATATGTTATTTAAGTATATCCGAAGAATTATTTAAATTTACATCTATTAAAGGGACATTACATATAAATATTGAACAATGTGGATTTAGTATGTAATGTTCTGTCCATGTTTCTAAGACAAATGTCAATTAAAATGAGACATACCATACTGTGACAAGCCCTGGCTTGAGGATCCAGCAGCAACATCCATATCTGTAATATATTAAATGAGGATTGCATATCATTAATACAAATCATGCCATGTTTAAAAACTTTACATTATTAACAAATCAATTTAAAAATATTAATCCTTTGGTAGTCCCATGAGTTAATTGTTTCCTCAATTAAATTCATGAAAAATATATCCTGGACTCTTATTTTCAATCAGTTGTGTTGTTTACTGTATCTTTAATATTTTTTTGTTGTTATTTCATAATCATCAATTGATGGCCATATGTTATAATTTATTTGTATTCTTCGTTTTTTCTTAGCTATAATATTGAAAATAAGAATACTGTATTCTTCACTAATATAATAATTCACATTTAATTTTGACCAACATGTGTAAAGCAATGCCACTTACAGCAAAGCCATGTTAACGTTGATGAGAAATTCCATTTTCGCGATCATTGCGCAATGATTCCAAGCGGAATTACGCATCCGTCATTTGACCAACATGTATAAAGCAATGCCACTTACAGCAAAGCCATGTTAACGTTGATGAGAAATTCCATTTTCGCGATCATTGCGCAATGATTCCAAGCGGAATTACGCATCCGTCATTTGACCAACATGTATAAAGCAATGCCACTTACAGCAAAGCCATGTTAACGTGTATGAGAAATTCAATTTTCGCGATCATTGCGCAATGATTCCAAGCGGAATTACGCATCCGTCATTTGACCAACATGTATAAAGCAATGCCACTTACAGCAAAGCCATGTTAACGTGGATGAGAAATTACATTTCCCCTCTGTGACGCATATTCTGCAGAGCGCAAGAAACATCATTCCTATTTCATGTGTCACTAATCTAAAATCAGATATCTAAACATCATATGTAGTGTATGTGGTGAGATCTGTATAGGTTTAGTATCTGACTATATACACATATTTGGATAAAAATAACAAATATTAAGATATTATATGAAGTTGGATAATTACCTTGTTCAGATTCTCTATCTCCTCCCAGGCCACCGGACGGAGAAGCATCTGCCCTGGCCCCCGCGTCAGGACTTTCAGATCCCTCAGCTGGGAGGGAAGAAGAGGAGGCCGAGGATGGCGAGGATCGAAATCTTTTGGGGACCCGGAGATTGAGGAGCTTGCATAAAGTCACCTCATAAGGGAGTAGGTACAGTTTCCGCGGGGCCTCTCTTTTGCCACCTCTTTTACGGGCTTGTACCCAGTCCCTTATGAGGTTGACTTTTTTGGATAAACGCAACCTCATATCTCCGAATCTCCTCATGATCTGATCCTGGGTCCTCTGGACGTCACACACCAATCTAACTGCATTGGTGATAGACTCCCAGAGGGCCTTCTTAACATGCGCATCTGTCAACCTCCTCTTGTTCCCAAACAGCTGGGGATAAAAGTCCTTGACGGCGTGGACCAGTGCAGCGCTCTCCTCCTTGGTGAACCTGGGAACTGACATGCCTGCTGGGTTGTATAATAAATCCCGGTATATTATAATTAGAATATATACTGCCTGCAGGCATTAGAGAACTGACAAAGATGGCAACGTGTAATGGACTTTTATATGGTGAAGTAAACATGAGATGCACCATGGGACAAGTTATCTGTACATCTGATTGGATAAAAGTTTGAAATATTGTTATAATGTCTGTGAGACCATCCTGACTCAAGTTGTGTTTGTGTGATGAACTCGGATTGGCCGTTCATTAATGTTTCATATCTTATTAACTTCCTTACACATACCGCTTGGTGGTGCTGTTACTTCATTTTTCATGTAGACTTATTAGTAACTCATGGGCCTGTCATGCGGATATGTGTGACGCAGATTTAATATCCGTGATCCGTTAAATATTAATGATTAAATCCTCTTTAAAATCTAATACTGTCACATTATTAAATGTTGTAGACATTTATCGGTTTAATAACGGTCTGTTTCTTTAATACAAATACACATTTAATATTGTATGTCTTTATTGTTCTTAAAATAAATTTGTTGACTTATTGAGAATTATTGACATTGCTCTATTAAATGTCTTTATAATGCACATTGATTGTGTGCTATTGCGTGACATTAGACTAATGTTTAAAGATGCTAATCTGGTGTTTCAAGATGCATTTCCCACGCAATATTTCTTAATGTTCAAAATCAGGTTAGAATGTCAGTAACTTTGATAATCTGTTTATAAATGTTAAACTACATGTTTGTTTGTTATTAGCAAATAAACCTCGAGCTTGTATTTCTCTGAAGTGCTCATATATGTTATTGTGCAATGGCGTCTTTAGTTTTAAATAGACATTACAAACAAACAATTGTATCAAATGATCTGTAGAGATAGAAGATTGTTTAGACTTTAAAATGTAAATCAATTTCTCTTAGTATTTATATATCCTCAACAGAAGAAATTTCAATGCACATGGTTGAGCCAATCACATAAGGCATCTCTGTGCATCCACCAATCTTCATCTACTGAGCCGATCTCGATATGCTTTTCCAGCAAAGTATGTCAAGATAGGAAGAGAAGTAAATACACTATTTAAAGCTCTTAAACGGACACTGTCCTAAAAAATTTAGCATTGGTGATTCAGATTGAGCATGAAATGTTAATCAACTTTATAATTTAATCCGATTATCAAATGTTAACAGTTATCTTGTTATCTTTCTTTGCAAATCAATAATGATATTTTATATTACGGACAATTGTTTCCAAAAAACCTGGGTTGTCCTTGACGATTGTTGGATCAATTATTCCAAACAAAATAAGCAAGTTCTGTCCAGAGTACTGAAGCAAATAAATTATCTTTTTAATGCCTTTATTTTAAAGTAATGATAGCAACATCACAAGGAGCATTCATAATATGAGACAATTTTTAAAGTTGCTTAAAATAGAATACTCATTCAGAATGTATAAATCATTAATTTTTTAACTGTCTACCTTTAAGTATATTTTTAGTTAATGTCCCTTTAAATAAACATTTCACAATAATGCTTAAAATATCAGAAACCTAGGCACCTTCCTTTTGCTAAATTAGTCTAACATATGAGTAAAGCAAATTTAGATTAACTTCTAGATTGTTTTACACACTGACTGAAATATATTTATTAAAGGAGGTATTTTTGAGCCTTCAGCTTAGAGGGACATTAAGCTATATGTTATGTATGCATTTTGTATAATATTCTAATATTTGACCAACTTAATATGTTTTGTTATTCAATCATTATATTGTAATTATATATATTCTTGTATTAAATACATCTCTACATAGGCTATTTTGATGCTGATTGTTGGTTGCATAGAGATGCCTTATGTAATTGACTAAGATATGTGCATTGATGTATTTTTTTAAAAGTATATTTAAAGACTGAATGTAACTCTATATTACTTTATAAATATGTTTAAATTCTTGTATGATATTTTTAACAATCTATACACAATATGCTTTGTGAATGTCCCTTTAAGGACCCAAACATTTGGAATGTTGATTTAAACTAAAGGGGACTTAAAATTCTATATAGATATTTGATGTCTAACCCAAGAGGTAAGATTTTTAAAAATACATAATATTACTAAGTATAGTTAAATGACTCCACTAGAAAATTACATAGATTAACCTGGCATCCAATAACTAGCTTGTGAAAATTATCAAGTTAAATGACCTACCATTTATACAAGTAAATTTTTTTAAATTTTTTTATAAAAATGTTTAGAGATACCTAAGGAAGATACAAGATCTTATAAAATTAAATTTACATTCAACAACACTGTCACTTTAATGTAATTGAACCACTTCCCCTTCTTAAAAGTTAAAATAATTTTTTTTTTAATACATATCCAAAATTAATTTAATATCTACATTTTCAAAATAAAAGCATCGAAGGATCTCACTCCCCAATTAATGTTATAAAAGATAGTTTAATGTAATATTCTCGGAATCAGTTGATTTTCGAATATTAATGCATTATTTGATCTTATGCATGTGCTTGTCAAATAGCCAACTACCAGTCATGGGAGTCAAACTTTTTTTTATTGACAGATTATATTCATATTTAGTATAATCTGTTCAAAAGAATGTATTTAATAATAAAAAGTTTATTATTAACATGTAAAAATTAAAAAAAAAAAAAAGTTTATAGAAAAAAAAAAAATATTCCTGGAAGTCATCAGATGCCAATCTGAAATGACAAATAAAAAAATGGAACAAAGTTAATACACACATTGTCAAATATTCATAAAATACATTTACAATCATCTTGTGTCTATGCTCTAACTTTGTTCAACATTTTTGAAAGATATTTATTAAATTGATTTAAAAAAAAAAAAAACATACACCATTATATTGTTGAATCAAAATTCTATTTAAATATCCAAATTTCTAATTATACATAATAATGTATATCACATTTCAACAATATATGTATGCTGAACATAAATGTAATATTTCATGTCCATTCAAATACCTCTATATCAACTATAATATGTATTCCTTTTTTGGATTGTGATCCCTAAATATCTAATGATGAAATAAGTATGACTAATGTATGTAAGCTAACAATAATCAACATTCTTCATGTGATTCTTAACTAGCATGCACCAACCTGGATAATGCATGGTCTTTGAAAGTCAATTCAGGGGTAAACAGTTGATCTTCAATAGGTGTCTTATTCATCATTTCATTAAATAGAGGACTGTGAAATACCATCTAAAAAAGTAAAATTATCTAAGTGTCTGATTGTGATCCCTAAATATCTACTAAAGAACTAAATATGACTAATGTATGTAAGCTACTAATATTCAACAGTCTTCACTAGCATGCATTGGTACACCAACCTGGACAATGCATGGTCTTGGAAAGTCAATTCAGGGGTAAATAGTTGATCTTCAATAGGTGTCTTATTCATCAGTTCATTAAATAGAGGACTGTGAAATACCATCTAAAAAAGTAAAATCATCTAAGTGTCTGATTGTGATCCCTAAATATCTACTAAAGAACTAAATATGACTAATGTATGTAAGCTACTAATATTCAACAGTCTTCACTAGCATGCATTGGTACACCAACCTGGACAATGCATGGTCTTTGAAAGTCAATTCAGGGGTAAACAGTTGATCTTCAATAGGTGTCTTATTCATCAGTTCATTAAATAGAGGACTGGGAAATACCATCTAAAAATTAGAAAATCATATAAGTGTCTCCAATAGGATGTCTACACAGCCTTATTCTATCAAATAGTTTGCACTTACCATGTGAACATGTCTTTGTATGGTTTTCAAGGTCAGCAGAATTGAAAGATAATGCCAGACATGATCCCATTGGTATACTTCAATTTCAATCTTGGCTTTTCCCACTGTCAGTCTGGGCAATCTTCACTGTCAGGCTTCTAATTGTTCCCTTTCAGTCTTTAGATTAAGTCATCTCCCTAATGGAAGAAATATTTTAAATAAAATTCATACAAGTGTGTGAATCAGTTCTGTACCCCTCTCCCACCCCCCATTTCATAATAAATTTCTGTCACTAGCTTACTAAGCGTGTGTAGCAACTTGTGTTATTTTCTATCAAGTGTGAAGATGAGTCATATTGAGCAGAACAAACCTCTAATGTGTGACATTGAACCATAGTCATTCTAGAGGATCCCTTTCTGAGTATGTACATTTTAAGTAATGTGTAAACTAAATACTATTTTTGAAAATGTATGCCATATGATGTATTTGTGTACAATTCATGCCAGCAACAGTCCAGACATTTATACTTACCAGCTGATGTCCTCTTTAAAAACCAGGTGGCAAAGACTCGCTACAGGACCCAATGGCCAGGGCATCACCTATATTAATAAATGATACAAATTTTTAGCATTTGATGAACAATCCTAACATGTTTGCATAATTCTCTACTTGTCATTTCCCTAGAGTTCACATCTATTGAAAATACTACAGTCTAACTTATATTCTTTACCGTCTAAAGTGGCGGTTGATGACGTCTGCTCTGACATCGAGTCCCTCGTCCTGGAATTCCCCCTCTAGAACAGGATCATCCTCCTCATCTCTGAGGAGGTCTCTGTCCACCGTGACGGCCTGCAGCATCCCAGCCTGCTGTGCAATATTATGCAGGACGCTACAGGCTACAACAATCTTAGCCACCTTCTTTGGGTTGTACTGGAGTGCTCCTCCAGAACGGTCCAGGCACCTGAATCTCATCTTCAGGAGCCCGAACATCCTTTCAACCACCGCCCTGGTTCTCTTATGAGCCCTATTGTAGCGCTCCTCAGACACATCAGTCGGGCTACGCAAGGGGGTAATGAGCCAAGGCCGGCTCATGTACCCAGAATCACCTATAAATTATGAACAGAACATAATTCAAACAGAATCCTTAAAATAGTATATTGTTTTATAAATAAATTTGTGTACACGATAATCCATATTAAAAATTTGTTAAGAAAAATCCAAAAATAAAGTTCTATATTATTCTGTATCTTGCCATTTCAGCTAAGACATGCTACATATGCGTATTTCTCCAAAAAAAAACCTTGTGTAAAATGCTAACTACATGGTTACATTGCATTCTCTATCTGAGCATTTAAGGTAAGACATGCTACATATCTGCATTGAACTAAAAGTACACATTAGTGGAAAGAGACAATGACATGGTTAAATTGCATGAGCTAATATCTTCCCATTTCAGCTAAGACATGCTACATATGCGTATTTCTCCAAAAAAAAACCTTGTGTAAAATGCTAACTACATGGTTACATTGCATTCTCTATCTGAGCATTTAAGGTAAGACATGCTACATATCTGCATTGAACTAAAAGTACACATTAGCGGAAAGAGACAATGACATGGTTAAATTGCATGAGCTAATATCTTCCCATTTCAGCTAAGACATGCTACATATGCGTATTTCTCCAAAAAAAAAACCTTGTGTAAAATGCTAACTACATGGTTACATTGCATTCGCTATCTGAGCATTTAAGGTAAGACATGCTACATATCTGCATTGAACTAAAAGTACACATTAGCGGAAAGAGACAATGACATGGTTAAATTGCATGAGCTAATATCTTCCCATTTCAGCTAAGACATGCTACATATGCGTATTTCTCCAAAAAAAAAACCTTGTGTAAAATGCTAAATACATGGTTACATTGCATTCTCTGAGCATTTAAGGTATGACATGCTACATATCTGCATTTAAATAAAAGTAGACAGCGTCGGTAAATAACAAATGGTTAAATTGCATCCTATAGCTGAACATGACGCTAACATTTTAAAACTACAGTGGCAATTGTCACAATAATTAACCATGTTGTGCACAAATACTCACCAACGAGATAACCAGGGGGCATTTGTCTTTCCTCAAACTGTCTCCACAGGGACGACAGAGAGAGGATGCGGGCATCATGACAAGCACCTGCAAAATTCGCACACACATGCATAATCCTCATCCGTGCGTCACAAACATACTGCACGTTGAGGCTATGAAAATGTTTGCGATTTCTGAAGGGCAAGTCATCAATTGGAGCACGCAGCGCAATGTGGGTACAATCTATGGCTCCCAAGACATTGGGCAATTGAGCAATATCAAAGAATTCCCGCTTCAGGCGCCTCCAATCACCATCACTCTGTGGGAATCCTATGTATTGATTACTGATACGTACCATGGCGTCCAGAAAGTTATCAAACACCACAGAGAATGTACCTTGAGCCAGGCCATGCATGTACAGTTGTCCGGATTGAAAACTCCCGGAGGCCAGGACGTAAAGACAGCTTAGCATCTTACTCATGCCGGGAACAGCAGTCCTTATTTGTATACGTGGCTCCAAATGAGGTTTAAGAAGCTCGTAAAGGCCAATGAGCTGTTCGCCATCGAGCCGATACTTATCAAAAACCTCAAAGTCGCTCATGTTTTCCAAGGTGGGTCTCACCCTGTAGACACGAGGACCTCGAACCAGACGACCCCTTCGTCTCGGTCTGAGCCGCCGAGGCTGCCTGATTCGACCAACAGCTAGTTCGCCAATAGCAGCACCAGCAGTGTCTACCATGTCATCGTCATCCATCTTTCAAAACAGCGTAACAAGGTAAGCACTTGATCTGATGTGGATCACAAGTGATGCATTGGCTATGTTGTTTGGGGGATTTATAGTACAATTAGTCCAATGGTAGTGAGTTTGTAATGATTGCTGATTGTATTCACTTGTTTGTATGTGAGCGGCACGAATGCTTTCACAGTGGGCGTTTTTTGTTGTTTGCTGAAATGTTGTTTTCCAACAATGAATCTCAATGTGAAAGTGTCAAATATCACACATACAGTGCATGTTTGTAATGTTTGTTCATATACGTAATCAATATTTCTTAAACGCGATCTTATAGTAACAAGCACACGTCCAGGCTAACATGAATGAAAGTGCATAGTTGTGTATAATGTGCATCGAATGTGATCGATCAATGTTGCTGCAATATTGTTTGTAAACGATAAAGTAACATCTGCCATCTGTAGTATTGTATATATAAGTGATTGCCGAGCTGTCAATATTGTACGCGTCCCTTTAAAATCGCAATAATAATTCAGAACTTCCCGTTTGCCATCTGTAGTATTGTATATATAAGTGATTGCCGAGATGTGAATATTGTATGCGTCCCTTTAAAATCGCAATAATAATTCCGAACTGCCCGTCTGCCATCTGTAGTATTGTATATATAAGTGATTGCCGAGATGTGAATATTGTATGCGTCCCTTTAAAATCGCAATAATAATTCCGAAATTCCCGTCTGCCATCTGTAGTATTATATATAAGTGATTGCCGAGCTGTCAATATTGTATGCGTCCCTTTAAAATCGCAATAATAAGTCCGAAATTCCCGTCTGCCATCTGTAGTATTGTATATATAATTGATTGCCGAGCTGTCAATATTGTATGCGTCCCTTTAAAATCGCAATAATAAGTCCGAAATTCCCGTCTGCCATCTGTAGTATTATATATATAAGTGATTGCCGAGCTGTCAATATTGTATGCGTCCCTTTCAAATCGCACTAATACAGAATAACT
The DNA here is from genome assembly GCF_027579735.1 of Bombina bombina. Classification (NCBI taxonomy): domain Eukaryota; kingdom Metazoa; phylum Chordata; class Amphibia; order Anura; family Bombinatoridae; genus Bombina; species Bombina bombina. Next base: position 1,271,431,493 of record NC_069500.1, read on the forward strand.
TCCGGCTGTCATCTGTAGTATTATATATATATAAGTGATTTGCGATCTGACAATATTTCTTAATTGTCCCATTGAAATTTCAATAATAATGCTGTTCCAAACTGTTGTTTACGTATATGTTGTATTGTAGTATTGAGTGTTAAAGTTCCTAAAGGGGCGGTACAGTGGTGAATCTGTGATGTGTATGGTTGAATCTTCTAATGACGTCATGATATTATTACCCTGCCTATGTAGTTCATAAATCCTCATTGTGTTGTTGTATTTGACTACATTGTTATTGTGTGCTGAATAAAATATAAATGTGTGCTTTGTGGTTGCGTGATGGGTGATGCGTGTTATGTACATATACGTATATATTGTGATTGTGTCCCACATATGCTGACTTCTATATAGCGGTCTGACATTGTTGTTCCTTCCCATAAAGTGACATCTGTAATCTGGTGTAATGATGTTCTTGTTGTACGTAATTCCTAATGGTTTCTTGTGATGGAATCATGATGTTAAAAGTACAGTAAAATCCATATGTTGTGTTTTGTGATTCCTCTCGAGAATGTAATGTGTTTTTCCCCCATCATTTGAATGCACATGTATGAGTGAATGTTAAAAGTAATATATGTGCATCCATGAGTGATCATGTGTTAAGCCTATGTAGATATGCAGTTGCTGAAAGCATATGAGTTGAATAACTGAAATGCAATAATAAAGGTAAATGAGAGGCGTTTCCCATTGTGTACTGTTTGTGAATCCAGAAATGTTTAATGAATTTTTTTTAAAGTTTAAATGTAATTTTATTTAAATAATAATGTGTTACTAGTGATGTTGATTTGTAGTTGATGTAATCTAAAAGTGTGAAACAATTTAATGGTGTTGTGAATATTCAATAATTAAAATCCATAAATCCACCATAGGGAAATAGTCATTTCTTGATCTATTTATCATAGCTGGGTCTAACGCATGAAATCATGTCTTATCTAGCGCTGGTATTTGGAGTTTTTCTGTCTACGCTATTTGCGTGCGTTAGGGAAATGAGGGTTTCGCGTGCACGAGCACGTCTTCCCAATAGAAGTCAATGGAGCCTCTAAATTTTTTTTTATTTTTTTCCTAAGACTGGTTTTCCTCGTAAAATGAGTGACGTCATGAGCTTGTGTGAAAAAGTAACTAAATCGTGTTATTTTTGTAATAAATAAATATTTTGGGTATGTCATGTGGTGTATATTGTTTGTATGCATCGATGAGTGTATGTTTGTGATAATGTTATTAGTTAGATGTAGGTATATGAGGGTCTTTTCCCGTGTGTCAATGTAAGTCAATGGGAAAATGGATTTGTGTTGTTTTTTTTCAAACACCCAAGATCTCGCAACTTTAATCCTTTGTATTTTGATTAAAAATTATTAAATATGAAAAATAAACATAGTGTAGTGTTTGTATGAGTGTAAGTGTACTTTGTGTAATATTTTTAATTTGATTCGTGGATCTTTTTTTTGTCGGTATATGTTTACTACTGGGTCTGAGGTGTCGGTAGAAATTTCAGCGTTAGGTGATTTTGGAGTGTCGGTAAATAAACTCTAAATACCGGAGTACGTAAGAAACCCGCGTTAGGGGCCTCTAACGCTGGTTTTCACGGCTAACGCCGAACTCTAAATCTAGGCCCTAATTAGTGAAAGCTTTCGGGCCAAAAAGGTCCGTCATCACACGCTTTTTTTGTCTGAGGACGGACCTTTTTGGTCCGAAAACGTTCACTAATATACGGCTAGATTTAGAGTTCTGCAGCCAAAAGGGTGCGTTAGCTACGCGTGCTTTTTTCCCCCCGCACCTTTTAAATACCACTGGTATTTAGAGTTCACAGAATGGCTGCGTTAGGCTCCAAAAAAGCAGCGTAGAGCATAATTTACCGCCACTGCAACTCTAAATACCAGCGTTGCTTACGGACACGGCCAGCTTCAAAAACGTGCTCGTGCACGATTCCCCCATAGGAAACAATGGGGCTGTTTGAGCTGAAAAAAACCTAACACCTGCAAAAAAGCAGCGTTCAGCTCCTAACGCAGCTACATTGTTTCCTATGGGGAAACACTTCCTAAGTCTGCACCTAACACCCTAACATGTACCCCGAGTCTAAACACCCCTAACCTTACACTTATTAACCCCTAATCTGCCGCCCCTGCTATCGCTGACCCCTGCATATTATTATTAACCCCTAATCTGCCGCTCCGTACACCGCCGCAAGCTACATTATAGCTATGTACCCCTAATCTGCTGCCCCTAACACCGCCAACCCCTATATTATATTTATTAACCCCTAATATGCTGCCCCCGCTATCGCTGACCCCTGCATTTTATTATTAACCCCTAATCTGCCGACCGCACACCGCTGCCACCTACGTTATTCCTATGAACCCCTAATCTGCTGCCCCTAACACCGCCGACACCTATAGTATATTTATTAACCCCTAATATGCCGCCCCCAACGTCGCCACTACCTACCTACACTTATTAACCCCTAATCTGCCGACCGGACCGCGCCGCTATTATAATAAAGTTATTAACCCCTAATCCGCCTCACTCCCGCCTCAATAACCCTATAATAAATAGTAATAACCCCTAATCTGCCCTCCCTAACATCGCCGCCACCTAACTTCAAGTATTAACCCCTAATCTGCCGATCGGAGCTCACCGCTACTCTAATAAATTTTTTAACCCCTAAAGCTAATTCTAACCCTAACCCTAAAACCCCCCTAAATTAAATATAATTTTATTCTAACGAAATAAATTTACTCTTATTAAATAAATTATTCCTATTTAAATCTAAATACCTGTAAAATAAACCCTTATATAGCTACAATATAAATTATAATTATATTGTAGCTATTTTAGGATTAATATTTATTTTACAGTCAACTTTGTATTTATTTTAACCAGGTACAATAGCTATTAAATAGTTAATAACTATTTAATAGTTACCTAGTTAAAATAATTACAAAATTACCTGTAAAATAAATCCTAACCTAAGTTACAATTAAACCTAACACTACACTATCAATAAATTAATTAAATACAATACCTACAAATAAATACAATTAAATAAACTAACTAAAGTACAAAAAATAAAAAAGAACTAAGTTACAAAAATAAAAAAATATTTACAAACATTAGAAAAATATTACAACAATTTTAAACTAATTACACCTACTCTAAGCCCCCTAATAAAATAACAATGCCCCCCAAAATAAAAAAATGCCCTACCCTATTCTAAAATTAAAATAGAAAAGCTCTTTTACCTTACCAGCCCTGAAAAGGGCCCTTTGCGGGGCATGCCCCAAAGAATTCAGCTCTTTTGCCTGTAAAAAAAAAACATACAATACCCCCCCAACATTACAACCCACCACCCACATACCCCTAATATAACCCAAACCCCCCTTAAATAAACCTAACACTAAGCCCCTGAAGATCTCCCTACCTTGTCTTCACCACACCGGGTCCCGATCTGTCCAGAAGAGCCTCCGAAGCCTAGAATGCGAGCTCAATCTGATTGGCTGATTGGATCAGCCAATCGGATTGAACTTGATTCTGATTGGCTGATTCCATCAGCCAATCAGAATTTTCCTACCTTAATTCCGATTGGCTGATAGAATCCTATCAGCCAATCGGAATTCGATGGACGCCATCTTGGATGATGTAATTTAAAGGAACCGTCATTCGGCAAGTAGGCGTCGGTAGAAGAGGATGTTTCGCGTTGGCTAGAAGATGATGGCTCCAGAAGAAAGAAGATTGAAGATGCTGCTTCATAAAAGACTTCATCCCGATGATGGACTTCTTCAGCGCCCGCTTGGATCAAGACTTCAGCCCGATGATGGATTACTTCATCCGCCGCTTGGATCCAGACTTCAGCCCGAGGATGGACGTCACTCTTCAGCCCCCCGCTTGGGCTGGGATCAAGACATCAGAGGCTCTTCTGGACAGATCGGGACCCGGTGTGGTGAAGACAAGGTAGGGAGATCTTCAGGGGCTTAGTGTTAGGTTTATTTAAGGGGGGTTTGGGTTAGATTAGGCGTATGTGGGTGGTGGGTTGTAATGTTGGGGGGGGTATTGTATGTTTTTTTTTTTACAGGCAAAAGAGCTGAATTCTTTGGGGCATGCCCCGCAAAGGGCCCTTTTCAGGGCTGGTAAGGTAAAAGAGCTTTTCTATTTTAATTTTAGAATAGGGTAGGGCATTTTTTTATTTGGGGGGGCTTTGTTATTTTATTAGGGGGCTTAGAGTAGGTGTAATTAGTTTAAAATTGTTGTAATATTTTTCTAATGTTTGTAAATATTTTTTTATTTTTTGTAACTTAGTTCTTTTTTATTTTTTGTACTTTAGTTAGTTTATTTAATTGTATTTATTTGTAGGTATTGTATTTAATTAATTTATTGATAGTGTAGTGTTAGGTTTAATTGTAGATTGAATCTGATTGGCTGATTCCATCAGCCAATCAGAATATTCATACCTTAATTCCGATTGGCTGATAGAATCCTATCAGCCAATCGGAATTCGAGGGACTTCCGACTTCAGCCCGATGATGGAGTTCTTCAGCCGCCGCTTGGATCAAGACTTCGGACCCTCTTCTGGACCGATCGCTGAACCCGGTGAGGTGAAGACAAGGTAGGGAGATCTTCAGGGGCTTAGTGTTAGGTTTATTTAAGGGGGGTTTGGGTTAGATTAGGGGTATGTGGGTGGTGGGCTGTAATGTTTGGGGGGGGGTATTGTATGTTTTTTTTTACAGGCAAAAGAGCTGAATTCTTTGGGGCATGCCCCGCAAAGGGCCCTTTTCAGGGCTGGTAAGGTAAAAGAGCTTTTCTATTTTAATTTTAGAATAGGGTAGGGCATTTTTTTATTTTGGGGGGCTTTGTTATTTTATTAGGGGGCTTAGAGTAGGTGTAATTAGTTTAAAATTGTTGTAATATTTTTCTAATGTTTGTAAATATTTTTTTATTTTTTGTAACTTAGTTCTTTTTTATTTTTGTACTTTAGTTAGTTTATTTCATTGTATTTATTTGTAGGTATTGTATTTAATTAATTTATTGATAGTGTAGTGTTAGGTTTAATTGTAGATAATTGTAGGTATTTTAGTTAATTTATTTATTGATAGTGTAGTGTTAGGTTTAATTGTAACTTAGGTTAGGATTTATTTTACAGGTAATTTTGTAATTATTTTAACTAGGTAACTATTAAATAGTTATTAACTATTTAATAGCTATTGTACCTGGTTAAAATAAATACAAAGTTGACTGTAAAATAAATATTAATCCTAAAATAGCTACAATATAATTATAATTTATATTGTAGCTATATTAGGGTTTATTTTACAGGTAAGTATTTAGCTTTAAATAGGAATAATTTATTTAATAATATTTAATTTATTTAGTTAGATTTAAATTATATTTAAGTTAGGGGGGTGTTAGGGTTAGAGTTAGACTTAGCTTTAGGGGTTAATACATTTATTATAGTAGCGGTGAGATCCGGTCGGCAGATTAGGGGTTAATTATTGTAGGTAGGTGGAGGCGACGTTGTGGGGGGCAGATTAGGGGTTAATAAATATAATATAGGGGTCGGCGGTGTTAGGGGCAGCAGATTAGGGGTACATAGGTATAATGTAGCTGGTGGCGGTGTACGGAGAGGCAGATTAGGGGTTAATAATAATATGCAGGTGTCAGCGATAGCGGGGGCGGCAGATTAGGGGTTAATAAATATAACAGTGGTCGGCGATGTTAGGGGCAGCAGATTAGGGGTACATAGGGATAACGTAGCTGCCGGCGGTATACGGAGCGGCAGATTAGGGGTTAAAACATTTTAATAGAGTGGCGGCGATGTGGGGGGACCTCGGTTTAGGGGTACATAGGTAGTTTATGGGTGTTAGTGTACTTTAGAGCACAGTAGTTAAGAGCTTTATAAACTGGCTTTAGCCCAGAAAGGTCTTAACTACTGACTTTTTTTTGCGGCTGGAGTTTTGTCGTTAGATTTCTAACGCTCACTTCAGCCACGACCCTAAATACCGGCGTTAGAAAGATCCCATTGAAAAGATAGGATACGCAAATGGCGTAGGGGGATCTGCGGTATGGAAAAGTCGCGGCTGGAAAGTGAGCGTTAGACCCTTTCCTGACTGACTCCAAATACCAGAGGGCGGTAAAAACCAGCGTTAGGACCCTCTAACGCTGGTTTTGACGGCTACCGCCCAACTCTAAATCTAGCCGTATATCTAGCCGAAAGTGAGGTATTGTTAAAAGGATTCCCATAGGAGTGCACTCTTATTTCTACTCTTTATACTTTGTTCTGCTGCACCCTGGGTTGCTGACTTCGGACGTCTGGAGTGCAATCTGTTTTGGATATATATATATATATATATATATATATATATATATATATATATATATATATATATATATATATATATATATATATATATATATATATATATAAATAAAGACAAGTGTACATATATAGTTTACCAAACAAACATCATATATATATATATATATATATATATATATATATATATATATATATATATATATATATATATATATATATAAAACACGGGGGTGGGGTCAGCACTCTCAGGCCGGACCGGGTACACATCCTATGACCCTGCAACATGCACAGCCCTGGGTGCAAACCAGCACTCTCAGGAAGCTGCACTGTTACCAGAGCCACAGGCAGTTAACCCCAGTCAGGCCTGGGTGCAAGGCCCAAACAGGGAAAATTACAAAAAAATATTTTAATATAAACACACAGAAAAAGTCCAGCACTCACTCACAAGCTCTCAACTAAGATAAAAAGCAGCAATGGAAGAATTAGTTACCGCATCTGGCCAAATGGGAAAAGCCCAGGTACCTCGTCAAGGTTTCTTCCAATAAACCTGGGTCCCTAACCAGCCACACAATGCAGGCTCACAATCAAACAACTGTGAAAAAAAGCAACTGTGAAAAAATGGAGGGTGCACAGGCTTATGTAATTTCCCCAAACATATACAAAACACGGGGGTGGGGTCAGCACTCTCAGGCCGGACCGGGTACACATCCTATGACCCTGCAACATGCACAGCCCTGGGTGCAAACCAGCACTCTCAGGAAGCTGCACTGTTACCAGAGCCACAGGCAGTTAACCCCAGTCAGGCCTGGGTGCAAGGCCCAAACAGGGAAAATTACAAAAAAATATTTTAATATAAACACACAGAAAAAGTCCAGCACTCACTCACAAGCTCTCAACTAAGATAAAAAGCAGCAATGGAAGAATTAGTTACCGCATCTGGCCAAATGGGAAAAGCCCAGGTACCTCGTCAAGGTTTCTTCCAATAAACCTGGGTCCCTAACCAGCCACACAATGCAGGCTCACAATCAAACAACTGTGAAAAAAAGCAACTGTGAAAAAATGGAGGCTGCACAGGCTTATGTAATTTCCCCAAACATATACAAAACACGGGGGTGGGGTCAGCACTCTCAGGCCGGACCGGGTACACATCCTATGACCCTGCAACATGCACAGCCCTGGGTGCAAACCAGCACTCTCAGGAAGCTGCACTGTTACCAGAGCCACAGGCAGTTAACCCCAGTCAGGCCTGGGTGCAAGGCCCAAACAGGGAAAATTACAAAAAAATATTTTAATATAAACACACAGAAAAAGTCCAGCACTCACTCACAAGCTCTCAACTAAGATAAAAAGCAGCAATGGAAGAATTAGTTACCGCATCTGGCCAAATGGGAAAAGCCCAGGTACCTCGTCAAGGTTTCTTCCAATAAACCTGGGTCCCTAACCAGCCACACAATGCAGGCTCACAATCAAACAACTGTGAAAAAAAGCAACTGTGAAAAAATGGAGGGTGCACAGGCTTATGTAATTTCCCCAAACATATACAAAACACGGGGGTGGGGTCAGCACTCTCAGGCCGGACCGGGTACACATCCTATGACCCTGCAACATGCACAGCCCTGGGTGCAAACCAGCACTCTCAGGAAGCTGCACTGTTACCAGAGCCACAGGCAGTTAACCCCAGTCAGGCCTGGGTGCAAGGCCCAAACAGGGAAAATTACAAAAAAATATTTTAATATAAACACACAGAAAAAGTCCAGCACTCACTCACAAGCTCTCAACTAAGATAAAAAGCAGCAATGGAAGAATTAGTTACCGCATCTGGCCAAATGGGAAAAGCCCAGGTACCTCGTCAAGGTTTCTTCCAATAAACCTGGGTCCCTAACCAGCCACACAATGCAGGCTCACAATCAAACAACTGTGAAAAAAAGCAACTGTGAAAAAATGGAGGGTGCACAGGCTTATGTAATTTCCCCAAACATATACAAAACACGGGGGTGGGGTCAGCACTCTCAGGCCGGACCGGGTACACATCCTATGACCCTGCAACATGCACAGCCCTGGGTGCAAACCAGCACTCTCAGGAAGCTGCACTGTTACCAGAGCCACAGGCAGTTAACCCCAGTCAGGCCTGGGTGCAAGGCCCAAACAGGGAAAATTACAAAAAAATATTTTAATATAAACACACAGAAAAAGTCCAGCACTCACTCACAAGCTCTCAACTAAGATAAAAAGCAGCAATGGAAGAATTAGTTACCGCATCTGGCCAAATGGGAAAAGCCCAGGTACCTCGTCAAGGTTTCTTCCAATAAACCTGGGTCCCTAACCAGCCACACAATGCAGGCTCACAATCAAACAACTGTGAAAAAAAGCAACTGTGAAAAAATGGAGGGTGCACAGGCTTATGTAATTTCCCCAAACATATACAAAACACGGGGGTGGGGTCAGCACTCTCAGGCCGGACCGGGTACACATCCTATGACCCTGCAACATGCACAGCCCTGGGTGCAAACCAGCACTCTCAGGAAGCTGCACTGTTACCAGAGCCACAGGCAGTTAACCCCAGTCAGGCCTGGGTGCAAGGCCCAAACAGGGAAGAAACCTTGACGAGGTACCTGGGCTTTTCCCATTTGGCCAGATGCGGTAACTAATTCTTCCATTGCTGCTTTTTATCTTAGTTGAGAGCTTGTGAGTGAGTGCTGGACTTTTTCTGTGTGTTTATATTAAAATATTTTTTTGAAATTTTCCCTGTTTGGGCCTTGCACCCAGGCCTGACTGGGGTTAACTGCCTGTGGCTCTGGTAACAGTGCAGCTTCCTGAGAGTGCTGGTTTGCACCCAGGGCTGTGCATGTTGCAGGGTCATAGGATGTGTACCCGGTCCGGCCTGAGAGTGCTGACCCCACCCCCGTGTTTTGTATATGTTTGGGGAAATTACATAAGCCTGTGCACCCTCCATTTTTTCACAGTTGCTTTTTTTTCACAGTTGTTTGATTGTGAGCCTGCATTGTGTGGCTGGTTAGGGACCCAGGTTTATTGGAAGAAACCTTGACGAGGTACCTGGGCTTTTCCCATTTGGCCAGATGCGGTAACTAATTCTTCCATTGCTGCTTTTTATCTTAGTTGAGAGCTTGTGAGTGAGTGCTGGACTTTTTCTGTGTGTTTATATTAAAATATTTTTTTGTAATTTTCCCTGTTTGGGCCTTGCACCCAGGCCTGACTGGGGTTAACTGCCTGTGGCTCTGGTAACAGTGCAGCTTCCTGAGAGTGCTGGTTTGCACCCAGGGCTGTGCATGTTGCAGGGTCATAGGATGTGTACCCGGTCCGGCCTGAGAGTGCTGACCCCACCCCCGTGTTTTGTATATGTTTGGGGAAATTACATAAGCCTGTGCACCCTCCATTTTTTCACAGTTGCTTTTTTTCACAGTTGTTTGATTGTGAGCCTGCATTGTGTGGCTGGTTAGGGACCCAGGTTTATTGGAAGAAACCTTGACGAGGTACCTGGGCTTTTCCCATTTGGCCAGATGCGGTAACTAATTCTTCCATTGCTGCTTTTTATCTTAGTTGAGAGCTTGTGAGTGAGTGCTGGACTTTTTCTGTGTGTTTATATTAAAATATTTTTTTGTAATTTTCCCTGTTTGGGCCTTGCACCCAGGCCTGACTGGGGTTAACTGCCTGTGGCTCTGGTAACAGTGCAGCTTCCTGAGAGTGCTGGTTTGCACCCAGGGCTGTGCATGTTGCAGGGTCATAGGATGTGTACCCGGTCCGGCCTGAGAGTGCTGACCCCACCCCCGTGTTTTGTATATGTTTGGGGAAATTACATAAGCCTGTGCACCCTCCATTTTTTCACAGTTGCTTTTTTTCACAGTTGTTTGATTGTGAGCCTGCATTGTGTGGCTGGTTAGGGACCCAGGTTTATTGGAAGAAACCTTGACGAGGTACCTGGGCTTTTCCCATTTGGCCAGATGCGGTAACTAATTCTTCCATTGCTGCTTTTTATCTTAGTTGAGAGCTTGTGAGTGAGTGCTGGACTTTTTCTGTGTGTTTATATTAAAATATTTTTTTGTAATTTTCCCTGTTTGGGCCTTGCACCCAGGCCTGACTGGGGTTAACTGCCTGTGGCTCTGGTAACAGTGCAGCTTCCTGAGAGTGCTGGTTTGCACCCAGGGCTGTGCATGTTGCAGGGTCATAGGATGTGTACCCGGTCCGGCCTGAGAGTGCTGACCCCACCCCCGTGTTTTGTATATGTTTGGGGAAATTACATAAGCCTGTGCACCCTCCAATTTTTCACAGTTGCTTTTTTTCACAGTTGTTTGATTGTGAGCCTGCATTGTGTGGCTGGTTAGGGACCCAGGTTTATTGGAAGAAACCTTGACGAGGTACCTGGGCTTTTCCCATTTGGCCAGATGCGGTAACTAATTCTTCCATTGCTGCTTTTTATCTTAGTTGAGAGCTTGTGAGTGAGTGCTGGACTTTTTCTGTGTGTTTATATATATATATATATATATATATATATATATATATATATATATATATATATATATATATATATATATATATATATATTTATTTAAGAGTAGAACATTGGAATATGAAATTCATAATTCATGTTGGGTTAGCGCCCTTGGTTAAACGCGATCGGGTTTGCGCATGGTGTTAATTTTTTTCACATTCCATTATAGTCTATGGGTGAATACATTAACGTGTTCACAATATTCGAAGTTTGGATTTTAAAAGGTGTTGGGTTAGTGCTCATGCAAAAACTTTTTACTTTCAACTTGTAATATGCGTTACCCGACGCACAAAAAGCCTCCGTCTAGTGAAGTTAATGCGCCAGCGGGAGAAATAAATTGTGCTCCACTCGTAATCTAGCCCAATATAGGCTAAGCTTACATAGAGATCAGACACAATTTTCACTCAAATGCTTCCCTTTCTCTTCTCTGTTTCTGTACCACACTTTATCTCTCCCACTCCCCACTGGGAGTGCAATTTCTTCTGCTGGCTGTGTTTACATAGCTTATCAATAGCCTGTACTTAACCTTTTCACTGCTAAGCTTTTTTTTTCACCCCAGTGCTGAGCCAATTTTGAGGTTTTTTTGCTACCTATATTTAAACCCTATTGTAAGTCAAATTTTAGTGAGTGACCCACACACATTATATTTTTTTTTCCATCAGGCCCAGCAGATTCACAATATGCCATTATTATATTTATAATTCATTGCATGTGAGAATGCTACAGCCAAAACAGTAAAAAAAAATATAATTTTTGCGTAGATTTTAGTAAATAATATTAAAAATGGTCCAGTAGCCACTACTTTTACTGTGATCACCTTACTAAATTTTCATCAAGGGTAGCCACATCTGAAATAGAGGAACAAACGGGCTTTTGGAGATTATAATATAGATTAGAGAGGCCCCATTGTACAGTAAAGAAATAAAAGCCCTTTTTTCTTGCAGGGTGTTCATTGTTACCATAGTGTTTTTATAGAGATTGTGTGTTTTTAAATTAGTGATGTTTTCATGTGATGATTGTATGCCCTATAAATGGGATGAGAGGAAGTTGAGCAGTCACTAGGGGACACAAAACTCCTAAGACTATGAGTCCATGTCTGTATGTTATATTTTAAAAAGGCTGGAATAAAGGATTTATTTTAATTTTAGCTACTGGTGTGCAGCCATTTTTTCAAGTTTTGATTACCACAGTGATCACCTGACAAAATTAATATTTTTTTTAACAGAGTGCCACCCAATAGGCCAGAAGCCTGGGAGTGATGCCCACTAGGCCACCAATGATCCCTGGCTAGTAGTGTGGGAGATCACCAAAAGCAGCATTTGATCATCGATCCACCTGCATGATCGTCATGCGTCTACTGCTCATCATGCACATCGAATCAGTTAAAGGACCACTAAACACAGTAGAATAGCATAATCAATACATGCATAATAAATAGACAATGCAAAATCACTTCGTTTGTATTTCACATAAGAAGTAGATTCTTTTCTGACAAATTTCAAAGTTAGTTTTATTTTTCTTCCCACTGCATCATGTGGCAGCCATCAGCCAATCTCAAAATGCATATATGTATATTCTGTAAATCTTGCACATGCTCAGTAGGAGCTGGCACAATCAGCTATTTCAAATGTCAATATAAAGACAAAGGAGCAATTTAATAAACTCCAGCAGGTAAAATAGATCACTGGGAACAGATTAAAGATGAGAAAAATGTAGGTTAAACTGTCCCTTTATATATATATATATATATATATATATATATATATATATATATATATATATATATATATATATATATATATATATATATATATATATATATATATATATATATATATATAGGTAGCCCTCAGTTTACGCCGGGGTTAGGTTCCAGAAGGAATGGTTGTAAATCGAAACCGTTGTAAATTGAAACCCAGTTTATAATATAAGTCAATGGGAAGTGAGGGAGTTAGGTTCCAGGCCCCTATCAAAATTGTCATAAGTAACATCTAATACATTATTTTTAAAGCTTTGAAATGAAGACTTTAAATGCTAAACAGCATTATAAACCTAATAAAATATTCACACAACACAGAATATATAATTAAACTAAGTTAATTGAACAAAAACATTTGCTAAACAGCATTATAAACCTAATAAAATAATCACACAACACAGAGTTTACTTGCAATTTTCTGCAAACAGTTCTTTCTATGCATTCCTTACTGGACTGATTTATAGACAGGAAGATCTTGTTCATTTGAAATCTGCTCGATAGCTCAGGTCTAGTTAAACTGATTAATTTCAGCTTGCTTGGCTTGCATATCTTTGCTGCAACACAAGCGGACAGTTCCACCTACTGGGTATTTTAATCAATGCACTGCTTCTCAATGCTTTTCAATTGCAGTCACATGACTGAAAAAAAGATTGTTATTCTGAAACGACGCAAATTGAACCGTTGTAAACCGAGGGCCACCTGTATACATTATCTCACAAAAGTTAGTACACCCCTCACATTTCTGTAAATATTTTATTATATATTTTTATGTGACAACACTGAAGAAATTACACTTTGCTACAATGTAAAGTAGTGAGTGTACAGCCTGAATGACATTGTAAATTTGCTGGCCCCTCAGAATAACTCAACACACAGCCATTAATGTCTAAACCGTTGGCAACAAAAGTGAGTACACCCCTTAGTTGAATTGTTCAAATTGGGCCCAAAGTGTCAATATTTTGTGTGGCCACCATTATTTTCCAGCACTACCTTAACTCTCTTGGGCATGGAGTTCACCAGAGCTTCACAGGTTGCCACTGGAGTCCTCTTCCACTCCTTCATAATGACATCACAGAGCTGGTGGATGTGAGACCTTTGCGATCCCCCATCTTCCATTTGAGGATGCCCCACAGATGCTTAATAGGGTTTAGGTCTGGAGACATGCTTCGCCAGTCCATCACCTTTACCCTCAGCTTCTTTAGCAAGGCAGTGGTCATCTTGGAGGTGTGTTTGGGGTCGTTATCATGTTTCTTGTACATCATCTTTAGAAGAGGCTTCCTTCTGGGATGACAACCATGCAGACCAATTTGATGCAGTGTGCGGCGTATGGTCTGAGCACTGTCAGGCTGACCCCCACCCCTTTAACCTCTGCAGCAATGCTGGCAGCACTCATACGTCTATTTCCCAAAGACAACCTCTCAATATGACGCTGAGCACGTGCACTCAACTTTTTTAGTTGACCATGGCGAGGCCTGTTCTGAGTGGAACCTGTCCTGTGAAACCGCTGTATGGTCTTGCCCACCGTGCTGCAGCTCAGTTCCAGGGTCTTGGCAATTTCCTTATAGCCTAGGCCATCTTTATGTAGAGCAACAATTCTTTTTTTCAGATCCTCAGAGAGTTCTTTGCCATGAGGTGCCATGTTGAACTTCCAGTGACCAGTATGAGAGAGTGTGAAAGCGATAACACCAAATTTAACACACCTGCTCCCCATTCACACCTGAGACCTTGTCAGACTAACGAGTCATATAACACCGGGGAGGGAAAATGGCTAATTGGGCCCAATTTGGACATTTTTACTTAGTTGTGTACTCACTTTTGTTGCCAACGGTTTAGACATTAATGGCCATGTATTGAGTTATTTTGAGGGGACATCAAATTTACACTGTTATACAGGCTGTACACTCACTACTTTTTAGCAAAGTGTCATTTCTCCAGTGTTGTCACATGAAAAGATATAATAAAGTATTTACAAAATTTTGAGGGGTCTATTTACTTTTGCTAGATACTGTATATACATATATATATATATATATATATATATATATACAGTATATATATATATATATATATATATATATATATATTTATTAAAGGGACATGAAACCCATTTTTTTCTTTCATGTTTCAGATAGAGCATGCCATTTTAAATAACTTTCCAATGTATTTCTATTATCTACTTTTGAAAAGTGTACCTAGATTGGCTCAGAAGCTGCTGATTTGTGGCTGTCTCTTGTCATTGGCTTTCACCTGGCTCTCAGAAGTGCATTTACTGCTCCTTCAACAAAGGATACCAAGAGAATAAAGCAAATTAGAAAAAAACAACATAATTTATGTAAGAACTTACCTGATAAATTAATTTCTTTCATAGTGGCAAGAGTCCTTAAGCTAGTGACATATGGGATATACATTCCTACCAGGAGAGGGCAAAGTTTCCCAAACCTCAAATGCCTATAAATACACCCCCCAACTCACTCATACCTCAGTTTAACGTATAGCCAAGTAGTTAGGTGTAAAAAAAAAAAAGGAGTAAAAAGCATCAAAAAGAGGAACTGGAAAAATAATGTGCTTTATACAAAACAATCATAACCACAAAAAATAGGGTGGGTCTCATGGACTCCTGCCACTATGAAACAAATTAATTTATCAGGTAAGTTCTTACATAAATTATGTTTTATTTCATGTAAGTGGCAAGAGTCCATGAGCTAGTGATGTATGGGATATAATACCCAAGATGGGGAAGTCCACGAGTCACTAGAGAGGGAGGGATAAAACAAAACAGCTATTTCTGCTGAGAAATTAAATCTAAAAAATTATTGTTTTCTTAAAAATGTTTAAAAAACTCAAATCATAGGCACTAGAATCAAACTGAGACAGCTGCCTGAAAAACCTTTCTACCAAAGGCTGCTTCCAAAGAAGCAAACACATCAAAATGGTAAAATTAAGTAAAAGAATTCAAAGAAGACCAAGTTACTGCTTTGCAAAATTAATCAACTGAAGCTTCGTTCATGAAAACCCAAATATGGCGACTGATCTAGTAGAATGAGCTGTAATACGCTGAAGCGGAGACTGCCCCGCCTTCAAATAAGCCTTCTGAATCTAAAACTTCAAACAAGATTCCAAATAAAAGGCAAAGGCTTTCTGACCAGAAAAAATAACAAATAGACTAGAAGTCTTTCTAAAATCTATATTAGCCACAACATAATTTTTCAAAGCTCTTGCCACATCCGAAGAATGAAAATACCTTTTAGAAGTATTTTTAGGATTAGGACAGAAGGAAGAAACAATAATCTCCATATAGATGTTGTTAGAATTCACAACTTAAAGCAAAAAATAAAAAACAAAGTCCCCAAAACAGCTTATCTTGATGGAAAATCAGATAAGGAGATTCATAATAGAGAGCAGACAATTCAGAAAACTCTTCTAGCAGAAGAGATAGCCCAAAGAAATAACACTTTCTAAAAAGTAGATAAAAATCCAAAGAATGCATAGGCTCAAAAGAAGAGCCTGCAAAATCTTAAAAACCAAATTGAGACTCCAAGAAGGAGAAAATGATTTAATAACAGGCTTGATACAAAACAAAACCTGAACAAAACAGTGAATATTAGGAAGCTTAGCAATCTTTCTATGAAATAAGACAGAAAGAGCAGAGATTTGTCCTTTAAAAGTATTTGCAGACAAAACCTTTATCCAATCTATCCTTAAGAAACTGTAAAATCCTAGGAATTCAAAAGAATGCCAAGAATAATCATGAGTGGAACACCATGAAATATAGGTTTTCCAAACCTTATGATAAATCTTCCTTGAAACAGACTTACAAGCCTGTATCATAGAATTAATTACTGAATCAGAGAAACCTCTATGACTTAAGAACTAAGCTTTTAATTTCCATGCCTTCAAATTCAGAGATCTGAAATCCTGATGGAAAAATGGGCCTTGAGACAGAAGGTCTGGTCTTATAAAAAAATGACCAAGGCTGGCAACTGGACATTCGGACAAGGTCCGTATAAGAAAACCTGAGAGGCCATGCTGGTGCTATCAGAAACACATAACATTATTCCAATATCATCTTGGAGATCACCCTTGAATGAAGAACCAGAGGCAGAAAAATGTAAGCAGATTGATAAAACCAAGGAACTGCTAGAGCATCCATTATTTCCGCCTGAGGATCACTGGACCTGGAAAGGTATCTGAAGTCTCTTGTTCAGACGAGAGGCCAACAGATCTTTTTCTAGAAGACCCCACATCTGTACAAGTTGAAAAAACACAACTGGAAAAGGAGACCACTCCCCCGGATGTACAGAATGACGGCTGAGATCATCCGCTTCCCAAATGTCTACACCTGAGATATGAATCACAGAGTCTTGACAAGAGTTGGATTCTGCCCAAGAAATATTAGAGATACTTCTTTCATTACTAAAGGATTGCAAGTCCCCCATTGAAGATTGACATATGCCAATGTTGTGATATTGTCTGATTGAAAATGAATTTAAAGTACTCTCTTCAATAGAGGCCAATCCTGAAGAGCTTTAAAAATAGCACAGAGTTCTAAAATAATGATTGGTTACCTCGCCTCTTGAGGATTCCAAACCTCTTGTGCTGTCAGAGATCCCCAGACAGCTCCCCAACCTGTAAAACTTGCATCTGTTTAGATCACAGTCCAGGAAGGATGAACAAAGGAGGCCCCTTGAACAATAAGGTGACGGTTTAAACACCAAAACAGAAAGAGTTAATTGTTGGGATTTAATGATATCAACTGTGATATCTGAGTATAATCCCTGCACCACAGGTGCAACATGCAAAGCTGTAGAGGTCTCATATAAAAAATAGGAAAGGAGATTGCATCCGATGCTGCAACCATGAGACCTAAAACTTCCATGCACATAGCCACTGAAGAGAATGATAGACACTGAAGGTTTAGACAAGCTAAGACCAACTTTATTCGTCTGTAAGAGAAAAAATCATAAATACTGAATCTATTTGGAAACCTAAGAAGGTAACCTATGTCTAAAGAATAAAGAAACTCTTTGGTATATTGATCCTCCAACCAAGTCTAGAAGAATTAACATTTAGTTGTTTTGTATGAGATTTTGCTAAATGTAAAGATTGAACTAGTACCAAGATATCGTCCAAAATACCACAATACCCTGCTCTCTGATTACAGAAAGAAGAGCACCGAGAACCTTAGAGAAAATTATTGATGCAGTTGCTAGACCAAAACGAAGAGCGACAAAATGGTATTGTCAAAAAAAGAGAATCTCAGAAAACGATAGTGGTCTGGATGAATCGAAAATGTGAAGATACGCGTCCTGTAAGACTATTGTGGTAATAAAATGACCTTACTGAACAAAAAGCAGAATAGTCCTTATAGTCACCATCTTAAAAGTTGGGGACTCTTACAAAACTATTACAATTTTCAGATCCAGAATTGGTCTGAAAAAATCATCCTTCTCTGGGACAATGAATAGATTTGAATAGAAACCTAATCCCTGTTCCTGATGAGGAACTGGTACAAACACCCCTGAAAACTCTAGGTCTGAAACACACTTCAGAAAAGCCTGAGTCTTCACAGGTTTTGTTGAAAAATGATTAAAAAAGAATCTTCCCATGGAAAAAAAAACCTATTTAATACCCTTGAGAAACAATACTCTATTGATTTTGGACTGAATCTGTCCAAATGTCTTGAAATAACAATCTGCCCCTCACCAGAAAACTGGATTGACACACCTTCATATAGATTTAGGAGCCAGATTTGGTTCCTTATTAGGCTTGGATTTATTCCAATTCGGAGATAGTCTCTAAAAAGAGCCAGAGGCCTTAGGGGAATGGAATAGGGAAAAAACTTCAGGAGCAACCTCAGAAGTCTTAAACACAGAATTTAAATGATTATTAGCTTAGCTATTAGGAGTACTAGACTCCTTAATACCTAAAGTAAACATTCCTTCCTAATAGAGAACAAATATGTTCAATTGTAAAATAAAAAAGATTTGACAATTTCTGTCTCTGATGCAGGATCCTCTGAGTCAGAGGAACCCACATCAGTAGAGAATACTTTAGTATACTTTCGGTCAGTACAAAATTCATTACATCTATGAAAAGTTTGGAAAGACCTTTAACGTTTTTTTTTAAGACAAAATAGCAGTCATAGTCTTCTTATGGCTGCAGCAATAACATTATTCATATATGCAGGAATATCAGGTACAGTACATTAAACTGAGAAAGAATAACAGTAGATGTATTTGTATTCATAGAAACATTATCAACATGTAATAAACAAGTGCCACATAACTGAGCTGAAGAAATAAAATCAGCTTATTTACAATAACACACTTAGCTTAGGTGGAATTGTGTTCAGGCAGATTAGTTCTTATAGTAACATCAGAGGCAGGATCTGTTTGTGACATTGCGCAAAATGTAACAAAAAAGAAAAAATAACATTAAAATAAAATATCCAATTTCCTCAAAATAACAGTTTTAGGAATGGGAAAAAGATGCTTATGATAAAATTCTATACAAAAGAAAAAATCAAAAGCAAACATCATAGCCCTCTAAAAATGAGAGCAGCGAGTAAAATTTAACAAAAGCTAACAAAATGAAATGATGCAACTCGCGTCATAACAGGCGCGACTTCGCACCAAAAATTTGCTTAAAAAAAGACTCAAGAAATGACGTGACTCGTGTCATGATAGACGCGACTTCGCAACAAAAAATTTTACGCCAAAAATGACGCAATAAAAAGTAGCATTTTGCGTTATCGCGAGCCTAGTTAGCCCACAAACATTTTGAAAAACAGACTTCAAGTTACAACTAACTGGAACCCCAGGTTAGAAAAAATTCCTAAAATCTCCCATAAACATAATTTCCATACTGAAACTGTTAGACTGCAAAGGGAAATACACAGACCTGACTCATGGCAAATATATGGCAAATATATGCAATATATATTAAAAACTTTATAATTTAAAGTGCCAAACATAGCTGAGAGTGTCTTAAAAAATTATATATACTTACCAGAAGACACCCATCCACATATAGCAGACAGCCAAACCAGTACTGAAACATATCAGCAGAGGTAATGGTAGAGGAGTATAATGTTGATCTGTAAAGGGAGGCAGCAGATGAATCCCTGCAACCGATTTACAGAGAGCCCCAGAATAGATTTTCTCATAGGCGAAAACACGATGTCGTCAGGCAATACTCCCTTCACATCCCTCAGACAAACACTGTACTGTGAGAGGAACTGGGCTTCAAAATGCTTAGAAGCGCCTATCACAGAAGAAAATCAAGCACATCTTGCTTCACCACCTTCCAAGGAGGCAAAGTTTGTAAAACTGAGGTATGAGTGAGGTGGGAGGTGTATTTATAGGCATTTGAGGTTTGGAAACTTTGCCCCCTCCTGGTAGGAATGTATGTCCCATACGTCACTAGCTCATGGACTCTTGCCACTTACATGAGAGAAAAGTAAATTGGAAAGTTGTTTAAAATTGTATGATCTATCTTAATCATGAAAGAAAAAGCTGTTTATACTTTACATTGGATATTTTCAGAGAGACAGTTTTAGAAAAGGGACACCATCAGTTTACAGTGAAGGTTTTAGATTGAGCAACCTCATTCCAAAATGTATACAGTTAAAAGAAAGAAGGTACAATGCTAACTAATCAAATTTAATTGTTTAAGTTAAAATTGAAGAGACAAAAAGTATTAGAATCTTTTTTTAATTTGGATCACTAAAAAGATTGCAAACCTTTTCTGATCATTCTACATTAAAGCAAAATGTTTAGGTCAGGGATTGTAAACCTTTACGGCTAGATTTGGAGTTTTGTCGGTAACGACCCGAAAAACTAACGCCGGCTTTTTTCTGGCCGCACCATAAAAATAACTCTGGTATTGAGAGACCACATAAAGGCTGCGTTAGGCTCCAAAAAAGGAGTGTAGAGCATTTTTAACGCAGCTTCAACTCTCGATACCAGAGTTGCTTACGGACGCGGCCAGCCTCAAAAACGTGCTCGTGCACGATTCCCCCATAGGAAACAATGGGGCTGTTTGAGCTGAAAAAAAACCAAACACCTGCAAAAAAGCCGCGTTCAGCTCCTAACGCAGCCCCATTGTTTGCTATGCGGTAACCCTTCCTACGTCTGCACTTAACACTCTAACATGTACCCCGAGTCTAAACACCCCTAACCTTACACTTATTAACCCCTAATCTGCCGCCCCCGCTATCGCTGACCCCTGCATATTATTATTAACCCCTAATCTGCCGCTCCGTAAACCGCCGCTACTTACATTATCCTTATGTACCCCTAATCTGCTGCTCTAACATCGCCGACCCCTATATTATATTTATTAACCCCTAATCTGCCCCCCACAACGTCGCCTCCACCTGCCTACACTTATTAACCCCTAATCTGCCGACCCGGACCTGAGCGCTACTATAATAAAGTTATTAACCCCTAATCCGCCTCACTAACCCTATCATAAATAGTATTAACCCCTAATCTGCCCTCCCTAACATCGCCGACACCTAACTTCAAACATTAACCCCTAATCTGCCGACTGGAGCTCACCGCTATTCTAATAAATGTATTAACCCCTAAAGCTAAGTCTAACCCTAACACTAACACCCCCCTAAATTAAATATAATTTAAATCTAACGAAATTAATTAACTCTTATTAAATAAATTATTCCTATTTAAAGCTAAATACTTACCTGTAAAATAAATCATAATATAGCTACAATATAAATTATAATTATATTATAGCTATTTTAGGATTTATATTTATTTTACAGGTAACTTTGTATTTATTTTAACCAGGTACAATAGCTATTAAATAGTTAAGAACTATTTAATAGCTAAAATAGTTAAAATAATTACAAATTTACCTGTAAAAGAAATCCTAACCTAAGTTACAATTAAACCTAACACTAGACTATCAATAAATTAATTAAATAAACTACCTACAATTACCTACAATTAACCTAACACTACACTATCAATAAATTAATTAAACACAATTGCTACAAATAAATACAATTAAATAAACTAGCTAAAGTACAAAAAATAAAAAAGAACTAAGTTACAAAAAATAAAAAAATATTTACAAACATCAGAAAAATATTACAACAATTTTAAACTAATTACACCTACTCTAAGCCCCCTAATAAAATAACAAAGCCCCCCAAAATAAAAAAATGCCCTACCCTATTCTAAATTACTAAAGTTCAAAGCTCTTTTACCTTACCAGCCCTGAACAGGGCCCTTTGCGGGGCATGCCCCAAGAAATACAGCTCTTTTGCCTGTAAAAAAAAAATACAATACCCAAGCCCACCAACATTACAACCCACCACCCACATACCCCTAATCTAACCCAAACCCCCCTTAAATAAACCTAACACTAAGCCCCTGAAGATCATCCTACCTTGTCTTCACCTCACCGGGTATCACACCGATCCGTCCAGAAGAGCTCCTCCGATGTCCTGATCCAAGCCCAAGCGGGGGGCTGAAGAGGTCCATGATCCGGCTGAAGTCTTCATCCAAGCGGGGCAGAAGAGGTCTTCCATCCGATTGAAGTCTTCATCCAAGCGGCATCCATCCGGAACGAAGCGGCAGCATCCTGAAGACCTCCACCGCGGAACATCCATCCTGGCCGACGACTGAACGACGAATAACGGTTCCTTTAAAGGATTCTATCAGCCAATCGGAATTAAGGTAGGAATATTCTGATTGGCTGATGGAATCAGCCAATCAGAATCAAGTTCAATCCGATTGGCTGATCCAATCAGCCAATCAGATTGAGCTTGCATTCTATTGGCTGATCGGAACAGCCAATAGAATGCAAGCTCAATCTGATTGGCTGATCGGATCAGCCAATCGGATTGAACTTGATTCAACGTAGGTGGCGGCGCTTTGCGGTCGGCAGATTAGGGGTTAATAAGTGTAGGTAGGTGGAGGCGACATTGTGGGGGGCAGGTTAGGGGTTAATAAATATAATACAGGGGTCGGCGGTGTTAGGGGCAGCAGATTAGGGGTACATATGGATAACGTAGGTGGCGGTCGGCAGATTAGGGGTTAAAAAAAATTATTAGAGTGTCGGCGATGTGGGGGGACCTCGGTTTAGGGGTACATAGGTAGTTTATGGGTGTTAGTGTACTTTAGAGTACAGTAGTTAAGAGCTTTATAAACCGGCGTTAGCCCAGAAAGCTCTTAACTACTGACTTTTTTCCTGCGGCTGGAGTTTTGTCGTTAGATGTCTAACGCTCACTTCAGAAACGACTCTAAATACCGGAGTTAGAAAGATCCCATTGAAAAGATAGGATACGCAATTGACGTAAGGGGATCTGCGGTATGGAAAAGTCGCGGATGAAAAGTGAGCGTTAGACCCTATTTTGAGTGACTCCAAATACCGGCGGTAGCCTAAAACCAGCGTTAGGAGCCTCTAACGCTGGTTTTCACGGCTAACGCCAAACTCCAAATCTAGGTCTTAGTGTGTGTTCCCAAATTACTGATTTAAAAAAAGAAACAAAACAAACCCTAATTTAAAAAGGCATTATAGCAAAAGGGACAGTAAAGTCAAAACTAAACTTTCATGATTCAGATAGGGCATGCAATTTTAAACAACTTTCCAATTTATTTTTATCATCAAATTTGTTTTGTTCCCTTGGTGGTATTTTCGAAAAGCTAAACCTAGCTAGGCTCAAACTGATTTCTAAACCGTTGAAAACCGCCTCTTAGCTCAGAGCATTTTGAAAGTTTTTTCACAGTTAGACAGTGTTAGTTCATGTGTGTCATATAGATAACATTGTGCTCACTCCTGTGGAGTTATTTAGGAGTCTTCACTGATTGACTACACTGCATGTCTGTCAAAAGCACTTAGATAAGGAGGCTGTCTGCAGAGGCTTGGGTACAAGGTAATCACAGAGGTAAAACATATATTAATATAACTGTGTTGGTTATGCAATACTGGGGAATGGGTAATAAAGGGATTATCTATCTTTTTAAATAAGAATTTTTTTGGTGTAGACTGTCCCTTTAAGTTATTTTTTTTCAGATTTATGATATGTACGCTATATGGCTATAAGTATTTATTATTGAGTTCTGGTGTTTTAGCCATACGTATTACTAACAGGTAGCATAGCCATGAAATCTCCATAGACAAACATTGTCAATACAATAAGGCCCATTTATCAAGCTCCGTATGGAGCTTGTGGGCCCGTGTTTCTGACGAGTCTTCAGACTCGCCAGAAACACAAGTTATGGAGCAGTGGTCTAAAGACCGCTGCTCCATAGTCCGCCTGCTCTGAGCAGGCGGACAAAGATCGCATGAATTCAACCCGATCGAGTACGATCAGGTTGATTGACACCTCCCTGCTGGCGGCCGATTGGCCGCGAGTCTGCAGGGGGCGGCTTTGCACCAGCAGCTCTTGTGAGCTGCTGGTGCAATGCTGAATACAGAGAGCGTATTGTTCTCCGCATTCAGCGAGGTCTTGCGGACCTGATCGGATCAGGTCCGCAAGACCTTTGATAATTCTGCCTCAATGTGTCATACTGAATAGCTTAGCTCAGTGATTTTAAAGGTGGCAATGTCACAGGATGTCACCTTTGCCACAAGTTAGTTGGAATTGTGAAGAGGAAGCATCAAGGAGCAATAGCAGCCCGGCCACAAATTGGTAGACCACGTAAACTTACAGAGCGGAAGTGCTGAAGTGCATATCTCATAAAAATCACCTATCATCTGTTGCATCACTCACTACAGAGTTCCAGTCTGCCTTTGAAAGCAACATCAGCATAAGAACTGTGCATTGGGAGCTTCATGAAATGGGTTTCCATGGCTGAGCAGCTGTACACAAGCTTCACATAAGCATTAGCAATTCAAATCTTTGGCTGGAGTTGTGTAAAGAACACTGCAACTGGAATTTGGAGCAGTGGAAGCTTGTTCTCTGGAGTGATGAATCAGGCTTCTCTATCTAGCAGTCTGATGGAAGAATCTGGGTGTGGGGGATGCCAAGATGCATAGTGCCTACTGTAAAGTTTGGTGGAGGAAGTATAACAGTATGGAGCTGTTCAGGGTTTGGGCTAGGCCCCTTAGTTCCAGTGAAGGGTCAGAATACAATGACATTTTAGATAATTGGGTGCTTCCAACATTGTAGCAACAGGTAGGGGAAGACTCTTTCCTGTTCCACCAGGACTGTGCCCCTGGGTACAAAGAATACTCTACCTAGGTAGACTCAGGAGCAGCAACGCCCGGTTGGGAGCTAGCTAGTGCTTGGTGGCTGCACATATATACCTGTTGTCATTGTCTCACCTGAAGTGTTCAGCTTGCTCCCATTAGTGCATTGAGGCTTCTAAGCTTGCTCTTCAACAAAGGATAACAAGAGAATGAAGCAAATTTGATAATGGAAGTAAGCTGGAAAGTTGTTTAAAACTTCATGCTCTATTTAAATTATGGAAGTTTAATTTTTACTTTACTGCCCCTTTTAACTCATGACAGACCCACAAAAAATGAACAGCATTGCATTTGAATATTGTAAATATAACAATCATGCCTTTATGCTGATTAAAAACATTTTTTTAGTTTATTTATAATATTCCATCCATAAGTGCTTGTTCACTTGCTGTCCTGCCCACCCATTCATTAAAAGCATTTTTTCTTTTATGCCCCAGGGGTAGAACAGTCAATCTAAAGCCATACCACCTACCCCATCTGCATTAGAGACTGTGTTAGCTTAGACCTGACCTTCCAACTTTTCCAGAACCTGAGGAATTGTCACAGGTTGGGAGGTGGAACTGCTTCCCGCTGCAGATTCTTGACTGGGGCAGATGTGCCAGTGACTGTCCAAGCTCTGCCCAAGAAAAACTGTGACATGACTGCAGTATGCCCTGTCCACAGACATGACATCATTTGCCCCCCCTCACAACTAGTCCTTGACTTTAGTCACAGCCCCCCTGGACCAACCTCCCAATTCCTTGACAACTTTGCTGCCTGGCTTCCTTACTTTCTCTCTACAAATACACCTACTCTAATTCTGGGGGACTTCAACATCCCCATTGACAACCCATCTGCCCCTGCTGCCTCTAAACTTCTCTCACTCACAAACTCCTTTGGCCTTTTACAATCCACCCTACTCCCTACCCACCGCGACGGACACTCTATTGATCTGGTATTCTCCTATCTCTGCTCTCTCCCAGATGTTGACTGTCGCCCATTTCCCATCTCAGACCACCATCTGCTCACCTTTAATCTTAATATACAGGCTAAACCTACTTCCCCCACTCACCTCCGCACCTGTAGAAATTTGCACACTGTTGACCCTCCCCAACTCTCCAACCTTATTCAAATACGCCTCCCCCACACTTCCACAATATCCTGCCCTGACCTTGCCATAACCCACTACAACAATACTCTCTCCTCTGCACTTGACACCCTCGCTCCGCCCCAACTTTGCAAAGCCCCACATCGTCAGCTCCAGCTGTGGCACTCCCAGCAAACATGCCACCTACAAAAATGCTCCTGCACTGCTGAACGTACCTGGAGAAAATCCCGCTCTGAACCTGATTTCATGCACTATAAGTTAATCCTTTACTCTTACACCTCTGCCCTTCACTTAGCTAAGCAAACATACTTCTCGTCTTCTCTTATATCCACTTACTCCTCAAACCCTAAAACACTCTTCTCCATTTTCAACTCTCTTCTCTACCCACCTGCACCTCTCATCTGCATTCAGTGCTCAAGACCTGGCTGACTACTTTTTCAATAAAACACTTACCATCTGAAGAAACATCCCAACACAAGCCTGCAATCTCCTAACTTCACTCCCAGTCACCCCCTCCGCCGCTCTCTACATCCTCCTCCCAACCACTGAGAGTGAAGTGGCTTCCCTATTGTCTTCCTCACACCTCACCACCTGCCCACTTGACCCTATTCCTTTGCATCTAATACCTTCTCTGTCTCCCACCATCACTCCAGCTCTTACCCACATATTCAACCTATCCCTTTCTACTGGCTCATTCCCTGCCTCCTTCAAACATGCAAAGGTCACCCCCATCCTCAAAAAACACTCCCTTGACCCTAACTCTCCTGCGACCTACCACCCCATATCACTGCTCCCGCTAGCTTCAAAAATCCATGAAAAACTAGTTTTCAATCGCCTAACCCAATTTCTGTCCTCCAACTCACTGCTCGACCCCCTGCAATCTGGCTTCCGTCCCCAACACTCAACTGAGACTGCCCTCCAAGGTTACTAACGATCTCCTTTCTGCTAAAAACAAAGGCTACTACTCTATACTCATCTTACTTGACTTCTCTGCTGCCTTTGACACTGTTGACCATCCCCTTCTCCTACGGACTCTCAGCTCTCTTGGCCTCTGTGACACTGCCCTCTCCTGGATTCACTCTTATCTCTGTAATAGATCCTTCTCCATCTCTTTTGCTGGTGGCTCCTCCTCTCCATTGCCTATGTCTGTTGGAGTACCTCAAGGCTCTGTCCTGGGTCCTCTACTCTTTTCTATTTATAAACGAGAGAAGAGACAGATGCGCCACATGGCCCAATATTGTTTGATCCACAAAGGTTAAACGATCAGGTTGTGTTAAATTAGACTCACAATCTTAGGAGCACTCCAGTTAGTGCAATGGGAGCAGTCTGGGATCTATAACAGTCACCCAGCAGACCGACCTCTTGGAGTGAAGATGGATAATCTGTAGTAAAATACAACAAGACACAAAGGTGCCTATATGGCCTAGTACAGTCTTATACCAGGAGCAGTAGTATGTGTGGTAAGATATATACTCACAAAAGGTGATGCATCTCCATTGATGCTATTGAAACAGGAAGGGATCAATACAGTCACCCAACAGACTATGACAAGGCTTCCACAGGAGGCAATCAGCAGAGGTCCAGTGGACCAATAAAGATCCAAATAAAACACAGTAGCAAGTGTTTGAGATAAAAAAGTATTAAACTTTACTAACAAAGGTTAAAATCAAGCGACACGTTTCTCAGCAGCTAGCTGTTTCATCAGGCTTATACAATGTAACTCAAACACTTGCTATATATGAACCACATTTCTATCAATATGATTAGCAACACCTGTGAGAGGAGTGGCTAGAGGCAACTCCCTCAGGGTTGAGCCTATCAGCATTCAGTATATAGAAAATGACAGACATAATTCAAAGCAAACTTAAATGTTGATTCATCACAGTTAAATCCATCAGTATTCAATCCATTAAAGCAACAAACATAATATAAAATAAACATGAATGTTAATATATATTTGCAATGTAAGCTTACACTTCTCATAATTGCTATCCCATGGATGCACACTATACAAAAGGTATTGTTTGATATCTCCAATTATCGCTTGTGCAATCTGTTTGAACCAGTTTAAACCAAAAATCCCTATTGGGGGAATGAAAATAGGACCATATGTCTTTCATAACTCTTCGGCTTTCTCTCTACTTACTTGATTAAAGTATATATGTCGATCTCTATGTTGTCTGAGTGATAGAATATTTTCATACATGCTGGCGTTCCCTAATATTCATTGCGCATGTCTGTGATGTCATCCGTCAAGCTTTGTGTTCTATTATTTCTAAACATATTGAGACACTGTAATGCACCAAAGTCGTGTGTAAATGTAATCCCACTATGTAGTAAACTCTCTAATGGGTCTGATCTAGCTCATAGTAACTTTCTGAGAGCAGGTACTATATTGTACCGATATAGAGTGTTGTCCCTATTTAAAATACCGGGATTTTATCGATGTATTCGAGTGGTGAGGATAGGCTGTGTGTGAACATATCGAATCAGCCAATCACAATTATAAACGTCACAGGGGGTATGTCCTTCGTCTAGCGAATCAATGCTAGTATATACAAGAAGCAGGACTATGATATAATTGTAAACATACGGCTAGTATTAGAAATAAATATTGGCCCAACTTATCAACTTAATATTAATGACTATAGCTTGCATAGAATAAAGTGTCAGTGATGGTTTCAAAGCGATATAGCTGCTAAGTATAGTATATTCTACTGGCTGTTTGTAGGTTTCATAGCGATATGGCTGCTACGTATATTATATTGTGCTGGCTATGTGTAAACATATCAACTCAGCCATTCACAAGTCTCGTGTGTACTAGGCCATATAGGCACCTTTGTGTCTTCTTGTATTTTACTACAGATTATCCATCTTCACCCCAAGAGGTCGGTCTGCTGGGTGACTGTTATAGATCCCAGACTGCTCCCATTGCACTAACTGGAGTGCTCCTAAGATTGTGAGTCTAATTTAACACAACCTGATCGTTTAACCTTTGTGGATCAAACAATATTGGGCCATGTGGCACATCTGTCAGTTCTCTCATTTATAGATTACCCTCTTGGATTCAGGCCGGGTCCGCTACAGATTGCTGCCTTAATATCTTCTCATTTCATCATTCAAAAGACTTTCTATTATATTTTTTTCCATGTTCAATTGTTTTAATATTTGATCAATAGTATATTATATGATAATAGTTTATACTTTTCACATTGTGTCTTTTTGGTGTACACTACAGGGAGTGCAGAATTATTAGGCAAATGAGTATTTTGACCACATCATCCTCTTTATGCATGTTGTCTTACTCCAAGCTGTATACGCTCGAAAGCCTACTACCAATTAAGCATATTAGGTGATGTGCATCTCTGTAATGAGAAGGGGTGTGGTCTAATGACATCAACACCCTATATCAGGTGTGCATAATTATTAGGCAACTTCCTTTCCTTTGGCAAAATGGGTCAAAAGAAGGACTTGACAGGCTCAGAGAAGTCAAAAATAGTAAGATATCTTGCAGAGGGATGCAACACTCTTAAAATTGCAAAGCTTCTGAAGCATGATCATTGAACAATCAAGCGTTTCATTCAAAATAGTCAACAGGGTCGCAAGAAGCGTGTGGAAAATCCAAGGCGCAAAATAACTACCCATGAACTGAGAAAAGTCAAGCATGCAGCTGCCAAGATGCCACTTGCCACCAGTTTGGCCATATTTCAGAGCTGCAACATCACTGGATTGCCCAAAAGCACAAGGTGTGCAATACTCAGAGACATGGCCAAGGTAAGAAAGGCTGAAAGACGACCACCACTGAACAAGACACACAAGCTGAAACGTCAAGACTGGGCCAAGAAATATCTCAAGACTGATTTTTCTAAGGTTTTATGGACTGATGAAATGAGAGTGAGTCTTGATGGGCCAGATGGATGGGCCCGTGGCTGGATTGGTAAAGGGCAGAGAGCTCCAGTCCGACTCAGACGCCAGCAAGGTGGAGGTGGAGTACTGGTTTGGGCTGGTATCATCAAAGATGAGCTTGTGGGGCCTTTTCGGGTTGAGGATGGAGTCAAGCTCAACTCCTAGTCCTACTGCCAGTTTCTGGAAGACACCTTCTTCAAGCAGTGGTACAGGAAGAAGTCTGCATCCTTCAAGAAAACATGATTTTCATGCAGGACAATGCTCCATCACACGCGTCCAAGTACTCCAAAGCGTGGCTTGCAGGAAAGGGTATAAAAGAAGAAAATCTAATGACATGGCCTCCTTGTTCACTTGATCTGAACCCCATTGAGAACCTGTGGTCCATCATCAAATGTGAGATTTACAAGGAGGGAAAACAGTACATCTCTCTGAACAGTGTCTGGGAGGCTGTGGTTGCTGCTGCACGCAATGTTGATGGTGAACAGATCAAAACACTGACAGAATCCATGGATGGCAGGCTTTTGAGTGTCCTTGCAAAGAAAGGTGGCTATATTGGTCACTGATTTGTTTTTGTTTTGTTTTTGAATGTCAGAAATGTATATTTGTGAATGTTGAGATGTTATATTGGTTTCACTGGTAAAAATAAATAATTGAAATGGGTATATATTTGTTTTTTGTTAAGTTGCCTAATAATTATGCACAGTAATAGTCACCTGCACACACAGATATCCCCCTAAAATAGCTATAACTAAAAACAAACTAAAAACTACTTCCAAAACTATTCAGCTTTGATATTAATGAGTTTTTTGGGTTCATTGAGAACATGGTTGTTGTTCAATAATAAAATTAATCCTCAAAAATACAACTTGCCTAATAATTCTGCACTCCCTGTATATATATTATCATATACATCACATAGCCTATTGAGTGTTAACCTATTAGGGCGCCCCCTATCTTATAGACATATCTTTTCTATTTACACTTCTTCACTGGGTTAACTTATCAACTGCTATGACTTCAGATATCACCTCTATGCTGATGATACCCAGATCTACCTTAACACCCCTGCATTCTCTCCTTCTGTCAGATAAGCGACTGCTTATCTGGCATTTCCCCCTGGATGGCCTCTCACGACCTAAAAATAAAGATGGCCAAGACCGAACTACTTCTAATCCCCCCCTCTAACTCTATTACAGTTTCTAATTTTTACATCACTGTTGGCGGCACCACTATCCCGCCATCACCCCAAGTCCGCTGCCTCGGAGTCACACTTGACTCAAATCTGTCCTTCATTCCCCACATCTAACTGCTCTCTTCATCCTGCCGCAACCACCTACGCAATATCTCCAATATTCGTCCGTTTCTGAGTGACGAAACTACTAAACTGCTTATCCACTCCCTGGTAATTTCCCGACTTGACTACTGCAATAACTTGCTAACTGTCCTCCCTCTCTCCCCTTCAATCCATCCTAAATGCATCTTCCAGGCTAATCCACCTCTCTCGACACTCCGTTTCTGCTGCACCTCTCTGTGAGTCCCTTCACTGGCTCCCCATTCACAGCAGAATTCAATTCAAAATTCTCACCCTGACCTACAAAGCCCTCACCAATGCTGCCCCACCCTACCTGTCCTCACTCATCAGCAAATATACTCCAGCCCGTCCCCTAAGATGCAACAATGACCTGCTCCTTGCATCCTCTACCATCACCTCCTCTCATGCTAAAGGACTTCTCTCGTGTGGCTCCAACTCTCTGGAATGCACTTCCTCGAGCAGTCAGACTCTCCCCTAACCTCTCCTCCTTTAAACATTCCCTAAAGACCTTTTTGTTCAGGGAAGCTTATCACCCGATTCATTAACAAATTAACTTCACTAACCCAACAGTTGCCCTCATCTCCCCACTAATATCATTCCCACCTTTGCAGTCTCCACCTCTTGTTTCCCACCCTCCTACCCATCTAGATTGTAAGTTCCCACGGGAATAGGGCCCTCAATTCCCCCTGTATCTGTCTGTAAAATTTTGTTGTTTATTGTATTGTTTCTCCGTTGTACTTCTAGCCTTGTACCCATGGACAGCGCTGCGGAATCTGTTGGTGCTTTATAAATAAAAAATAATAATAATAACCCACAAATACCACTGGGGGTTATCCCATCACTTCATGCCTCCAGGAAATGCTGAGTAGGGCTTGGTCAGATTGCACATGGTGCTAATGCTGATACAGCTAGGGGTGCACATCAGTGGGGCTGGTGGTATGGCTTCTGATTGACTTATAGGCCCTATAGGCTAGGGTTGCCACCTCGGCCATGTTTTTCTGGACACTTATGAGTTACACATGCTGCAGGGTAAGCAGGGAGGAACATGTATTGTGCTGTTCATCAGCAATATTCATGTCATGTCCAGAGGCACAATACATGTTCTACCCTGCTTACCCTGATTCAGGTTCATTGCAGTAAATTTATATATTTACTGTCCAATGAATGAGTGTCACATTTTATCAACTATGAAAACATTTGCTTGATGTTTAAGAGCTGGGTTATATATTTCACCTAAAAGATAAAAAAAAATGCTAGGAAATAATCCATAAAACAGGGTAGCAAATGTATATTGAAAATGTTGGTCAGTTCTGCTGCAAAATATTTGCTTTTCACAGGCAACTTTAGCAGATGGGGTTGTTGTAAATGCTAAAAACTAACAGTTAATGTCAAATCAGGACATTGTGTTGGTATGAGGTGTAGCTGCATCTGAACAGTAGTAGAAGCACCCAGGGTTTCCATGGTAACATTAAAAATAACAACAAAGCAAAGCAAACACAAATACCTCTTAAGCTGACTCAGTTGCAGAGATCCCAGCTAGGCAGCATGGTAACACCTAGACCAGCGAATTTCCTGTTATTTGTCTCAGGCTGTCAGAATAAGAGAATAGTAATTTATTTTTGGATATATTTCATTGTATAGCTTTCTAATAGTTTTAGGATTAACTAGCTCAATGCCATAGGGCAATTAAATTATGTGTAATTGTTTTTATTTTTGATAATTTTGTTTATATTTTTTTTTTGTAATCTTAGGCCTAGATTTGGAGTTTGGCGGTAGCCGTGAAAACCAGCGTTAGAGGCTCCTAACGCTGGTTTTAGGCTACCGCCGGTATTTGGAGTCAGTCAAAAAAGGGTCTAACGCTCACTTTTCAGCCGCGACTTTTCCATACCGCAGATCCGCTTACGTCAATTGCGTATCCTATCTTTTCAATGGGATCTTTCTAACTCCGGTATTTAGAGTCGTGTCTGAAGTGAGCGTTAGAAATCTAACGACAAAACTCCAGCCGGAGAAAAAAGTCAGTAGTTAAGAGCTTTCTGGGCTAACGCCGGTTCATAAAGCTCTTAACTACTGTGCCCTAAAGTACACTAACACCCATAAACTACCTATGTACCCCTAAACCGAGGCCCCCCCACATCGCCGACACTCGATTAAATTTTTTTAACCCCTAATCTGCCGACTGCCACCTACGTTATCCTTATGTACCCCTAATCTGCTGCCCCTAACACCGCCAACTCCTATATTATATTTATTAACCCCTAATCTGCCCCCCACAACGTCGCCGCCAGCTACCTACACTTATTAACCCCTAATCTGCCGTCCGCACGCCGCCGCCAGCTACATTAAAGCTATGTACCCCTAATCTGCTGCCCTAAAATCGCCGACCCCTATATTATATTTATTAACCCCTAACCTGCCCCCCACAACGTCGCCGCCACCTACCTACAATAATTAACCCCTAATCTGCCGACCGCAAAGAGCCGCCACCTACATTATAGCTATGTACCCCTAATCTGCTGCCCCTAACACCGCCGACCCCTATATTATATTTATTAACCCCTAATCTGCCCTCCCTAACATCGCCGACACCTAACTTCAATTATTAACCCCTAATCTGCCTACCGAATCTCGCCGCTATTCTAATAAATGTATTAACCCCTAAAGCTAAGTCTAACCCTAACACTAACACCCCCCTAAATTAAATATAATTTAAATCTAACGAAATAAATTAACTCTTATTAAATAAATTATTCCTATTTAAAACTAAATACCTGTAAAATAAACCCTAATATAGCTACAATATAAATCATAATTATATTATAGCTATTTTAGGATTTATATTTATTTTACAGGTAACTTTGTATTTATTTTAACCAGGTACAATAGCTATTAAATAGTTAAGAACTATTTAATAGCTAAAATAGTTAAAATAATTACAAAATTACCTGTAAAATAAATCCTAACCTAAGTTACAATTAAACCTAACACTACACGATCAATAAATAAATTAAATAAAATACCTACAATTAACTACAATTAAACCTAACACTACACTATCAATAAATTAATTAAATACAATACCTACAAATAACTACAATGAAATAAACTAACTAAAGTACAAAAAATAAAAAAGAACTAAGTTACAAAAAATAAAAAAATATTTACAAACATAAGAAAAATATTACAACAATTTTAAACTAATAACACCTACTCTAAGCCCCCTAATAAAATAACAAAGCCCCCCAAAATAAAAAATGCCCTACCCTATTCTAAATTACAAAAGTTCAAAGCTCTTTTACCTTACCAGCCCTGAACAGGGCCCTTTGCGGGGCATGCCCCAAGAAATTCAGCTCTTTTTCCTGTAAAAAAACACATACAATACCCCCCCCAACATTACAACCCACCACCCACATACCCCTAATCTAACCGAAACTCCCTTAAATAAACCTAACACTAAGCCCCTGAAGATCTTCCTACCTTGTCTTCCCCTCACAGGGTATCGCACCGATCCGTCCTGGCTCCGATATCTTCATCTAAGCCCAAGCGGGGGCTAGACATCCATCATCCGACGACTGAAGAAGTCCAGAAGAGGCTCCAAAGTCTTCATCCTATCCGGGAAGAAGAGTAGATCCGGACCGGCAACCATCTTCTTCCAAGCGGCATCTTCTATCTTCATCCGATGAGGACCGGCTCCATCTTGAAGACCTCCACCAGGGACTCATCTTCTTCCGACGACGACTTCCCGACGAATGAGAGTTCCTTTAAGGGACGTCATCCAAGATGGCGTCCCTCGAATTCCGATTGGCTGATAGGATTCTATCAGCCAATCGGAATTAAGGTAGGAAAATTCTGATTGGCTGATGGAATCAGCCAATCAGAATCAAGTTCAATCCGATTGGCTGATCCAATCAGCCAATCAGATTGAGCTCGCATTCTATTGGCTGATCGGAACAGCCAATAGAATGCGAGCTCAATCTGATTGGCTGATCGGATCGGCCAATCGGATTGAACTTGATTCTGATTGGCTGATTCCATCAGCCAATCAGAATTTTCCTACCTTAATTCCGATTGGCTGATAGAATACTATCAGCCAATCGGAATTCGAGGGACGCCATCTTGGATGACTTCCCTTAAAGGAGCCTTCATTTGTCGGTAGTCCGTCGGGCCAGCAGGATGTTCGGCGTCGGAGGTCTGCAAGATGGATCCGGAAGATAGAAGATTGAAGATGCCATTGATAGAAGACTTAAGCCGGATCATGGACCTCTTCAGCTCCCGCTTGGATGATGACTTCAGCTGGATCATGGACCTCTTCAGCTCCCGCTTGGATGATGACTTCATCCGGATCATGGACATCTTCAGCCCCCTGCTTGGGCTTGGATCAGGACATCGGAGGAGCTCTTCTGGATCGATCGGTGAACCTGGTATGGTGAAGATAAGGTAGGAAGATCTTCAGGGGCTTAGTGTTAGGTTTATTTAAGGGGGGTTTGGGTTAGATTAGGGGTATGTGGGTGGTGGGTTGTAATGTTGGGGGGGGGGTATTGTATGTGTTTTTTTACAGGAAAAAGAGCTGAATTTCTTGGGGCATGCCCCGCAAAGGGCCCTGTTCAGGGCTGGTAAGGTAAAAGAGCTTTGAACTTTTGTAATTTAGAATAGGGTAGGGCATTTTTTATTTTGGGGGGCTTTGTTATTTTATTAGGGGGCTTAGAGTAGGTGTAATTAGTTTAAAATTGTTGTAATATTTTTCTGATGTTTGTAAATATTTTTTTATTTTTTGTAACTTAGTTCTTTTTTATTTTTTGTACTTTAGTTAGTTTATTTCATTGTATTTATTTGTAGATATTGTATTTAATTAATTTATTGATAGTGTAGTGTTAGGTTTAATTGTAAGTTAGGTTAGGATTTATTTTACAGGTAATTTTGTAATTATTTTAACTATTTTAGCTATTAAATAGTTCTTAACTATTTAATAGCTATTGTACCTGGTTAAAATAAATACAAAGTTACCTGTAAAATAAATATAAATCCTAAAATAGCTATAATATAATTATAATTTATATTGTAGCTATATTATGATTTATTTTACAGGTAAGTATTTAGCTTTAAATAGGAATAATTTATTTAATAAGAGTTAATTAATTTCGTTAGAGTTAAATTATATTTAACTTAGGGGGGTGTTAGTGTTAGGGTTAGACTTAGCTTTAGGGGTTAATACATTTATTAGAATAGCGGTGAGCTCCAGTCGGCAGATTAGGGGTTAATGTTTGAAGTTAGGTGTCGGCGATGTTAGGGAGGGCAGATTAGGGGTTAATACTATTTATTATAGGGTTAGTGAGGCGGATTAGGGGTTAATAACTTTATTATAATAGCGGTGCGGTCCGCTCGGCAGATTAGGGGTTAATAAGTGTAGGCAGGTGGAGGCGACGTTGTGGGGGGCAGATTAGGGGTTAATAAATATAATATAGGGGTCGGCGGTGTTAGGGGCAGCAGATTAGGGGTACATAGGGATAATGTAAGTAGCGGCGGTTTACGGAGCGGCAGATTAGGGGTTAATAATAATATGCAGGGGTCAGCGATAGCGGGGGTGGCAGATTAGGGGTTAATAAGTGTAAGGTTAGGGGTGTTTAGACGCAGGTTACATGTTAGAGTGTTAGGTGCAGACGTAGGAAGTGTTTCCCCATAGCAAACAATGGGGCTGCGTTAGGAGCTGAACGCGGCTTTTTTGCAGGTGTTAGGGTTTTTTTCAGCTCAAACAGCCCCATTGTTTTCTATGGGGGAATCGTGCACGAGCACGTTTTTGAAGCTGGCCGCTTCCGTAAGCAACTCTGGTATCGAGAGTTGCAGTGGCGTTAAATATGCTCTACGCTCTTTTTTTGGAGCCTAACGCAGCCATTCTGTGGACTCTCAATACCAGAGTAATTTTAAAGGTGCGGCCAGAAAAAAGCCAGCGTTAGCTACGCGGGTCGTTACCGACAAAACTCTAAATCTAGCCGATTGTGTTTCTTATTTTTGTGATTTTAGTGTTTATTATTTTTGGTAAGCTTAGATTTTTTTAAATTTTTTGTAGGATTTGTTACTTTTTAAGTTTAGATTTTTTTTTTTTCATAGTGTTACAAATAACACACAGGCCCTACCTTTGACTGACCCAGATTATGACAGATTATATAAAATAAAACCACTAATTGATTATTATAACAAATTATTTGCTCAATTGCACACCCCATCTAAAAATATTTGTATTGGCGAGTCCCTAATGCTTTACAATTCAAACAACATATCCCATACAAAAGAGCATGTTACAGTATTACATTTCATAAACTGTGTGAGTTCCACAGACTACATACAAGATTTTAGAGTATATGATGGGAAAGACTGACAACTGTATCCACCTGGTTGCCCACCTTTCCCTACAACAAGTGAGAAAATTATCTTGGACCTCATGTAGTCCTTGTTAGGACATGGGTACCATCTTTATATTCAGCTAGATTACGAGTTTGGCGTTATGAGTGAAAAAGCTTTTTCCCTAACACCGCTATTACAAGTCTTGTAGGTATAGGTATTCCAATCAGCCAATAGAATGCAAGCTCAATCCTATTGGCTGATTGGATCAGCCAATAGAATTAAAGCTCAATCCTATTGGCTGATTGGATCAGCCAATAGGATTTTTCCCCCTTTAATTCCTATTGGCTGATAGAATCAGAATGTAAGGGACGCAATCTTGGATGACGTCACTTAAAGGGAACTTCATTTTCCAGCGACGATCGGAAGAAGAGGATGCTCCGCGCCTGATGCCTTGAAGATCGACCCGCTCTGCACCGGATGGATGAAGATAGAAGATGCCGTCTGGATGAAGACTTCTGCCCGCTTGGATGTAGACTTCTGGCAGCTTTGATGAAGACTTCTGCCCGCTTGGATGAAGACTTCTGCCGGCTTCGATGAGGACTTCTGCCCGCTTGGATGAGGATGGATGTCTGGTCTTCAAAAACTGTAAGTGGATCGTCGGGGGTTAGTGTTAGGTTTTTTAAGGGTTTATTGGGTGGGTTTTATTTTTATCTTAGGGTTTGGGCACCGTAAAAGAGCTAAATGCCCTTTTAAGGGCAATGCCCATCCAAATGCCCTTTTCATGGCAATAGTTAGCTTAGGTTTATTTAGATAGAGTTTTATTTGGATTTGGTTGGGTGGGTGGTGGGTTTTACTGTTGGGGGGTGTTTGTAATTTTTATTGCCAGGTAAAAGAGCTGATTTCTTTGGGGCAATGCCCCGCAAAAGGCCATTTTAAGGGCTATTGGCAGTTTAGTGTTGGCTAGGGTTTTTATTATTTTGGGGGGATTTTTTATTTTGATAGTGCTATTAGATTTGGAGTAATATTTTTTAATTTAGATAATTGTATTTGATTTATTTAATTGATTTGATTGTAATGGTAGGTTTTAGTGTAAGGCAGGTTAGGTTTTATTTTACAGGTAAATTTGTTTTTATTTTAACTAGGTAGTTAGTAAACAGTTAATTACTATTTACTAACTAGTCTACCTAGTTAAAATAAATACCAACTTACCTGTGAAATAAAAATAAAAACGAACGCCTAGATTACGAGTTCTGCGTTAGCCTTAAAAAGCAGTGTTAAGGGGTCCTAACGCTGCTTTTTAGCACCCGCTGGTATTACAAGTCAGGCAGGAAAGGGTCTAACACTCACTTTTCTTCCGCGACTTTTGTCTACTGCAAATCCCCTTACGTCAATTGCGTATCCTATTTTTTTAATGGGATTTGTCTAACGCTGGTATTACAAGTCTTAGAGAAAGTTAGCGGTACAGCCTATACCTCAAAGACTCCTACCGCATAAAAAAGTCAGTAGTTAAGAGTTTTATGGGCTAACGCCGGAACATAAAGCTCTTAACTACAGTGCTACAAAGTACACTAACACCCATAAACTACCTATGAACCCCTAAACCTAGGCCCCCCACATCGCACACACTATAATAAAATTATTTAACCCCTAATCTGCCGACCGGATATCGCCGCCACCTACATTATACCTATGAACCCCTAATCTGCTGCCCCTAACATCCCCGACACCTACATTATATTTATTAACCCCTAATCTGCCCCCCAACGTCGCCGCCACCTACCTACACTTATTAACCCCTTATCTGCCGACCGGACATCGCCGCCACTATAATAAATGTATTAACCCCTAAACCGCTGCACTCCCGCCTCGCAAACACTATAATAAATTGTATTAACCCCTAATCTACTATAATAAAGTTATTAACCCCTAAACCTAAGTCTAACCCTAACACCCCCCTAAGTTAAATCTATTTTTAATAAATCTAAATAAAATTTCTAAAATTAAATAAATTAATCCTATTTAAAACTAAATACTTACCTATAAAATAAGCCCTAATATAGCTACAATATAACTAATAGTTACATGGTAGCTATTTTAGGATTTATATTTATTTTACAGGCA
Source organism: Bombina bombina (assembly GCF_027579735.1). Lineage (NCBI taxonomy): Eukaryota > Metazoa > Chordata > Amphibia > Anura > Bombinatoridae > Bombina > Bombina bombina. The sequence continues at coordinate 1,271,471,083 of NC_069500.1, forward strand.
ACTTTGTGTTTATTTTAACTAGGTACAATAGCTATTAAATAGTTAATAACTATTTAATAGCTACCTAGTTAAAATAATTACAAAATTACCTGTAAAATAAATCCTAAACTAAGTTACAAATACACCTAACACTACACTATCAATAAATTAATTAAATAAATTAACTACAATTATCTAACATAAAATACAATTAAATAAACTAAACTATATTACAAAAACAAACACTAAATTAAAAAAATAAAAAAATATTACAAGAAGTTTAAACTAATTACACCTAATCTAAGCCCCCTAATAAAATAAAAAAGCCCCCCAAAATAATACAATTCCCTATCCTAAACTAAATTACAAAGTAATCAGCTCTTTTACCAGCCCTTAAACAGGCTTTTTGCGGGGCATTGCCCCAAAGTAATCAGCTTTTTTACCTGTAAAAAAAATAATATAATCCCCCCAACATTACAACCCACCACCCACACACCCCTACTCTAAAACCCACCTGATCCCTCCTTAAAAAAAACTAATACTACCCCCTTGAAGATCACCTCGCATTCTGTTGGCGCATCCAATCAGCCAATCGGATTGAACTTCAATCCGATTGGCTGATTAAATCAACCAATCAGATTTTTCCTACCTTAATTCCGATTGGCTGATAGAATCCTATCAGCCAATCGGAATTCGAGGTACGCCATCTTGGATGATGTAATTTAAAGGAACCTTCATTCTGCGTTAGGACATCGGAAGAAGAGGATGGCTCTGCGTCGGCTGGATAGAAGATGGCTCCGCTCCGGAAGGGGGAAGATAGAAGATGCCGCCTGGATAAAGATGTCTGCCGGTCCGGATGTTCTCTTCTGGCCCATCGGTGTCCGGCTGGGTGAACACGGCTCAAGGTAGGGTGATCTTCATGGGGGTAGTGTTAGGTTTTTTTAAGGGGGGATCGGGTGGGTTTTAGAGTAGGTGTGTGTGGGTGGTGGGTTTTAATGTTAGGGGGGTCTTGTATTTTTTTTTACACGTAAAAGAGCTGATTACTTTGGGGCAATGCCCCGCAAAAAAGCCCTTTTAAGGGCTAGTAAAAGAGCTGATTACTTTTGTAATTTAGTATAGGGTAGGGAATTTTATTATTTTGGGGGTCTTTTTTATTTTATATGGGGACTTAGATTAGGTGTAATTAGATTAAAATTCTTGTAATATTTTTTTATTTTCTGTAATTTAGTGATTTTTTTTTGTACTATAGTTTAGTTTATTTAATTGTATTTGAGTTTAGATAATTTTAGTTAATTTATTTAATTAATTTATTGATAGTGTAGTGTATTTGTAACTTAGGTTAGGATTTATTTTACAGGTAATTTTGTAATTATTTTAACTAGGTAGCTATTAAATAGTTATTAACTATTTAATAGATATTGTACCTAGTTAAAATAAATACAAAGTTGCCTGTTCAATAAATATAAATCCTAAAATAGGTACAATGTAACTATTTGTTATATTGTAGCTATAATAGGGTTTATTTTATAGGTAAGTATTTAGTTTTAAATAGGATTAATTTATTTAATTATAGTAATTTTATTTCGTTTTATTTAAAATATGTTTAAGTTAGGGGGGGTGTTAGGGTTAGGGTTAGACTTAGGTTTAGGGGTTAATAACTTTATTATAGTAGCGGCGACGTTGGGGGCGGGAGATTAGGGGTTATTAATTGTAGGTAGGTGGCGGCGACATTGGGGGGGCAGATAAGGGGTTAATACAATTTCTTATAGTGTTTGCGAGGCGGGAGTGCGGCGGTTTAGGGGTTAATACATTTATTATAGTGGCTGCAATGTCCGGTCGGCAGATTAGGGGTTAATAATTGTAGGTAGGTGGCGGGGACGTTTGGGGGGGCAGATTAGGGGTTAATAAATATAATATAGGTGTCGGCGATGTTAGGGGCAGCAGATTAGGGGTTCATAGGGATAATGTAGGTGGCGGCGGTGTCCGGAACGGCAGATTAGGGGTTAATAGTATAATGCAGGTGGCGATGATGTTGGGGGCAGCAGATTAGGGGTTAATAAGTGTAAGGTTAGGGGTGTTTAGACTCAGGGTTCATGTTAGGGTGTTAGGTGTAGACTTAGAAAGTGTTTCCCCATAGGAAACAATGGGGCTGCGTTAAGAGCTGAACACTGCTTTTTTGCAGGTGTTAGGTTTTTTTCAGCCAGCTCAGCCCCATTGTATCCTATGGGGAAATCGTGCACGAGCACGTTTTTGCAGCTTACCGCTACTGTAAGCAACGCTGGTATTTAGTTGAGAAGTGGAGCTAAATTTTGCTCAACGCTTACTTTTCTGAGGCTAACGCAGCCATTCAGAGAACTTGTAATGCCAGCGTTGTTTAAAGTAAGCGCTGGAAAAAAAAGGAGCGTTAGCCCCGCAAGTTTTTACCGACAAAACTCGTAATCTAGCCGTAAGATAGCTACAATTTAACTATAAGTTATTTTGTAGCTAGCTTAGGTTTTTTTTACAGGTAAGTATGTATTTAGTTTTAAAAAGGTATTTTTTAGTTAATAATTGTAAGGTTTACTTAGCTTTATTTTAATTATATTTAAGTTAGGGGGTGTTAGGGTTAAGGTTAGGGTTAGACTTATGCTTAGGGTTACGTTAGGGTTATGGTTAGGTTTAGGGGTTAATATATTTATAGATAGAAAGTAATTCCCAAAGGAAAAACTAAGATGATGCGCTGTTGATGACAACAAATGATATGAATAATACCTAAGATAAAAAGGCACTAATTTTTAGTATAACCTAAATGTCTTGATCAACTCTTGTTGAGAAGTGTATATATAGTGAAACACAAAAAAATTTGTAATTAAGGATAATGGAAAGATTTGAAAACCAAATGTGAAAATAACCTTATGAAATGTATCAGGGGATTTTCTTGAAATTTACATACAGAAGTGTAATAAACAATGGTGAATGTGAAAATATGCAAAAATGTATGAATAACACAAGAAATTATAAAAGTCCGTGACAGTGTCCAAAGATATAATGTCCGAAACAAAAATGTCCAAAGTTAAGGACAAGATAAATATTGATGATACTTGAGTACTCGGCAAGCTCCGCTTGTGTCCACGGTGTGATGGGTCAGGTGTCTAGAATGAAACATAAACAAGGGGCGCCAACATAGTGTGAATCGTACAAAACAGGTGAGCTGAAACAATGTGCAAGATACTACTCACAAAAGAAGTTGCACCTTAAGTGAATAAGGTGCTAGCAAACAGGCTGACGTTCAAAACCAGCAGTCAGTACGCTGGGGGTCTCACCGTGAGACCCGTGGGAACCGGATGGAAAGGTGAGCGGTCACAGTGATAGTCCTTCCGAAGCCAACGACCAGGTGTGTGCTCAGGAGGCAGGACTGTTCTCCCCAAAGTCTGCTCTCGGTAAGAGTCTGTGTCAGGAAAACTGGCTGTGTCAGCGCACAGATACTTGGTGAATATCCTGAACAGGAAAAAGGTGAACGGTGCCACAGAAAAAAACGGGTCGTGGTTTAAAAGGCAAATTGTCTTTATTTATAATTGCAACGCGTTTCTCAGTAAGCATAGGACCGTTTCATCAGGCATAATAAGGTATGGTATTGTGTCCTATTTAAACCCAAAGGTGACCCGGAAATAATAATAGAGGTCATCTCTATATAACATTTAAAATCTAATGTCTGGTGGAATAAAGTATATTTGTTAAAAATCCATTTGGAGAAATTGTAATGGATAAAACATATAAAAAAATGCAATAGATAAAACATATAAAAATGCATATGAAAAACAAAAGCAATAAAACGGACCTGAAGTTATGTATAGTAAAACAGCTACAAAAGACAACATCCACATTGAGTTAGTTACTTTGAAGCACACTGGAAAAGGATTATTATCCCATAATATTATATCCATCAAAGATATCAATTTATAATTATTCATAATACTGTGTATTAGAGCAAAAATACCATTAGAAGGCATAAGAAAAAAGTAGCCTATGAACCCTAACAACATAACTAGAATGTAGTGGCCCGATCTCTGAATCTCGTGGAGAACCTAGCTGGGCTCGAACTTGTGACCATGGGTGGGCAGGGCAAATGTTGAACTAAAAAGGCTGTCTGGCATGACAGATAAAAGGTCTATCGGACTACAGTAAGTGAAGGTGTTATGCAAATGGTATGGTCAATGAGTTGAAAACTTTATGTATTCGGTAGATAGCTGAAATATCATACTAAAAAAATCATGAGAGAATATATAAACTCTGGAATCTAAATTTAGGAATCCACTCTAGATATTAATTTATTGCTTATGTTTAGTTGTAAGCGAGAGAATATATATAAGAGCGGAATACGCTAATAAGAAAAAACTCTGTCCATAGTAGAAAGCAAAAATAAATTACGTCAGTCAGTTTCGACGTAATTTATTACACCCGTGATTAACCCCTTATTGCTTGTACACAAACGCTTGCGCTCTACTCGTAATTTGGCCCAAAATGTTTACTGTCCCTTTAAGAAAATTTTCATCATAGGCATTTAAAGTAAACAATGTTATGTATTTGCATTAGCACTGATCATTTTTTGTGCAAATGTTTATTTTGTAAAAAGACTTGTGGTGATGATACATAGTAATCTTGTATCTGCCAGTCCTGTTCCTTCTGTTGAAGCTGGGAGGGCGGCTCAATACAGCATCTTTGTCTAATTCTACTATCCATATATGACATGTTGTCTTGACAAAGGCCTGACATGTGGCCGAAATGTCGACTGACTTTTTAGAATAATTCTTCAATAAAGCTTGAACTATTTTAATTAAAAGTCCTGTGAGTGCCCATTTCTACAAGGTTACTATATATATATACAGGGAGTGCAGAATTATTAGGCAAATGAGTATTTTGACCACATCATCCTCTTTATGCATGTTGTCTTACTCCAAGCTGTATAGGCTCGAAAGCCTACTACCAATTAAGCATATTAGGTGATGTGCATCTCTGTAATGAGAAGGGGTGTGGTCTAATGACATCAACACCCTATATCAGGTGTGCATAATTATTAGGCAACTTCCTTTCCTTTGGCAAAATTGGTCAAAAGAAGGACTTGACAGGCTCAGAAAAGTCAAAAATAGTGAGATATCTTGCAGAGGGATGCAACACTCTTAAAATTGCAAAGCTTCTGAAGCGTGATCATCGAACAATCAAGCGTTTCATTCAAAATAGTCAACAGGGTCGCAAGAAGCGTGTGGAAAAACCAAGGCGCAAAATAACTGCCCATGAACTGAGAAAAGTCAAGCGTGCAGCTGCCAAGATGCCACTTGCCACCAGTTTGGCCATATTTCAGAGCTGCAACATCACTGGAGTGCCCAAAAGCACAAGGTGTGCAATACTCAGAGACATGGCCAAGGTAAGAAAGGCTGAAAGATGACCACCACTGAACAAGACACACAAGCTGAAACGTCAAGACTGGGCCAAGAAATATCTCAAGACTGATTTTTTTAAGGTTTTATGGACTGATGAAATGAGAGTGAGTCTTGATGGGCCAGATGGATGGGCCCGTGGCTGGATTGGTAAAGGGCAGAGAGCTCCAGTCCGACTCAGACGCCAGCAAGGTGGAGGTGGAGTACTGGTTTGGGCTGGTATCATCAAAGATGAGCTTGTGGGGCCTTTTCGGGTTGAGGATGGAGTCAAGCTCAACTCCCAGTCCTACTGCCAGTTTCTGGAAGACACCTTCTTCAAGCAGTGGTACAGGAAGAAGTCTGCATCCTTCAAGAAAAACATGATTTTCATGCAGGACAATGCTCCATCACACGTGTCCAAGTACTCCACAGCGTGGCTGGCAAGAAAGGGTATAAAAGAAGAAAATCTAATGACGGCCTCCTTGTTCACCTGATCTGAACCCCATTGAGAACCTGTGGTCCATCATCAAATGTGAGATTTACAAGGAGGGAAAACAGTACATCTCTCTGAACAGTGTCTGGGAGGCTGTGGTTGCTGCTGCACGCAATGTTGATGGTGAACAGATCAAAACACTGACAGAATCCATGGATGGCAGGCTTTTGAGTGTCCTTGCAAAGAAAGGTGGCTATATTGGTCACTGATTTGTTTTTGTTTTGTTTTTGAATGTCAGAAATGTATATTTGTGAATGTTGAGATGTTATATTGGTTTCACTGGTAAAACTAAATAATTGAAATGGGTATATATTTGTTTTTTGTTAAGTTGCCTAATAATTATGCACAGTAATAGTCACCTGCACACACAGATATCCCCCTAAAATAGCTATAACTAAAAACAAACTAAAAACTACTTCCAAAACTATTCAGCTTTGATATTAATGAGTTTTTTGGGTTCATTGAGAACATGGTTGTTGTTCAATAATAAAATTAATCCTCAAAAATACAACTTGCCTAATAATTCTGCACTCCCTGTAAATATATATATATATATATATATATATATATATATATATATATTAATATATATTTAGAAATACATAGAACATATTCCCCTATGTGCAGAACATTGGAATGTGAAATATTTACAGTAAATACATAGTTAAAATAGTTATTAAATACGAATATTGCATAAATATGTATTTATCTACTTAGCTGCAAAGGGCTCCAATAAACTTATATATATATATATATATATATATATATATATATATATATATATATATATATATATATATATATATATATATATATATATATCTTTATATGTATACATACAGTGGGTATTGAAAAGAATCATCCCCCCTTGAAAATAATCAAATTTTGTTGCTTTGCAGCCTGAAATAAATACAGACACGTTTTTGTTTATCCAGTTGTAATTGCTCAGTGCAACTTATAACATCCAAGTGAAAGATATAATATCAACTTGCCAGGCAAAAATAAAGACAATTCAAAAATAGAATCATTGAGTTGCAAAAAGCATCACCCCCTTGTGTCAGTATTTTGTTGAACCACCTTTTGCTTTAATTACAGCCTTTAGTCTGTTGGGATATGTTTCTACTAACTTTGCACATCTAGACTGTGCAATATTTGCCCACTCTTCTTTGCAGAACTGCTTCAGTTCCGTTACATTTGATGGTGACCATTTGTGGACTGCAGTCTTTAAGTCATGCAACAGATATTCAATGGGGTTTAAGTTTGTTTTAAGACTTTCACATTTTTCTCCTTCAACCACTGTGTGGTCATCTTTGCTGTGTGCTCTTCCCATTGACAACTTCCTGGTAGAGGGCAGCAGATTTTCCTCAAGAATTTTGCCCCATCCATTATTCCTTCTTTCCTGACAAGTGCTCCAGTGCCTGCTGCAGAGAAATACCCTGATAACAGGATATTACCACCTCCATGCTTTACTTTAGGTATGGTGTTATTTGGATGGTGAGCTGTATTGGATTTCCTCCAGACATATCATTTAGTGTTGAGGCCAATCAATTAAATTTTAGTCTCATCTGACCATAATACCTTTTTCCATGTGGCCTCAAATTCTCCTAGGTGTGTTATGGCAAAGCTTAGTCGTGGCTGCATGTGGTCTTTCTTGAGGAGTGGCATTTTTCTTGCAACCCTCCCATATAAACCACATTTTTGGAGAATTTGTGATATTGTTGTCACATTCATACAATGACCACTCATTGTCATAAATTCCTGCAACTGCTTCAGAGTTGCCGTGGGCCTCTTGGTAGCCTCTCTGACCAGTTTCCTCCTGGCTCTTTCATGCAGTTTGAAGCGACTTCCTGATCCAGAGAGGGTCTGTGTTTTAGCAAATACCTTCCACTTCTTAATAATAGACTTCACTGTGGCCTAGATTTGGAGTTTTGTCGGTAAAGACCCGCGTAGCTAACGCCGGCTTTTTTCTGGCCGCACCATAAAAATAACTCTGGTATTGAGAGTCCACATAAAGGCTGCGTTAGGCTCCAAAAAAGGAGCGTAGAGCATATTTAACGCAGCTTCAACTCTCGATACCAGAGTTGCTTACGCAAGCGGCCAGCCTCAAAAACGTGCTCGTGCACGATTCTCCCATAGAAAACAATGGGGCTGTTTGAGCTGAAAAAAACCTAACACCTGCAAAAAAGCCGCGTTCAGCTCCTAACGCAGCCCCATTGTTTGCTATGCGGAAACACTTCCTACGTCTGCACCTAACACTCCTATCACTGACCCCTGCATATTATTATTAACCCCTAATCTGCCCCTCCGTAAACCGCCGCTACTTACATTATCCCTATGTACCCCTAATCTGCTGCCCTAACATCGCCGACCCCTATATTATATTTATTAACCCCTAATCTGCCCCCCACAACGTCGCCTCCACCTGCCTACACTTATTAACCCCTAATCTGCCGACCGGACCGCACCACTATTATTATAAAGTTATTAACCCCTAATCCGCCTCACTAACCCTATAATAAATAGTATTAACCCCTAATCTGCCCTCCCTAACATCGCCGACACCTAACTTCAAACATTAACCCCTAATCTGCCGACTGGAGCTCACCGCTATTCTAATAAATGTATTAACCCCTAAAGCTAAGTCTAACCATAACACTAACACCCCCCTAAATTAAATATAATTTAAATCTAACGAAATTAATTAACTCTTATTAAATAAATTATTCCTATTTAAAGCTAAATACTTACCTGTAAAATAAATCCTAATATAGCTACAATATAAATTATAATTATATTATAGCTATTTTAGGATTAATATTTATTTTACAGGTAACTTTGTATTTATTTTAACCAGGTACAATAGCTATTAAATAGTTAAGAACTATTTAATAGCTAAAATAGTTAAAATAATTACAAAATTACCTGTAAAATAAATCCTAACCTAAGTTACAATTAAACCTAACACTACACTATCAATAAATTAATTAAATAAACTACCTACAATTACCTACAATTAACCTAACACTACACTATCAATAAATTAATTAAATACAATTCCTACAAATAAATACAATTAAATAAACTAGCTAAAGTACAAAAAATAAAAAAGAACTAAGTTACAAAAAATAAAAAAATATTTACAAACATAAGAAAAATATTACAACAATTTTAAACTAATTACACCTACTCTAAGCCCCCTAATAAAATAACAAAGACCCCCAAAATAAAAAAATGCCCTACCCTATTCTAAATTACTAAAGTTCAAAGCTCTTTTACCTTACCAGCCCTGAACAGGGCCCTTTGCGGGGCATGCCCCAAGAAATTCAGCTCTTTTGCCTGTAAAAAAAAACATACAATACCCCCCCCCAACATTACAACCCACCACCCACATACCCCTAATCTAACCCAAACCCCCCTTAAATAAACCTAGCACTAAGCCCCTGAAGATCATCCTACCTTGTCTTCACCTCACCGGGTATCACACCGATCCGTCCAGAAGAGCTCCTCCGATGTCCTGATCCAAGCCCAAGAGGGGGACTGAAGAGGTCCATGATCCGGCTGAAGTTTTCATCCAAGCGGGGCAGAAGAGGTCTTCCATCCGATTGAAGTCTTCATCCAAGCGGCAGCATCCTGAAGACCTCCGACGCGGAACATCCATCCTGGCCGACGACTGAACGACGAATGACGGTTCCTTTAAATGACGTCATCCAAGATGGCGTCCCTCGAATTCCGATTGGCTGATAGGATTCTATCAGCCAATCGGAATTAAGGTAGGAATATTCTGATTGGCTGATGGAATCAGCCAATCAGAATCAAGTTCAATCCGATTGGCTGATCCAATCAGCCAATCAGATTGAGCTCGCATTCTATTGGCTGTTCCGATCAGCCAATAGAATGCAAGCTTAATCTGATTGGCTGATCGGATCAGCCAATCGGATTGAACTTGATTCTGATTGGCTGACTCCATCAGCCAATCAGAATATTCCTACCTTAATTCCGATTGGCTGATAGAATCCTATCAGCCAATCGGAATTCGAGGGGCGCCATCTTGGATGACGTCATTTAAAGGAACCGTCATTCGTCGTTCAGTCGTCGGCCAGGATGGATGTTCCGCGTCGGAGGTCTTCAGGATCCTGCCGCTCCGGATGGATGACCATAGAAGATCCCGCTTGAATGAAGACTTCAATCGGATGGAAGACCTCTTCTGCTCCGCTTGGATGAAGACTTTAGCCGGATCATGGACCTCTTCAGCCCCCCGCTTGGGCTTGGATCAGGACATCGGAGGAGCTCTTCTGGACAGATCGGTGAACCCGGTGAGGTGAAGACAAGGTAGGAAGATCTTCAGGGGCTTAGTGTTAGGTTTATTTAAGGGGGGTTTGGGTTAGATTAGGGGTATGTGGGTGGTGGGTTGTAATGTTGGGGGGCTTGGGTATTGTATGTTTTTTTTTTACATGCAAAAGAGCTGAACTTCTTGGGGCATGCCCCACAAAGGGCCCTGTTCAGGGCTGGTAAGGTAAAAGAGCTTTGAACTTTAGTAATTTAGAATAGGGTAGGGCATTTTTTTATTTTGGGGGGCTTTGTTATTTTATTAGGGGGCTTAGAGTAGGTGTAATTAGTTTAAAATTGTTGTAATATTTTTCTTATGTTTGTAAATATTTTTTTATTTTTTGTAACTTAGTTCTTTTTTATTTTTTGTACTTTAGCTAGTTTATTTAATTGTATTTATTTGTAGGAATTGTATTTAATTAATTTATTGATAGTGTAGTGTTAGGTTAATTGTAGGTAATTGTAGGTAGTTTATTTAATTAATTTATTGATAGTGTAGTGTTAGGTTTAATTGTAACTTAGGTTAGGATTTATTTTACAGGTAATTTTGTAATTATTTTAACTATTTTAGCTATTAAATAGTTCTTAACTATTTAATAGCTATTGTACCTGGTTAAAATAAATACAAAGTTACCTGTAAAATAAATATTAATCCTAAAATAGCTATAATATAATTATAATTTATATTGTAGCTATATTAGGATTTATTTTACAGGTAAGTATTTAGCTTTAAATAGGAATAATTTATTTAATAAGAGTTAATTTATTTCGTTAGATTTAAATTATATTTAACTTAGGGGGGTGTTAGTGTTAGGGTTAGACTTAGCTTTAGGGGTTAATACATTTATTAGAATAGCGGTGAGCTCCAGTCGGCAGATTAGGGGTTAATGTTTGAAGTTAGGTGTCGGCGATGTTAGGGAGGGCAGATTAGGGGTTAATACTATTTATTATAGGGTTAGTGAGGCGGATTAGGGGTTAATAACTTTATAATAATAGCGGTGCGGTCCGCTCGGCAGATTAGGGGTTAATAAGTGTAGGCAGGTGGAGGCGACGTTGAGGGGGGCAGATTAGGGGTTAATAAATATAATATAGGGGTCGGCGGTGTTAGGGGCAGCAGATTAGGGGTACATAAGTATAACGTAGGTGGCGGCGCTTTGCGGTCGGCAGATTAGGGGTTAATTATTGTAGGTAGCTGGCTGCGACGTTGTGGGGGGCAGGTTAGGGGTTAATAAATATAATATAGGGGTCGGCGGTGTTAGGGGCAGCAGATTAGGGGTACATAAGTATAACGTAGGTGGCGGTTGGCAGATTAGGGGTTAAAAAAATTTAATCGAGTGTCGGCGATGTGGGGGGACCTCGGTTTAGGGGTACATAGGTAGTTTATGGGTGTTAGTGTACTTTAGAGTACAGTAGTTAAGAGCTTTATAAACCGGCGTTAGCCCAGAAAGCTCTTAACTACTGACTTTTTTCCTGCGGCTGGAGTTTTGTCGTTAGATGTCTAACGCTCACTTCAGACACAACTCTAAATACCGGAGTTAGAAAGATCCCATTGAAAAGATAGGATACGCAATTGACGTAAGGGGATCTGCGGTATGGATAAGTCGCGGCTGAAAACTGAGCGTTAGACCCTTTTTTAAGTGACTCCAAATACCGGAGGTAGCCTAAAACCAGCGTTAGGAGCCTCTAACGCTGGTTTTCACGGCTAACGCAAAACTCCAAATCTAGGCCTGTGCTTCTAGACATTGATAAAGCCTTTGATATTCTCTTGTATCCATCTCCTGACTTGTACCTCTCCACAACATTATCCCGGAGATCTTTTGACAGTGCCTTGCCACCCATAGTTGATTGTTTGCTTCAGTTGCACTACCAGGGACTGATATGCTACAGGAAAGCTCTTTTCATGCTGAGCTAATCAATATGCCCACAGCTGATCACAGTTGAAGATCAAATGGCTTTGTGTGTGCCGTTGAGAAGGTGATTAGCTACACCTGATTGAGTTTACAAGTCATTTTTGGAAGGGGTGATCCTTTTTGCAAATCAGTGATTCTGTTTTTGAATTGTCTTTATTTTGTTGGTGTTATATCTTTCACTTGGATGTTATAAGTTGCACTGAGTAATTACAACTGGATAAACAAAACTGTGTCTGTTTTTATTTCAGGCTGCAAAGTAACAAAATGTGATTATTTTCAATACAATATATACACAAATAAATGCTTATGGACACATATATGGACATACATATATACATTGATATACATCTTTAGATATGCATGTGTAATTATCTCAATGTTAAAGCCCTTTGCCTGCATTTTTTTTGAGCCCATATCACTTTTGTGTGCAATATTTTTTTGAAATAGTTTCATTACGAGTGTAACTATACGTTGTAGTGTATTTTTTATGTGTTTTGTGCAACTTTTTTGTTTTGCGAAACAGTTAACCAGAGCTCTGAAGTCGCGGTAATCATTCTAGCATAAATAGAGATTGCGCTCAAGTGATCATGTTTACTTTCAACTCGTAATATGAACAGTAAGCCCGACGCACGCAAACACCCGTGATTAACCCGTTATTGCTTGTACACAAACGCTTGCGCTCTACTCGTAATTTGGCCCAAAATGTTTACTGTCCCTTTAAGTAAATTTTCATCATAGGCATTTAAAGTAAACAATGTTATGTATTTGATTTAGCACTGATCATTTTTTGTGCAAATGTTTATTTTGTAAAAAGACTTGTGGTGACACAGATCAGGAAGATTATACCACATTCTCTCTGCAGTTGTTTGTTGTGCAACATTGCTAACTGAATAAGTTATGTATGGAAAATATTATAAAATATAGTGGTTTAGCACATTGCTGCCAATGCAGAAGACAAAACACAGCATGTCCTCAAATGTCTTTATTAGAAATGTTATTTTTTGGTTCTGTTGATGTAATTTTATGTCCCCATAAATCATGCAATGGCACCATTTGTATATTTTGTTTTTTTACCTTCACATGGAGGCATTTCCATTGAAATAGACTAGAAAAGTTGGTTTATGGTTTAAAGGACATAAAACCCATTTTTTTCTTTTATTATTCAGATAGGGAATACAATTATAAAAAAGTTTCCAATTTACTTCTGTTATCAAATTTGCTTTGTTCTCATGTTATTCTTTATTGAAGAGATATCTAGATAGGTAGTGTGCACATCATTGGAGCACTATATGACAGGGAATAGTGCTGCCATCTAGTGCTCTTGTTAATGTATAACATTGTTGCAAAACTGCTGCCTTATTGTACGGCAGACACGTGCACACTCCTGAACTTTCCAGATTTTCAACAAAGGATAACAAGAAAACAAAGCTGATTTGATATTAGAAGTGCATTGTAAAGTTGTTTAAAATTGTATGTTCTATCTGAATAATGAAATTTTTATGGGGTTTGATGTCCCTTTAAACCTCCATACTACTCAATCATGCTACAGAACTATTATCCTATTGTTCTAATCAGCCAATAGGATGAGAGCTCAATCCTATTGACTGATTGGAACAGCCAGTAGGATGAGAACTGCTTAAATCCTATTGGCTGATTGGAACAGCCAATAGGATTTTACAAGCTCTAATCCTATTGGCTGATTTAAATCTTTCAGCCAATAGAAATGCAAGGGACGCCATCTTGGATGACGTCACTTGCATTGAAGTTCCAGTTTACAGCAGCAACTGTATGAAGAGGATGCTCCACGCTGGATGTCTTCAGGATGGACCCACTCCGCGCCGAATGGATGAAGATAGAAGATGCCGTCCGGATGAAGACTTCTTGCCTCCTGGATGAGGACTTCACCGGCTGGATGAAGATCGAAGAGGCCGCCTGGATGAAGACTTCTTGCTGGATGGATCCTTTAAGCGGGACTTCAAGAACTGTAAGTGGATCGTCGGGGGTTAGTGTTAGGTTTTTTAAAGGTTTATTGGGTGGGTTTTATTTTTAGTTTAGGGTCTGGGCATGTAAAAGAGCTAAATGCCCTTTTAAGGGCAATGCCCATACAAATACCCTTTTCAGGTCAATGGGGAGCTTATGTTCTTTAGATAGTTATTTTATTTGGGGGGGTTGGTTGTGGGGGTGGTGGGTTTAACTTTTGCGGGGGGTGTTTGTATTTTTTTTACAGGTAAAAGACCTGATTTCTTTGGGGCAATGCCCCACAAAAGGCCCTTTTAAGGGCCATTGTTAGTTTATTGTAGGCTAGGGTTTTTTTATTTGGGGGGGGGGGCTTTTTTATTTTGATTGGGCTATTAGATTTGGTGTAATTCTTTTTTATTTTTGAAAATTTTATATTTTTTGTAATTTCGTGTTTCTTTTTTATGTAATTTAGTTATTTTTATTTTTAGTAATTTTAGTGTTTATTTTGTTGTTGTTGTAATTTTAGGTTTTAGTGTAAGGTAGGTTAGGTTTTATTTCACAGATAAGTTTAAAATAGTTAAAATAAATACAAACTTACCTGTGAAATAAAAATAAAACCTAAGGCCTAGATTTAGAGTTTGGCGGTAGCCGTGAAAACCAGCGTTAGAGGCTCCTAACGCTGGTTTTAGGCTACCGCCGGTATTTGGAGTCAGTCAGGAAAGGGTCTAACGCTCACTTTCCAGCCGCGACTTTTCCATTCCGCAGATCCCCTTACGTCAATTGCGTATCCTATCTTTTTCAATGGGATCTTTCTAACTCCGGTATTTAGAGTCGTGTCTGAAGTGAGCGTTCTAACGACAAAACTCCAGCTGCAGAAAAAAGTCAGTAGTTAAGAGCTTTCTAACTACTGTACTCTAAAGTACACTAACACCCATAAACTACCTATGTACCCCTAAACCGAGGTCCCCCCACATCGCCGACACTCGATTACATTTTTTTAACCCCTAATCTGCTGACCGCCACCTACGTTATACTTATGTACCCCTAATCTGCTGCCCCTAACACCGCCGACCCCTATATTATATTTATTAACCCCTAATCTGCCCCCCACAACGTCGCCGCCAGCTACCTACACTTATTAACCCCTAATCTGCCGTCCGCACGCCGCCGCCAGCTACATTATAGCTATGTACCCCTAATCTGCTGCCCCTAACACCGCCGACCCCTATATTATATTTATTAACCCCTAATCTGCCCCCCACAACGTCGCCTCCACCTGCCTACACTTATTAACCCCTAATCTGCCGAGCGGACCGCACCGCTATTATAATAAAGTTATTAACCCCTAATCCGCCTCACTCCCGCCTCAATAACCCTATAATAAATAGTATTAACCCCTAATCTGCCCTCCCTAACATCGCCGACACCTAACTTCAAGTATTAACCCCTAATCTGCCGATCGGAGCTCACCGATACTCTAATACATTTTTTACCCCTAAAGCTAATTTTAAACCTAACCCTAACACCCCCCTAAGTTAAATATAATTCTATAATTCTAACAAAATAAATTAACTCTTATTAAATAAATTATTCCTATTTAAAGCTAAATACTTACCTGTAAAATAAACCCTAATATAGCTACAATATAAATTATAATTATATTATAGCTATTTTAGGATTAATATTTATTTTACAGGCAACTTTGTATTTATTTTAACCAGGTACAATAGCTATTAAATAGTTAAGAACTATTTAATAGCTAAAATAGTTAAAATAATTACAAAATTAAACCTAACACTACACTATCAATAAATTAATTAAATAAACTACCTACAATTATCTACAATTAAACCTAACACTACACTATCAATAAATTATTTAAATAAAATACCTACAATTACACCTAACACTACACTATCAATACATTAATTAAATACAATATCTACAAATAAATACAATGAAATAAACTAACTAAAGTACAAAAAATAAAAAAGAACTAAGTTACAAAAAATAAAAAAATATTTACAAACATCAGAAAAATATTACAACAATTTTAAACTAATTACACCTACTCTAAGCCCCCTAATAAAATAACAAAGACCCCCAAAATAAAAAAATGCCCTACCCTATTCTAA
Source organism: Bombina bombina (assembly GCF_027579735.1). NCBI lineage: Eukaryota > Metazoa > Chordata > Amphibia > Anura > Bombinatoridae > Bombina > Bombina bombina. The sequence goes on from NC_069500.1 coordinate 1,271,487,278, forward strand.
ATTACTAAAGTTCAAAGCTCTTTTACCTTACCAGCCCTGAACAGGGCCCTTTGCGGGGCATGCCCCAAAGAATTCAGCTCTTTTGCCTGTAAAAAAAAACACATACAATACCCCCCCAACATTACAACCCACCACCCACATACCCCTAATCTAACCCAAACCCCCCTTAAATAAACCTAACACTAAGCCCCTGAAGATCTTCCTACCTTATCTTCACCATACCAGGTTCACCGATCGGTCCTCGGAAGTGTTGATCCAAGCCCAAGCGGGGGGCTGAAGAGTGACGTCCATCCTCGGGCTGAAGTCTGGATCCAAGCGGCGGCTGAAGAAATCCATCATCGGGCTGAAGTCGGAAGTCCATCATCGGGATGAAGTCTTCTATCAAGCCGCATCTTCAACCTTCTTTCTTCTGGAGCGGAGCGGAACCATCTTCTTCCAAGCCGACGCGGAACATCCTCTTCAACCGACGACTAGACGACTGATCGGAACAGCCAATAGAATGCGAGCTCAATCTGATTGGCTGATTGGATCAGCCAATCGGATTGAACTTGATTCAGATTGGCTGATTCCATCAGCCAATCAGAATATTCCTACCTTAATTCCGATTGGCTGATAGAATCCTATCAGCCAATCGGAATTCGAGGGACGCCATCTTGGATGACGTCATTTAAAGGAACCGTCATTCGTCGTCTAGTCGTCGGTTGAAGAGGATGTTCCGCGTCGGCTTGGAAGAAGATGGTTCCGCTCCGCTCCAGAAGAAAGAAGATTGAAGATGCGCCTTGATAGAGGACTTCATCCCGATGATGGACTTCTGACTTCAGCCCGATGATGGATTTCTTCAGCCGCCGCTTGGATCCAGACTTCAGCCCGAGGATGGACGTCACTCTTCAGCCCCCCGCTTGGGCTTGGATCAACACTTCCGAGGACCGATCAGTGAACCTGGTATGGTGAAGATAAGGTAGGAAGATCTTCAGGGGCTTAGTGTTAGGTTTATTTAAGGGGGGTTTGGGTTAGATTAGGGGTATGTGGGTGGTGGGTTGTAATGTTGGGGGGGGTATTGTATGTGCTTTTTTTACAGGCAAAAGAGCTGAATTTCTTGGGGCATGCCCCGCAAAGGGCCCTGTTCAGGGCTGGTAAGGTAAAAGAGCTTTGAACTTTTTTTATTTAGAATAGGGTAGGGCATTTTTTTATTTTGGGGGGCTTTGTTATTTTATTAGGGGGCTTAGAGTAGGTGTAATTAGTTTAAAATTGTTGTAATATTTTTCTAATGTTTGTAAATATTTTTTTATTTTTTGTAACTTAGTTCTTTTTTATTTTTTGTACTTTAGTTAGTTTATTTCATTGTATTTATTTGTAGATATTGTATTTAAATAATTTATTGATAGTGTAGTGTTAGGTTTAATTGTAGATAATTGTTGGTATTTTATTTAATTAATTTATTGATAGTGTAGTGTTAGGTTTAATTGTAACTTAGGTTAGGATTTATTTTACAGGTAATTTTGTAATTATTTTAACTATTTTAGCTATTAAATAGTTCTTAACTATTTAATAGCTATTGTACCTGGTTAAAATAAATACAAAGTTGCCTGTAAAATAAATATTAATCCTAAAATAGCTACAATGTAATTATAATTTATGTTGTAGCTATATTAGGGTTTATTTTACAGGTAAGTATTTAGATTTAAATAGGAATAATTTATTTAATAAGAATTTCGTTAGATGTAAATTATATTTAACCTAGGGGGTGTTAGTGTTAGGGTTAGACTTAGCTTTAGGGGTTAATACATTTATTAGAATAGCGGTGAGCTCCAGTCGGCAGATTAGGGGTTAATGTTTGAAGTTAGGTGTCGGCGATGTTAGGGAGGGCAGATTAGGGGTTAACACTATTTATTATAGGGTTAGTGAGGCGGATTAGGAGTTTTCTATGGGGGAATCGTGCACGAGCACGTTTTTGAAGCTGGCCGCGTCCGTAAGCAACTCTGGTATCGAGAGTTGCAGTGGCGGTAAATATGCCTGTACGCTCCCTTTTTGGAGCCTAACGCAGCCATTCTGTGAACTCTCAATACCAAAGGTATTTAAAAGGTGCGGCCAGAAAAAAGCCAGCGTTAGCTACGCGGGTCGCTACCGACAAAACTCTAAATCTAGGCGTAAGCTTGCTACAATGTAACTATTAGTTATATTGTAGCTATCTTAGGTTTTATTTCACAGGTAAGTTTTTTACTTTTAAATAGGCATTATTTAGTTAATAATTGTAACTTTAGTTTAGCTCTATTTTAAATATGTTAAAGTTATGGGGGGGTTAGGTTTAGGGGTTAATATAGTTTAATTTATCTTGTTGCGATGTGGGGGGCTGGCGGTTTAGGGGTTAATAGGTTTATTTAGTTAATAATTGTAAATTTAATTTCGCTATATTTTTATTATGTTAAAGTTAGTGGGTGTTAGGGTTAGGTTTAGGGTTACGTTAGGGTTAGGGTTAGGTTTAGGGGTTAATGGATTTATTTAGTGGTAGTGATGTGGGAGGCCAGAGGTTTAGGAGTTAATAACTTTAGTATAGTGGCGGCGACATTGGGAGCGGTAGATTAGGGGTTAATAGTTTTATGTAGGTGGCGGCAGATTAGGGGTTAATAGTTTTATGTAGGTGGCAGCGATCTTGGGGTGGCAGATAATGGGTTAATAGTTTAATGTAGGTGGCGGCGATGTTGGAGGTGGCATATTAGGGGTTAATAACATTATGTAGGTGTCGGCAATGTTGGGGGCGGCAGATTAGGGGTTGATATCATTATGTAGGTAGCGGCGATGTTGGGGGCGGCAGATTAGGGGTTAATAACTGTATGTAGGTGTCGGCAATGTTGGGGGCGGCAGATTAGGGGTTGATATCATTATGTAGGTGGCGGCGATGTTGGGGGCAGCAGATTAGTGGTGTTTAGACTTGGGGTTTATGTTAGGGTGTTAGGTTTAAATGTTTTTTTCATTTTCCCCATAGACATCCATGGGGTCCGCGATCGCAGGTGTTAGGCTTTTTTTTGCCGGTTCTCCCCATTGATGTCTATGGGGAAATCGTGCACGAGCACGTCAAAGCAGCGCTTGTTTTCAGTGCGGTATGGAGCTCAACGCAACCATTTTGCCCGTGCAAGTCTGCTTTTTACAAACCTGTAATACCAGCGCTATAGGGAGATGAAATAACACTGCTTTTGTGGCGTTGGTTAAAATCCCTATAGCGCTCAAAACTCGTAATCTATCTGATTATCAGCTATATATAGAAATATATATTTAATAATAAAAATGTAATGTAGATATCTATACCTAGATATCTATAGGAATATATATACTGGTATAGGTGTATATATAGCTATATATAGAAATATATATTTACAATAATAATTACATTGTTCTGTATGTGAAGAACATTGGAATGTAAAACTGCTGTCGGGTTAACGCGGTCTTGATATTTGGTTAGTACTTATCTTGTTTTGGTCACATGCAAACTTTTTACTTTCAACTTTTAATAGGCGCGCTACCCAACGCACACAAAAGCCTCCGTCTATCAAAGTTTACACTTGAGTGGAAGTGCTAAATAGCGGTCCACTCGTAATCTAGCCCTAAGTGGCCACTGGTGTGGAAGTTCCTATATAATTCCACTTAGCCCATTACTCTTTGCTGAGTTATTGAGCAGATAACCTTGCTCATACCTGCTTTCAGCTCTCCCTTTATCCTTTGTTGCAACAACCTTGTACATACCTTGTTTCCTGAATGTAACTTGCCTAAATCCTGCTGTACCAGCTGTACTTATCCTGTACCAGTCTCACCAACTGCACCTGCTGGGTTTTCTGTGCCTGCTGAGTCTCCTGTACTTGCTGTATCAGTGAAAACTTACCTGAATCCTGCTGTACCAGCACCTATCTGATATCCAATACCAGTTTCACCACCTGTGCCTGCTGGGCTTCCTATGCCTGCTGAGTCTCCTGTATCTTATTGTTGAACTGATATCCCAGGAATCTGATCTTTGGCCTGTCCATGGACTCTGCTCTTGCTTTTCCCCTTTGTACCTTGTTGCTGGACTAATCTCAGGGTACCCGGCCTTTAGCCCGTCCTTGAACTTTGCTCTTGCTTGACCCCTTTGTACTTTGTTGCTGGACTAATCTCACATTACTGGATCTTTGATCTGTCTTTGGATTCTGCTCTTACTTTATTCCTCGGTTCCTTGTTGCTGGCCTGATCTTTCAGTACCTTACCTTCGGCCAATCCTTAGTTTTTCTTGTTTTATTAAAGCCTTCCACTCACCCGAACCGTCACAAGAACATAACTTGACTAACCTGTGTATTTGTGTCTCCAAAAGAAATATAAATTTCATTGTGCACAGATTTGAAGTGCTGTTGAAATAACTTGATAGTGAGGTCTGAGATGTAATTTGACAGCTTCTGCTATTGCATGGTAGATGTAGTGCTCTCCGGTTCTATTATCTAGGTCTGTGGACTACAGCTGACCAAAGTTTACATTGATTGCACAGGAAGAGGAGGGTCTACAAATAACATTACTGCGTGGGACAGTATAAGAATTGGTCATAAATGTTTAAGGTGGTAAAAAGAAGGGAAATAGGTGGTATTTCAATATGCATTAATTATTGGAAAAAGCAGAACATTACAATAAAATTGCACTACCTAAATATAAAATACTCAGAAAAATTTAGTGACTGAAAAAAGTAAGAAATGCGTAGTAATAATAATTATTATTATAATGGACCAGATAACAATTGGAGCGCTAATTAATGTTCCTGCTCGAATGTTATCTGTGCTAGAAGTAAACTTTTTGTGCGTGTTGGGCTGTGCTAGTATTATGAATTGAAAGTAAACTGTTTTTGCTCTTGTGCTAACCGGACGAGTGCAAAAAGCCAAACTTAGAATATAGCTTGCTCATTAATATATTCCCCCATAGAAGTCAATGGAGAAAAAAAGTGGAAAAAACCCAAACACCCCACTCTCGCGCAAACCTTATCACATATTCTTATGTGCACTAACTCAACATGAAAATATGAATATTTCACATTCCAATGTTCTTCACATCAGAGTATGTTCTATTTATTCAAAAATAAATATTTCTACATATATATGATGTTTTTTAGTACAATATATATCTATACCTATATATATATATATATATATATATATATATATAGGTATATACACAGTGTGTATATATATATATATATATATATATATATATATATATATATGAATATTTATTTATAAATACTTAGAACATATTCCCCCTATTAACAGTAAATATTTACAGTAAATACATAGTTAAAACCTTTGTTAAATATGATTATTGCATAAATATGTCTTCTTAAATGTATAGAGCTCAAAGCACCTATATATGTCTATATATGTGTACATATGTATTTATGTGTTTATATATGTATATATGTCTTTAAATACATACATACCCATAAATACATAAATACATATGTACACACATTTAGACATATATATATATATATATATTTATTTCATGTAATTGGTAAGAGTCCATGAGCTAGTGACGTATGGGATATACAATCCTACCAGGAGGGGCAAAGTTTCCCAAACCTCAAAATGCCTATAAATACACCCCTCACCACACCCACAATTCAGTTTTACAAACTTTGCCTCCTATGGAGGTGGTGAAGTAAGTTTGTGCTAAGATTTCTACGTTGATATGCGCTTCTCAGCATTGTTGAAGCCTGATTCCTCTCAGAGTACAGCGAATGTCAGAGGGACGTGAAGGGAGTATCACTTATTGAATACAATGATTTCCCTAACGGGGGTCTATTTCATAGGTTCTCTGTTATCAGTCGTAGAGATTCATCTCCTACCTCCCTTTTCAGATCGACGATATACTCTTAATTTACCATTACCTCTACTGATAACTGTTTCTGTACTGGTTTGGCTATCTGCTATATGTGGATGGGTGTCTTTTGGTAAGTATGTTTTTTATTATTTAAGACACTCTCAGCTATGGTTTGGCACTTTATGCATTTATATAAAGTTCTAAATATATGTATTGTACTTATATTTGCCATGAGTCAGGTTCATGTATTTCCTTCTGCAGACTGTCAGTTTCATATTTGGGGAAAATGAAAAAAATTTTAAGAATTTTTTTTCTTACCTGGGGTTTAGTCTTTTTTTCAATTGACTACTTCTTGTAAATTGCGGGCGGTATTAGGCCCGCGGGTGCTTCAAATGCTAGACTTTATTGCGTTTATTGCGTTTTTGGCGCGAGAATTTTATTGGCGCAAAAAATACGTCTATGACGCAACTTCGTCATTTCCGGCGTCATAGTTGACACCGGAGCCTTACACACGGTTGCGTCATTAGTGATGCGAGTGTGTCATTTCCGGTTATTATTGCTGCCAAAGAAAGTTTTCAGTTACGTTGTGCGTCATACTTGTTGCCAAACTTTTTTATTATTTTAATACCCCATTGATGTTTGCCTCTTGCCTTTTTCTCTATCAGAGGGCTATGCTTTTTGCATTTTTTCCCATTCCTGTCATATAAGGAAATTGATAATTTTGCTTTATATGTTGTTTTTTCTTTTACATTTTGCAAGATGTCTCAATCTGATCCTGCCTCAGAAGTTTCTGCTGGAACATTGCTGCCTGTCATCAGGTCTACTAAAGCTAAGTGCATTTGTTGTAAGATTGTGGAAATTATTTCGCCGAATGTCATTTGTAATAGTTGTCATGATAAACTTTTACATGCAGATAGTGTGTCCATCAGTAATAGTACATTGCCAGTTGCAGTTCCTTCAACTTCTAATGTACATGATATACCTATGGATTTTAAAGAATGTGTTTCTGATTCTATCCAGATGGCTTTGTCTGCATTTCCACCTTGTAATAAACGTAAAAGGTCTTTTAAAACTTCTTATTCAGTTGATGAAATTTCAAATGACCAACAACATAATAATTTATCCTCCTCTGATGAGGATCTATCTGATTCAGAAGATCCTTCCTCAGACATTGACACTGACAAATCTACTTATTTATTTAAAATAGAGTATATGCGTTCTTTATTAAAAGAAGTGTTAATTACTTTGGATATTGAGGTAACCAGTCCTCTTGACGTTCAGTCTAATAAACGTTTAAATGCTGTTTTTAAACCTCCTGTGGTTTCTCCAGGGGGTTTTCCTATTCCTGAGGCTATTTCTGATATGATTTCTAAGGAATGGAATAAGCCAAAATTGTATCCTTTACCAGCAAATTCTATAAAGTTTTGGGAAAAAATCCCCAAAGTTGATGGCGCTATTTCTACTCTTGCTAAACGTACCACTATTCCTATGGAAGATAATACTTCCTTAAAGGATCCTTTAGATAGGAAGCTTGAATCTTGTCTAAGGAAGGCCTATTTATATTCAGGTCATCTTCTCAGACCTGCAATTTCTTTGGCTGATGTTGCGGCTGTATCAACTTTCTGGTTGGAGAATTGGATTCTGACATATCTAGCATTATTCGCTTACTGCAATATGCTAATCATTTTATTTGTGATGCCATTTTTGATATTATCAAAATTGAAGTTATATCCATGTCTTTAGCTATATTAGCTAGAAGAGCTTTGTGGCTTAAATCTTGGAATGTTAATATGACATCTAAATCTAGATTACTATCTCTTTCTTTCCAAGGTAATAATTTATTTGGTTCTCAGTTGGATTCTATTATTTCAACTGTCGCTGGGGGAAAGGGAGTTTTTCTGCCTCAGGATAAAAAAAGGGTAAATCTAAGGCTTCTAACCGTTTTCATTTCTTTCGTCAAAATAAGGAACAATAACTCAATCCTTCCCCCAATGAATCTGTTTCCAATTGGAAGCCTTCCTCAAATTGGAATAAATCCAAGCCATTTAAGAAACCAAAGTCAGCCCCTAAATCCACATGAAGGTGCGGCCCTCATTCCAGCTCAGCTGGTAGGGGGCAGATTAAGGTTTTTCAAGGATATTTGGATAAATTCTGTCAAAAAATAAATGGATTCAGAGCATTGTCTCTCAAGGGGATCGAATAGGATTCAGAGTAAGACCTCCTGTGAGAAGATTTTTTTCTCTCACGTATCCCAGCAAATCCAGTAAAAGCTCAGGCTTTCCTGAAGTGTGTTTCAGACCTGGAGTCTTCAGGGGTAATCATGCCAGTTCCTTTTCAGGAACAAGGTTTGGGGTTTTATTCAAATCTATTCATTGTCCCAAAGAAGGAAAATTTATTCAGACCAGTTCTGGATCTGAAAATTTTGAATCGTTATGTAAGAGTACCAACTTTCAAGATGGTGACTATAAGGACTATTCTGCCTTTTGTTCAGCAAGTACATCATATGTCCACAATAGACTTGCAGGATGCATACCTTCATATTCCGATTCATCCAGAACATTATCAGTTCCTGAGATTCTCTTTTCTAGACAAGCATTACCAATTTGTTGCTCTTCCATTTGGCCTAGCAACACCTCCAATAATCTTTTCAAAGGTTCTAGGTGCCCTACTCTCTGTAATCAGAGAACAGGGTATTGCGGTGTTTCCTTATTTGGATGATATCTTGGTACTAGCTCAGTCTTTACGTTCTGCAGAATCTCACATAAATCAACTAGTGTTGTTTCTTCGGAAACATGGTTGGAGGATCAATTTACTAAAAAGATTCTTGATTCCTCAGACAAGGGTCACCTTTTTAGGCTTCCAGATAGATTCAGTGTCCATGACTTTGTCTCTAACAGACAAGAGACGTTTAAAATTGGTTGCAGCCTGCCAGCACCTTCAGTCTCAGTCATTCCCTTCAGTGGCTATGTGCATGGAAGTTTTAGGTCTCATGACTGCAGCATCGGACGCGATCCCCTTTGCTCGTTTTCACATGAGACCTCTACAGCTTTGTATGTTGAACCATTGGTGCAGGGATTATACAAAGATATCCCAATTAATATCCTTAAATCCCAATGTACGACACTCTCTGACGTGGTGGATAGATCACCATCGTTTGGTTCAAGGGGCTTCTTTTGTTCGACCAACCTGGACTGTGATCACAACAGAAGCGAGTCTTTCAGGTTGGGGAGCTTTTTGGGGATGTCTGACAGCACAAGGGGTTTGGAAATCTCAAGAGGCGAGATTACCAATAAATATTTTAGAACTCCGTGCAATTCTCAGAGCTCTTCAGTTTTGGCCTCTGTTAAAGAGAGAACCGTTCATTTGTTTTCAGACAGACAATATCACAACAGTGGCATATGACAATCATCAGGGTGGGACTCACAGTCCCCAAGCTATGAAAGAAGTATCTCGGATACTTGCTTGGGTGGAATCCAGCTCCTGTCTAATCTCTGTGGTGCATATCCCAGGTGTAGACAATTGGGAGGCGGATTATCTCAGCCATCAGACATTACATCCAGGGGAGGGGTCTCTCCATCCAGATGTGTTTTCTCAGATTGTTCAGATGTGGGGTCTTCCAGAGATAGATCTCATGGCCTCCCATCTAAACAAGAAACTTCCCAGATACCTGTCCAGGTCCAGGGATGTTCAGGCGGAAGCAGTGGATGCGCTGACACTTCCTTGGTGTTATCAACCTGCTTATATCTTCCCGCCTCTAGTTCTCCTTCCAAGAGTGATCTCCAAAATCATCATGGAACAATCGTTTGTGTTGCTGGTGGCTCCAGCATGGCCACACAGGTTTTGGTATGCGGATCTGGTTCGGATGTCCAGTTGCCAGCCTTGGCCACTTCCGTTAAGGCCGGACCTACTGTCTCAAGGTCCATTTTTCCATCAGGATCTCAAATCATTAAATTTGAAGGTATGGAAATTGAATGCTTAGTACTAATTCATAGAGGTTTCTCTGACTCAGTGATTAATACTATGTTACAAGCTTGTAAATCTGTCTCTAGAAAGATTTATTATAGAGTTTGGAAGACTTACATTTCATGGTGTTCTTTTCATAAATTCTCTTGGCATTCTTTTAGAATTCCTAGAATTTTACAGTTTCTTCAGGATGGTTTGGATAAGGGTTTGTCTGCAAGTTCCTTGAAGGGACAAATCTCTGCTCTTTCTGTTTTATTTCACAGAAAGATTGCTATACTTCCTGATATTCACTGTTTTGTACAGGCTTTAGTTCGTATTAAGCCTGTCATTAAATCAATTTCTCCTCCTTGGAGTCTTAATTTGGTTTTGAAGGCTTTACAGGCTCCTCCATTTGAGCCTATGCATTCTTTGGACATTAAACTACTTTCTTGGAAAGTGTTGTTCCTTTTGGCTATCTCTTCTGCTAGAAGAGTTCTGAGCTATCTTTCCTTTTCTGATCTTTTATCAGGATAAGGCAGTTTTGCGGACTTCTTTTCAATTTTTACCTAAGGTTGTGAATTCTAACAACATTAGTAGAGAAATTGTTGTCCCTTCCTTGTGTCCTAATCCTAAGAATTCTTTGGAAAGATCCTTACATTCTTTGGATGTGGTAAGAGCTTTGAAATATTATGTGGAAACTACTAAAGATTTCAGGAAGACTTCCAGTCTATTTGTTTTATTTTCTGGTCCTAGGAAAGGTCAGAAGGCTTCTGCTATTTCCTTGGCTTCTTGGTTGAAACTTTTGATTCATCAAGCTTATTTGGAGTCGGGTCAGGCCCCGCCTCAGAGAATTACAGCTCATTCTACTAGATCAGTCTCCACTTCCTGGGCCTTTAAGAATGAAGCTTCAGTTGATCAGATTTGCAAAGCGGCAACTTGGTCCTCTTTGCATACATTTACTAAATTCTACTGTTTTGATGTATTTGCTTCTTCAGAAGCAGTTTTTGGTAGAAAAGTTCTTAAGGCAGCTGTTTCAGTTTGATTCTTCTGCTTTTGATTTAAGTTTTTTTTCTTTCATTTATGAGAATAAACTTATTTTTTTGGGTTGTGGATTATTTTTTCAGCGGAAAATGGCTGTTTTTATTTTTATCCCTCCCTCTCTAGTGACTCTTGCGTGGAGTTCCACATCTTGGGTATTGCTATCCCATACGTCACTAGCTCATGGACTATTGCCAATTACATGAAAGAAAACATAATTTATGTAAGAACTTACCTGATAAATTCATTTCTTTCATATTGGCAAGAGTCCATGAGGCCCACCCTTTTTTTGGTGGTTATGATTTTTTTGTATAAAGCACATTTATTTCCAAATTTCTTTTGTTGATGCTTTTTACTCCTTTCTTTATCACCCCACTGCTTGGCTATTCGTTAAACTGAATTGTGGGTGTGGTGAGTGGTGTATTTATAGGCATTTTGAGGTTTGGGAAACTTTGCCCCTCCTGGTAGGATTCTATATCCCATACATCACTAGCTCATGGACTCTTGCCAATATGAAAGAAATGAATTTATCAGGTAAGTTCTTACATAAATTATGTTATATATATACACATATTTAGACATGTGTATGTATGTATGTATCTCAATGTTTTTTAATCATTTTTATAAGAGGTTGTGATAATCATTGTAGTATAAATTGTGTGTCCATTCAAGCGATCTTGTTTACATTTAACTTGTAATACGAGCTGTAAGCCTGATGTGCGCAAACACCTGCGATAGACCCCTTATTGCTCACGTGCAAACATTTGAGCTCCACTAATAATCTGGCCTAATATATTTTAACTCATTAGGAGGGGACACTACCCTCACTACCCCCAATGGACCAGCCACTGTTGTCTGTGTGTGAGGTAATTTGGGACCCTTGCTGGCGTGTTTGGTGCTCCCAGCTGATCATATTTATAACTGGTTGAAGAGCTATCTTATGTTTATAAATGCTTTGTCTTCTAGTATCTGTTTTGGTCATTAAATTACCATTTAATTGTTTTTTGTTTCCTTTCAGTGATGTTTTGTCAATTATCAAACATAATACATGGGATGTCTTTCTTAAACATATTGTTTAACTTTCTGTACCGATGTTTTAACAAAATTCAATGCAATACTGCAGTAAAATCATTTTTAGTAACAAACTACCTCACAAAAAATATTTATAACGTTGTAATAAGCCCAAAAATCATCACTTAAAAATGCTCAATGTATCCACTGCCTTTTATGAGATAAAGGAGCTACCATTATACAACTTAAGATCTACTGTCAGATGATTTTTGAGGTAAAATCTACTGACCTTGAGCAAGAAATTGACTGGAGCTAATGCAGGTGTCCCCTAGCAACCGCTTATAATTAAAATCTACTCCTTTACCTTCCTGTAGAGACCGCAATGCCCTGCTGGGCTGTGACAGGAAATAATGGAACCTGCAGTGAAGTTAAAAAATGAAATAAAAAGGTAAACTGATTTAAAATGATGAATAATACACATTGTAATGATTTATTTTAAGTATAAATGCACTGCTTATGTTTATACAAAAATAAGATCTATTATATATATGGTAAAGTTGTTAAGAATAATTTTTACATGATTAAAGATTAAGGGGCCTATTTATTAAGGTGCTAGCAGACATGATCCGATATAGCAGATCATGTCCGCTGCACATCGATTTATCATTGCACAAGCAGTTCTGGTTTTTAATGGTTGTTCCTCTTATGAAACTATGGGTCACATTCTTGCATATGGCATATAAATTACTGATCACGATAATAGATTATATTAATTAAAATTTAATAATTATCTTTAAAAAAAGACAATTTTCCTTTTCTATTACCAAGTAATTTAAAAGGACATGTTATTTTATATAAATTCTTATTTATTCTTCCGATCCGATATATCAGATCATGTCCGCTGCACATCGATAAATGCCGACAGCATACACTGTCGGCATTTATCATTGCACAAGGAGTTCTGGTGAACTGCTTGTGCAATGCCGCCCCCTGCAGATTCACGACCAATCGGCCGTTAGCAGGGGGTGTCAATCAGCCCGATCGTATAGGATCGGGCGGATTGATGTCTGCGGCCTCAGAGCAAGTGGATAAGTTATGAAGCAGTGGTCTTTAGACCGCTGCTTCTTAACTACTGTTTCCGGCGAGCCTGAAGGCTCATGCAGAAACAGGGGCATCATGCTCCATTCAGAGCGTGATAATTCTGCCCCTAAATCTGCAGTGAATGATAGTTTATATAAGCATTACATGAATATTTTTTTCCCCATGTTGTGAAAGTATTCCCGTCACTTTTGAATATTATGGTAGCATGTTCCTCCACCAGCTACTGTCATATAGGGACTAAGGAGTGGGGCCATCATTATAGTCATTTGGAGGTGCAGCACAGCCACGTTAGGTAAGAGAAAATGAATTTGAAGAGGCGAAGCAGGATACACAAGACAATAAGTATTAACTTACTTTAGGTACTATCTGTGTACTGCATATATCCATATATAACCTTTAGTGTACTGTCTCTTTTTTTGTGCACAGCTAATACTTTAGTATTACTGATCACTGCCTAGTGATAGGAATATTATACATTTTAAAATGTCCAAATATAGGTGGAGGAAAGAACATTTGAAGGGACATTGTACTAAAAATATTCAGTTCAATCTTTAAGAGAATATTTGAAAATGTATTTTAGTGTTTTTATTTGTTTTTAATGGTTGTTCCTCTTATGAAACTATGGGTCACATTCTTGCATATGGCATATAAATTACTGATCACGATAATAGATTATATTAATTAAGATTTAATAATTATCTTTAAAAAAAGACAATTTTCCTTTTCTATTACCAAGTAATTTAAAAGGACATGTTATTTTACATAAATTCTTATTTCTCTTGTAAGGTGTATCCAGTCCACGGATCATCCATTACTTGTGGGATATTCTCATTCCCAACAGGAAGTTGCAAGAGGACACCCACAGCAGAGCTGTAATATAGCTCCTCCCCTAACTGTCATACCCAGTCATTCTCTTGCAACTCTCAACAAGCTAGGACGTTGTAGGAGAGAGTGGTTAAATATAGCTAGTTTATTTTCTTCAATCAAAAGTTTGTTATTTTTAAATAGTACCTGAGTTGTGCTATTTTATCTCAGGCAGTAAATAGAAGAAGAATCTGCCTGAGGTTTCTATGATCTTAGCAGGTTGTAACTAAGATCCATTGCTATTCTCACATATGTCTGAGGGGATTACACAGATGAGGTAACTTCAGCGAGAGAATGGCATGCAGTTTATTCTGCTATCAGGTATGTGCAGTTATAATTTTTTCAAGAGATGGAAAACACTAGAAAATGCTGCTGATACCGGATTAATGTAAGTTAAGCCTGAATACAGTGATTTAATAACGACTGGTATCATGCTTACTCCCAGGGGTAATACCCTTATGATATTTACAATATAAAACGTTTGCTGGCATGTTTAATCGTTTTTATATATGCTTTGGTGATAAAACTTTATTGGGGCCTAGTTTTTTCCACATGGCTGGCTTACATTTTGACTAGAAACAATTTCCACTGTTGTAGTATAAAAGTTACAGTTGGTGCAGTTAAAATTACAAACTGTGACATCCAGCTTCCCTCAAAGGCCCTCTGAATGCTATAGGACATCTCTAAAGGGCCCAAAGGCTTTCCAAAGTCGTTTATTGGGGAAGGTAGGGCCACAGCTTGCTGTGGCAGTTGGTTGTGACTGTTAAAAAACGTCTATTTCGTTTTTTGGATCCGTTTTTTGAACTAAGGGGTTAATCATCCATTTGCAAGTGGGTGCAATGCTCTGTTAGCCTATTATACACACTGTAAAAATTTCGTTTGATTTACTGCATTTTTTCACTGTTTTTCAAATTCTGACAAAATTTGTTTCTCTTAAAGGCACAGTACCGTTTTTTATATTTGCTTGTTAACTTGATTTAAAGTGTTTTCCAAGCTTGCTAGTCTCATTGCTATTCTGTATAAACATGTCTGACATAGAAGAAACTCCTTGTTTATTATGTTTAAAAGCCATGGTGGAATCCCCTCTTAGAATGTGTACCAAATGTACTGATTTCATTTTATGCAATCAAGATCATTTTCTGTCTTTAAAAAATGTATCACCAGAGGAATCTGAGGAGGGGGAAGTTATGCCGACTAACTTTCCCCACGTGTCAGACCCTTTGACTCCCGCTTAAGGGACTCACGCTCAAATGACGCCAAGTAAATCTAGGGCGCCCATAGCGTTTACTTTACAAGACATGGCGGCAGTCATGGATAATACACTGTCAGCGGTATTAGCCAGACTACCTGAACTTAGAGGTAAGCGAGATAGGTCTGGGGTGAGACAAAATGCAGAGCATACTGACGCTTTAAGAACCATGTCTGATACTGCCTCACAATATGCAGAAGCTGAGGAAAGAGAGCTTCAGTCAGTGGGTGATGTTAATGACTCAGGAAAGATACCTGATTCTAATATTTCTACATTTAAATTTAAGCTTGAACACCTTCGCGTGTTGCTTGGGGAGGTTTTAGCTGCTCTGAATGACTGTGATACCATTGCAGTGCCAGAGAAATTGTGTAGACTGGATAAATACTTTGCAGTGCCGGTGTGTACTGATGTTTTTCCAAATACCTAAAAGGTTTACAGAAATTATTAATAAGGAATGGGATAGACCAGGTGTGCCGTTCTCTTCCCCTCCTATTTTTAGAAAAATGTTTCCAATAGACGCCACCACATGGGACTCATGGCAGACAGTCCCTAAGGTGGAGGGAGCAGTTTCTACTCTAGTAAAGCGTACTACTATCCCTGTCGAGGACAGTTGTGTTTTTTTTTTTTTAAATCCAATGGATAAAAAATTAGAGGTTACCTTAAGAAAATATTTATTCAACAAGGTTTTATCCTACAGCCCCTTGCATGCATTGCCCCTGTCACTGCTGCTGCGGCGTACTGGTTTGAGTCTCTGGAAGAGGCTTTACAGGTAGCGACTCCATTGGATGACATACTTGGCAAACTTAGAGCACTTAAGCTAGCCAATTCTTTGGTTTGACTAAACTAACAGCTAAGAATTCTGGTTTTGCTATACAGGCGCGCAGAGCGCTATGGCTTAGATCATGTTCAGCTGACGTGACTTCAAAATCTAAGCTACTTAACATTCCCTTCAAGGGGCAGACCCTATTCGGGCCTGGTTGAAGGAGATTATTGCTGATATCACTGGAGGAAAAGGTCATGCCCTTGCTCAGGACAGGTCCAAATCTAGGGCCAAACAGTCTAATTTTCGTGCCTTTCAAAACTTCAAGGCAGGTGCGGCATCAACTTCCTCTAATAATAAACAAGAAGGAACTTTTGCTCAATCCAAGACGGTCTGGAGATCAAACGTGACATGGAAAAAAGGTAAGCAGGTAAAAAAGCCTGCTGCTGCCTCTAAGATAGCATGAGGGAATGGCCCCCTATCCGGGAACGGATCTAGTAGGGGGCAGACTTTCACTCTTTGCCCAGGCGTGGGTAAGAGATGTTCAGGATCCCTGGGCATTGGAAATTATATCCCAGGGATATCTTCTGGACTTCAAAGCTTCCCCCCCCAAAAAGGGAGATTTCACCTTTCACAATTATCTGCACACCAGATAAAGAGAGAGGCATTCTTACACTGTGTACGAGTCCTCCTAGTTATGGGAGTGATCCATCCAGTTCCAAAGGAGGAACAGGGACAGGGTTTTTACTCAAATCTGTTTGTGGTTCCCAAAAAAGAGGGAACCTTCAGACCAATTTTGGATCTAAAGATCTTAAACAAATTCCTCAAAGTTCCGTCGTTCAAGATGGAAACTATTCGTACCATCCTACCACTGATCCAGGAGGGTCAATATATGACTACAGTGGATCTAAAGGATGCTTATCTTCACATTCCGATACACAAAGATCATCATCGGTTTCTCAGGTTTGCCTTTTAAGACAGGCATTACCAGTTGTAGCTCTTCCCTTGGGATTAGCTACAGCCCCAAGAATCTTTACAAAGGTTCTAGGGTCACTTATGGCGGTCCTTAGGCCGCGGGGCATAGCAGTAGCCCCTTATTTAGACGACATCCTGATACAGGCATCAAACTTCCAAATTGCCAAGTCTCATACGGACGTAGTACTGGCATTTCTGTGGTCGCATGGGTGGAAAGTGAACGAGGAAAAGAGTTCTCTATCCCCACTCACAAGAGTTTCCTTTCTAGGGACTCTGATAGATTCTGTAGAAATGAAAATTCACCTGACGGAGTCCAGGTTATCAAAGCTTCTAAATTCCTGCCGGGTTCTTCATTCCATTCCGCGCCCTTCGGTGGTTCAGTGTATGGAAGTAATCGGCTTAATGGTAGCGGCAATGGACATAGTGCCGTTTGCACGCTTACCTCTCAGACCGCTGCAACTATGCATGCTCAGTCAGTGGAGCGGGGATTACACAGATTTGTCCCCTCAACTGAATCTGGACCAAGAGACCGGGGATTCTCTTCTCTGGTGGCTATCTCGGGTCCATCTGTCCAAAGGTATGACCTTTCGCAGGCCAGATTGGACAATTGTTACGACAGATGCCAGCCTTCTAGGTTGGGGTGCAGTCTGGAACTCCCTGAAGGCTCAGGGATCGTGGACTCAGGAGGAGTCTCTCCTTCCATTAAATATTCTGGAACTAAGAGCGATATTCAAGGCTCTTCAGGCTTGGCCTCAGTTATCAACTCTGAGGTACATCAGATTTTAGTCGGACAACATCACGACTGTAGCTTACATCAACCATCAAGGGGGAACGAGAAGTTCCCTAGAGATGTTAGAAGTTTCAAAAATAATTCGCTGGGCATAGATTCACTCTTGTCACCTATCAGCTATCCATATCCCAGGTGTAGAGCACTGGGAGGCGGATTTTCTAAGTCGTCAGACATTTTTTATCCGGGAGAGTGGGAACTCCATCCGGCGGCATTTGCACAACTGATTCATCGTTGGGGCAAACCAGAACTGGATCTCATGGCGTCTCGCCAGAACGCCAAGCTTCCGTGTTACGTATCCAGGTCCAGGGATCCCAAGGCGACACTGATAGATGCTCTAGCAGCGCCCTGGTCTTTCAACCTGGCTTATGTGTTTCCACCGTTTCCTCTGCTCCCTCGACTGATTGCCAAGATCAAGCAGGAGAGAGCATAGGTGATTCTGATAGCACCTGCGTGGCCACGCAGGACCTGGTATGCAGATCTAGTGGACATGTCATCCTTTCCACCATGGTCTCTGCCTCTGAAACAGGACCTTCTACTTCAGGGTCCTTTCAACCATCCAAATCTAATTTCTCTGAGGCTGACTGGCTGGAGATTGAACGCTTGATTTTATCAAAGCGTGGCTTCTCCGAGTCAGTTATTGATACCTTAAGACAGGCACGAAAGCCTGTCACCAGGAAAATTTACCATAAGGTATGGCGTAGATATCTTTATTGGTGTGAATCCAAGGGTTACTCATGGAGTAAGGTCAGGATTGCTAGGATATTATCTTTTCTCCAAGAAGGTTTGGAAAAAGGATTGTCAGCTAGTTAAGCGTCTGGCAGATGTTCCAGACGTTCAGGCATTTTGTCAGGCTTTAGTTAGAATCAAGCCTGTGTTTAAACCTGTTGCTCCACCATGGAGCTTAAACTTGGTTCTTAAGGTTCTTCAAGGAGTTCCGTTTGAACCTCTTCTTTCCATAGATATCAAGCTTTTATCTTGGAAAGTTCTTTTTTTTGGTAGCTATTTCCTCGGCTCGTAGAGTCTCTGAGCTATCTGCCTTACAATGTGATTCTCCTTATCTGATTTTTCAGTTGGTTGTGACTGTTAAAAAACGTCTATTTCGTTTTTTGGATCCGTTTTTTGAACTAAGGGGTATATCATCCATTTGCAAGTGGGTGCAATGCTCTGTTAGCCTATTATACACACTGTAAAAATTTCGTTTGATTTACTGCATTTTTTCACTGTTTTTCAAATTCTGACAAAATTTGTTTCTCTTAAAGGCACAGTACCGTTTTTTATATTTGCTTGTTAACTTGATTTAAAGTGTTTTCCAAGCTTGCTAGTCTCATTGCTATTCTGTATAAACATGTCTGACATAGAAGAAACTCCTTGTTTATTATGTTTAAAAGCCATGGTGGAACCCCCTCTTAGAATGTGTACCAAATGTACTGATTTCATTTTATGCAATAAAGATAATTTTCTGTCTTTAAAAAATGTATCACCAGAGGAATCTGAGGAGGGGGAAGTTATGCCGACTTAGGCCTCGCTTCCATTGAGTCGTAATTCAGTTTGCGTGCACTCGCAAACCGTTAAATATGCTGTCGAAAGCAATAGCATTTAACGACTGTTTCCAATGGCGCGTTATACCTCTATATCGGCTTCCGGACTTCGGCTGCCGAAAAGATTTTCGCGTCCCATAGAAAGTAATAGAAGCCGTTAATCGATAAATTATACCAGGTTTCCATTGAAAGCGCTAACCGTTAATACACTGTCGGAGGCTGTCGATACATTGAGACATATTACCCCCAGCTCAACTAGGTGTAAAGGAGGAAAAAAGAGCTTTTTGAGGCCTGTTTCTCATTGAAATTGCAAATAAAAAAAAATTTATGAGTGTTTCAATGTACAAATAACATTATATATGCTACATTTATTGGTCCTATGTATAGGAATATTTGCACCCATGTTGTCATAGAAATTTCAATATGTATGTGCATATAAAAATATATGCAAGCACCACAATTATGGAACGACCTCCCGCACACTTTTAAACCTTCCCCATGCCTAATATCCTTTCAGAGATCCCTCTCTACATATCTCAAAACAGAATGCACCTGTCATTGTTGATTATATATTTCCTACCTGTTCTATGTTAAATTTTTGGGCATATGTATTATTATTATTTTTTTTTTATTGTACCCATTGTATCAATGCAATGTTTTGTGTACCCAGGACATACTTGAAAACTA
Source organism: Bombina bombina (assembly GCF_027579735.1). Lineage (NCBI taxonomy): Eukaryota > Metazoa > Chordata > Amphibia > Anura > Bombinatoridae > Bombina > Bombina bombina. Next base: position 1,271,507,059 of record NC_069500.1, read on the forward strand.
TAGAAATCTCAATGTATCTTTCCTGGTAAAATATTATAAATATAGGGACTTCCGGTGGGCGGAGCTACAGACCGGCAGCATAGTGAAAGAGCTCCTCAGATTGTGCTGCGTTTAAGCCAAAAAAACTGCCGGTCTCTGCTACCCACACATGCCATCCTTGTTGGGGTATTATCTGGACCCTAGCCCCAACGGACTAGAAAGTGTGAAGGGCCGAATATCGCCCTAGTCCCTGGAAGGAACGAAAGTGCGCAACGAAGCGCAAACCGCGGGCGCCATCTTGGAGTGCGGCCCACGCTAGCATCGCATTGGAACCGGCTGCTACCCGGCTACCAGGGGACATTCTTAGCCGCTGTTGTTACCGGAGGGAGTGAGTACAAGCCCTATTGCATGCATCTTGGCCCCACAAGCAGTGCATAAACATAACAAGTGCAAGAACGGAGGTACTGATTCATGCAGGAGACCGTGTAAAACCTGATACACGCACATTCACGCACATTCAGAAGTTTTCTATCAGAGGTACACCCCTAAAGACTTGCATTTGTGGGAGGTTGGGAACACTTCTTCTGTCTGGACTATACAGCTCACAATAAAAGAAGTATCATACAATCAAAGGGACATTGTTTCAAAGCATTTATTGTGAAACATATGACATATTATGCTGAACGTTTACTAACAACAGAATAAAAAAAAAATGGTTGTCTCATGAAACACTTGTATTAAGATCATCGAAGGGGAGTTTGTTCCTTTTGGCTTGCTGATACGTGGGCTGATGCTCCCACTTAGAGGACTCTCACACTCTTAACAAGAGAACTTTGTCTATATTGTAAGCAAATTGGTGCAGGGTTTGCATGAAGCTAGATCATTACTTTAAGCCTGTATCAAACACACTGGCTGACAAAATGACATCCAGGCATAAGCAAGCAGATAAGAAGAGGCCTGCACCAGAATTACATACTGAATCCCCACCCTCTCCCAAATCCTCACATGTGATCACATCTGACTCCTCTGCTCTCCTCCAGGAACTTAAGTCCTTCTTTCTACCGAAGATGGAATCCCTTCAGGCTGGGGTAGATACATTGACCAGCGAAATACGCCAATTCTCTACCAGAATGTCCCACGTGGAGCAGCGTGTGTCAGATGTAGAAGACAGACAAGAATCAACCTCTACCTCAGTAAGGCAGCTACAACGCCAAAACCAAATCTTGCAAGAAAAGGTAGACGACCTCGAAAATCGGAGTCGGAGGAACAATCTCTGAATGGTGGGTGTACCTGAAACAGTGAAAAACAAAGATTTGCTTGAGTTTACCGCTTTAACCATCCCTAAACTGCTGAAAATGAACCCAGATCACTTACCCCTTGACATAGAGCGAGCCCATCGCATAGGCCCGGATAGAGGCCTTGAGACTTTAAACTCTCGTCCACGCCAAGTGATTTATAAATGCCTCAACTACCAGGAAAAACTCGCACTATTGCGAGCTTATAGGGCTCATACGGGAGATTTGATTTTTGAAGGAAAGAAAATATTGATTTTTCAGGACTTTTCTGCAGAGGTTACCAAACTCCGGAAAGAATTCGCTCCACTGTGCTCTCGACTTCACAAGGAGGGGAGACAGGCTTCACTGCTATATCCTGCTAAATTAAGACTGCAAACACCAGCTGGTCCCAAGTTTTTCAGTTCCCCCAAAGATCTGCAAGCATACCTTGATAGAGATAAAGATGACCAACGAGATGTACACTGAACATAGAAGAATTTCTTTTCAGCCTCAATTTTCTCCAAGCTCTCCGTTGCATAATGGAGGGATGGAGTGCTGCAACATGCCCAGTGGCAGAAAGAGTAACTGGGACTAATCTCAGGCATACTGAACTGCATGAAAGGCGCATGTGGGAACTGCAGAAACTCCCAGGAACTAGGCTATGGGGGCATATACATTCTCTCACTTCTTGGTTCATGAAGACCAAACTTATACATTTTGGGGAGATACTGGTTTGGTTCCCCAATGTTATCTTGTTTTGTGTTACAAGTTATGTTCTGCAAGACAGTAATTTATGCTTTTTGTCTCCCAGGTCTGACACTAACCCCCTCCCCACATAAAGGTAGAGGGATAGCATTTTTTCTCCTCCCAGGTTTTAAAACTAAGCCATGCATGGGGTCCCTATCCTCTAACAGGGCTGGCAAGCTTCCCTGCCCTTGCTTTAAACCTTCTATACCCAATATTCAAACAGCCTGGGAAAAGGCCCAAAGTGGCTTTAATTCTAATTACAGTACTCCCAGCCAAGTAGAACCCCACTCCCCCTTAACCGTAACGGAGAGATATTTCAGGCTCCTAGCCCATGTTTGCCTAACCATTTCTTTCTCTCTTTTTGTTACTATTACATGTGTCCTTAGGGATGTTTATGTTTATGCTGAGATTGACATGCTCTTTGCTAGGTGCCAAGCCTGCTACCAGGATACTCTTATGTTAAAGCAGGGTCCCCAACCTCTTTCTCAGGCTGATGAAGTCTGCTGGTTTCTGGGTGGAATTTGTTTGTTATGTTTGTGTGTTTTGCCTACAGTGTCAATGTTATGTGATGCACTAATGCTTTTGTGTCTCTGCCTCCAGCAACAGATGCTCCTCCACTCTGGGGGGTCCCCACACCATGCAATCCTTGACACATGGAAACCTTCTGGTTTGGCTTCCCGACTCTCTCCCATCTGGCTGATTCGTGAGTACAACTCCCTGGCACAAATTGATATCATGCCCTCCCCATACCACATTTTTCCACATACCTTAGGGTACCCATGTTTTATCCTGTTGATCCGCCTGCTCCACAGACCGCACCTCAGAATAGCAGAGCTGCAGGAACATTCCATACTTTCATTAGATAATGGCGCAGCGCTATAATGTAGTATCTTGGAATGTTGGAGGTATCACCTCTCCAGCTAAAAGAAGCAAGATACTCCACTACCTCAACTCAATCCACGCAGATATTGCACTGTTGCAAGAAACCCACTTGACACAGGAAGAGCACGCTAAGCTGAAGGTTAGATGGGTAGGTCAAGTTATAAACACGCCAACGACAGGCAGAAAAAAGGGGGTAGCGATACTGGTCAGGAAAGGGTTACCAATAGTGCTTACAGATACACATATCGACGTGCAGGGAAGGTATATCATCACTAGCTTGCATGTATCTTCCAAAACCTACACACTTTGCAGTGTCTATGGGCCGAATAGTCTCTCTCCCCACTTTTGGTCCCAGATTCAATCACTCCTAACTAAACGTAATAGCTCTCAAATCCTCATGGGAGGGGACTTCAACATGGCCCAACTATCCCCTCTCGATAGATTTATAAACCCCTCACAACCCTCTGGCATAAAACAGGGCTCTCAGCTACAGAAAATTGAATCCAAAATTACTTTAAGGCTTAAGGAGGGCTTGGGATTGGTTGATTTATGGAGATTGCGTAATCCAGAGGTTAGGGACTACACCTGTATGTCTAAATCACACCACACATTGTCCAGGATTGACTACTTCCTCACGTCTCCTGCTCTCACCCCTTTCATACCCTATACTAAAATACAACCCATCACCATATCAGATCACGCCCCTATCACACTGGTGCTGGACTTTACCCCCGCCGATAATTTACATAAAACATGGAGGTTTCCCTCTCATCTTTACAACAATGTAGATTTCCGCCAAAACTTACTTGCATACTGGATAGACTATGATGCAGATAACGCCCAACACCACGACAACACGGATCTCTTTTGGCATGCCTCAAAGGCTGTGCTAAGGGGGAGAATTACAGCATACACTTCCCATCATAAGAAACAGACTAAGAGGCTCACTGATCAAATGCTAAGAAATCTCACAGATGCATATAATACATATCTGCAACACCCGACCAGCCAATCGAGGCAACACTATTACAACTTGAAGAAAGAAAGAGACACCCATATCCAAATGGTAGATAACATACACACATTGCACAGGCAGGGACGATTCTATAGGTATGGGAACAAGGCAGGGAAAATAATGGCAAACATGGTCAAAGTGGTCACCCCTAGATCTAACATTCCAGCAATCATTACAGATAAGGGCCTTTGTAATGACACCCCTACGATTATGAAAGAGTTTGTGTCATACTACACTAAACTATACACTAAGCAGGACATATCAGAACATAATAAACAGTCATTCTGGCGCAATGTCACCGTCCCCACCATGACCCAGGAACAATTGGCTACGCTTAATGCCCCTATTCAAACACAAGAAGTTGTGAATACCATACGAAGCATTAAACTAGGGAAGGCGACGGGACCTGACTGTCTCCCCGCAGAATATTATAAAATCTTATGCCCGGCGATAGCGCCCACTTTGGCAAAGCTTTTTTCAGACTACTTAGCAGGGAAGTCTGTACCGGACTCTAGATTTACCGATGCTAACATATGCGTCATTCCCAAACCGGATAGAGATTCAACTCTGCCGTCTTCTTATAGGCCGATTTCTTTATTAAATGGGGACTATAAGTTAATGACCAAAATCCTCGCTAATCGGCTGGCAGATGTTCTGCCATTGCTGGTCCACCCAGACGGGTTTTGTCAAACACAGATCATCAGTTATCAATTTACGCAAAGCACTGGCAGTCATAGCACAATACCATCAAGCCCGACATAACCGGTCAGATGCCTCACTACAGGATGCCTGCTTCCTCTCTGTCGACGCCGAGAAGGCGTTCGACAGGGTGGAGTGGGATCACTTATACACTACGCTTATTAACTTTGGTATCACAGGCCACTTCTTGGATGCTGTACGTAGACTGTATAATTCACCCTCGGCATCCATCATTATCAATGGTGGTCTCTCCCCTTCCTTTAAGCTAGAAAGGGGCACAAGGCAAGGTTGCCCATTGTCCCCGCTCCTATTCGATCTTGCCATTGAGCCGCTGGCTTGCTATATCCGACAACACTGTGCTGGCCTTAAACTACACGCACAGTGTCTACATATCTCACTGTTTGCTGATGACCTCTTGTTGTATATTAGCAACCCTGATCTTAACGTTCCTCAAATATTACAAGTAATGACAAAATTTGGTACCTTTTCTGGATACAAAATAAACGAAGACAAATCTGAAGTCACTTGGCTTCAAAACCAGGGAGGCAGCTCCCTACAGAACACGAGTCTTAAGGTCACGGACGGGTCTTTTAAGTATCTGGGGATTCACTTACATGTAGACCCCACAAAGATTTATCAACTTAATATCCCAAAAGTTATACTTAGTTCACAGAACACCATCCGAGGTTGGAGGGGTCTTCCCCTCTCCCTTCACGGTAGAATTCATTTATTGAAAATGGTAATACTACCAAAAATCTTGTATCCCTTGCAAATGCTCCCTCTTCTGCTCCACAACAAGGACATACAGGTAATCTCTTCTACTTTTGCCTCCTTTGTGTGGAACCAAAAAAAGCATAGGATCAACACCACCAGACTCTCTATGCCACTGGGGGTGGGGGGACTTAGGTTTCCGAACATTCAGTGGTACAATTGGGCAACACTAACTAAGCTGGTGCTTGGCTGGTTGGCCGGATCTGACTACTTCAGCCATGCTGTAGAGGCGGACTGTGCGTCACCGCTGAACTTGGCCTACCTCCCACACTCTACCTTGTCTGCCTTACCCCATCACATTTCTCAGAACATACTGTTCAGAGACCCGCTGAGAGCATGGCACAGGCTATGCCGATTCTGGGGTAGTGATCAAAAGGGACCAAATATCTGCCCATACAGGGAAACCCTACGTTCATACCTGGTTTCACCACCAGGGCCTTTCAGAAATGGAGGGCCTCTGGCCTGACCTCTATTGCACAATTTATCAATCCTAATACGCTTCAGGTTCTCCCTTTCCAGGAACTGAGAGAAACCTTTGCTATCCCCGCTGATACCATGTTCGCATATTTTCAGTGTAGGCACTTTGTCAGGGCTCTCATCTTAGACAATCGGCTTACTAAAGTAAGTTCTGGCGTGGACAGACTAGTCCGCATGACGAAACAAGGATCATATTCCATAACCCGTATATATAACGAAATCACAAGTCACTTAGAACAACCGGTCCTTCAAACAATACACAACAAATGGCAAGGGACAAGAGACATACAGATTACGGCACAAGAGATCGAAGATAGCTTTCAGAGAGTAAGAGCAGCTACCCTTTCAGCTTATTCTAGAGAGGCACACACCAAACTAATACATCAGGCATATATCCTCCCTAAACTAAGACTAAGGTGGGCCCCTCAGGCAGTAGATAAGTGTAACAAGTGCTCCTTTGCATCACCTGATCTCACACACTTAATATGGGACTGCCCCAAAATAAAAAGACTGTGGGGTAAAGTTCAGTTTTGGCTCCAGAGGGTACTCCAGCAAGAGATAGCTTTAACTCCCTCCACCATCATTTTTCTGACAGACCTGGGGATTACATCCCAACATCGGAAATTTCTGAACTCTGTGATTCTGCTCTCTAGGCGACTAATCATGCAGTATTGGGTAAGGGATAAGGCCCCACCCTTCAAGAAACTGTTGGGGGCAATACACACTCAGGTTTTGGTGGAGCAGGCGGACGTACAGGGAGATCTTGATAAAAGAATAAAATCTTATATATATAAATGGGAACCTTATTTACTGTACATCTCTCCACAAGTAAGACATAGAATACTTTATCCTTTTCGCAATTCAACATTTATCATGGAGGAAAATCTGAGAGGGAACTGGTGTCTTTCTCTGTCGCCCCCCTCCCCCCCCCCCCTCAGCCAACCTGACCACATACGCATAGCTTTGTAGTAGCCCTTAAATTCTCTTTGACATAAGTGCCAGGGAGCTCAGTCCCCCCCCCCTCCCCAAAATCTATCCCTACCCCCCCCCCCCCCCCCCGGAGTGGAAGGACCTGATTCGATTTGATTTGATAGGAGCGTTTACTGTTTATGGTTTGTATTAGTTACTTGATGCTTTATAAAAAAAAATGGAAAAAACCAGATTAACATCTCAGTATGGAGATATCTTATTTTGGGAAGACTCTTCCCCCGGACTGTGGGGGAGGAGGGTCGTCGAATTCCCTTTCTGTATCTTAAAATGTAAATTCTGATGTATTACATACTATGACTTCCATGTTGTGATGGATCTGGATTATAAATAAAGTTTAAAAAAAAAAAAATATTATAAATATAAATAAAATATCTACCTATTCAAAATGAAACCTTTGCCCAGGGATGCTATATATAATCTCAATACCTATAGAAAAATAATTCAAAGGAAATAAGTTGTTTATAATGAAGATGAGTTTTATTATTACAGATTTACCCTCATTCAAATGTAATTTTCAATGTGAAAATCATATTTATTCAATACAAAACGATGACACATTAAAGTTATGTGTCATAGTACTAATATTTATAAAATATATGTAATGTCATGTCTGCTAAAGCAGATAATACATTTGCAATATTTAGACTATTAACCAAAATACATAAGTGCTTAATATTCCATACTTCAAGAGATATGAAGTATTGTCTTTAACATGGAATTATTGAAACAATTTAAAAGTGCATTGTGCATTGGTCCCAGGGAGAGTCTGTGTCTGTTCATATGATGTCAATTAAAATGTATTAATCACCTCTATATCATGGCAATCACATATATGTTGTGTATACATCATTGCTTAAATATCATAAAGATACATTTATCTAATTATTCTAAATATTGAATAATAATCTTGACAAAAAGGAGTGCATTAGTCATGATAGGTATTAGTCATGATAGGTATATATTTCAGATATTACATTCCACATAGGACTATAATGAATGCAAGGTGTTTGGCCATATCAACAGGAAGGAATATTTACTTTTCAACTCTTCTATAACTGTATAAGCCTTATTAGCTTCATCTGAAGGAGCAAACAACATATGCTTGTGGAATATAAATCATAACATTTACACATGTCACGTTGACCAATGTTAGATAGCATATACTGTATAAATTTCAGACACGTATCCCCAAGTATTCTTAAACGGCATAATATCCTCAATAAAAGGACACATACATTTATCAACAATGTACACCTGCATATTAATTGACATCATGTGAAATAAAAATGAATAAAGCTGTTAATGTTTTGAAAATAAACAGCTATTAAAACAATTTTGAAATATATTTTCTAATTTTGATTAGAAAAATATATGCATATTTATGAGATGGAAATCACACTTAAGAAAGTGCTTCATAAAAAAATTTTAGATATTATATATCTGGAAATAATTTAAAAAGAAAAATACTTATTAATGCTTGCGGCGGGATTTGGCCTTTGGAGGAGAGGTACTTGGGATGGAAGTGTGGCGTCTTGGGCGACGCACACCAGCTGACTGGGAGGCTAAAACATGCGATTCAGGGTCCTGCAGGGAGATAACGGAGGATGCGAGTGAGGAGGGAGTTTGCGGCCTATCTGCAACCCTCTCCACTGCCTCTGCCAGGCGGACGAGTGCGGCATTATGTATGTCCATCTGGCTCTGTAGCCTCCTGAAATCCTGCTGCTGCTGGAGCCTAGTAAGTCTAAGCTCCCTGTGAATGAGCCTCAGTAGAGCATCCTGCTGGGACTGTGCAGGGATATTGGATTCCATGGGGGGCACTTGTGGCTATATAGGTGTCTCCGGCACATATTCCTGGCTCTGTGTGAGGTTGTCGTCACTCAGTCTTGGGGACTGTGTGGGTGGCTCAATATCCAATTGAGGACAGACATTGGTGGGGGGGGGGGGTGGTGATTGTTGTTGTGGTGGTAGTGGTGGCGGCATTTGTTGTGCCATGGGAGGGTGCTGAATCTGTTGTTGAGGTGGCATATAGTACATATGCTGCGGTGGAGGATGCATCTGCTGATGCTGTGGTGATGAAGGATGCATCTGCTGATGCTGTGGTGATGAAGGAGGCATCTGCCGATGCTGTGGTGGTGGAGGATGCATCTGATAATGCTGTGGTGGAGGATGCATCTGATAATGCTGTGGTGGAGGATGCATCTGATAATGCTGTGGTGGAGGATGCATCTGATAATGCTGTGGTGGTGGAGGCTGCATCTGATGATATGTCCTCCCAGATGAATATGGGGATGGGCCAGGAACATTTTCAACCTCATAGGCCAGTGGCTGTTGCTCATCTCCTTCAAGTATGCTGAGGTATGAGTATCCAGCTTCAATAACATCCCCCTCCTCCTCCTCACTGAATTCCGGAACATCACTGGCCTCCGATCTTGTTGAGGACTCATACTCATGTTCCAATTCTGAAAAATAAATTGTAATTATAAATTAATCTGATGAAACATCTAACATTTGAAAATCAATTTTATAGATATAGATATAGTTTTATATATATATATATATATATATATATATATATATATATATATATATATATATATATTATTTCTGTATGAACTTAAACATATTTAACCAGAGGTGTATATTTAAAGATTGTGCCTCTAAGCGACTCTTTGTATTACACATAGTCCATATATATGATATAGATAGAAAGAATTTAAATCTATACCCTTGCTTGTTTGAGCAGATAGCCACTCCAGAAATCAGGATGAATATATCCACTACAACTATGTTAAGATGCCATTAAAGGGGCAATGAAGTACAAATTAAACTTTCATGATTCAGACAGAGCATGCAAATTTAGTCAACATTTTATATTTTACTCCTATTATCATATTTTCTTCCTTCTCTTGGTATCTTTATTTGAGAAGCAAGAATGTAAAGCTTAAGAGCCAGACAATTTTTGTTTCAGAACCTGGGTTGCTGTTGCTTATTGGGTGGCTAAATGTAGCCACCAATCACGAGCGCTAGCCAGGGTTCTGAACCAAAAATGCAAAGTCTACATAGCTTACATTCCTACTTTTTCAAATAAAGATACCAAGAGAACAAAGAAATATTTATAATAGTAGTACATTAGAGAGTTGCTTAAAATTGCTGCTCTATCTGAATCATGAAATAAAAAAATTGGGTTTACTATCACTTTAAGTTACTGTGCAAATTAGACTTTGAACCATGTAAAACATTACTTGTACTAATCCTACCTAGGTATGTTTTCCACTGATGCTTGAACACAATTGATTACTAAGCATATATAATATATGAACATTCTATATTCTGTATTACACATGTGTATGATTACATTTATATTTTAAAAAACAAAGCCGATATATATTTCTGATGTTAACATATATTTGTTAGAAATAAAACATTTATTACATATGATATTTAATATTCACCTTCATGGACCTCTTCAGCTGGCACTGATGTGTCCATTGTCCCCTTACATCCTAGGACAGATTCATCTGAGATGACATTGGCCATCATCTCCTCCCATGACCTTAGGTGTATTCTCTTGCTAGGACCACCACTTGTCCCACGTGCATATTTGGCCTGCTGTGCCAGCTTAGCTTTGGTTTCCCTCCTGCAGTCATGATAGCGGTGTTTAATGCTGGCAGTAGAACGATTACGTCCTAAGCAGCTGACTGCCACTCGAATCTCCTCCCACAGCTTATTCCGGACAGCCGGCCTCAGGTTAGGGTTCTCCAGCTGAGCTGCCCTCTCCAAGTATGCCTCAACAAGAGCCTCCTTCTCCTCCTCAGAGTACCTCTCCTCTCTAAGCCTGCCCTTCACACCTGAAGGGCCAGCAGACACAGACTCTCCCTCCTGTGACTGGGGACCAGCCCTCTCTACCTCCTCTGTCCCTGCAGGCTGTGACAGGCTACCACCAGCCCCACCCCCAGTTGCCACAGTCTGCCCCACTTTCCCTTTTCTTTTTGTGCCTAGCTGAGGCTGACTCCTCCTCACTCCTCCCACCTCCATTCCTCTTCCACCCTCTCTCCTTCCCTCCTCTGCCAGGGTTTCAGGAAGGACAAATCCTCCACCCAAACCTCGGCCCCTATTCCTGCCCATACTACTCCCTACTTCCCCCCTCCCCCTCCCTCTATCCACCCTCACCACTGCCCTCCCCCTAGCCACCCCCTTCCCAACTCCACTAGGCCTATCCATCCCTTTCTCCTTCCTCCCTAACTCTAACCTAACACTAAAGTCCCTAGCTTACCTAACTACACTAATTCACCTAACTAAACCCTAAATTAAATAGCCCCAAAACTAACTACCTAACCTATCTAGACCCTAACTATCTCTATTCTATATCCCTCAAAAAAAAATAATTGTGAGGGTGAAAATAAACAAAGGGATGTAAATGAAAAAGGAAAAACTAAGGAGGATTAGAACAAAATTATAGAAAAATAATAAGGGATGCAAATGAAGAAAGGGGTGAGCTATATAGTCAAATGAACCAAAAAATATGGGATCTAAAAAAAAAAATAGGATGGGAAAAATGTATATATAAAAAAACAAGTTATATAGTGAGGAAGGGAAGGGTAGTCAAAGGGGGGATGGGAAGTGGAATAAGGGGATTAATGAAAGGAGTAATAAAGGAAGATGGGGATATGGGGGTTAATGAAAAGAAAAAAAAATGTGAATGTGTTTGTATCAAATAAAAGTGTGTATGTGTGTGTGTATTTGCGTGTATAAACTAATGTGTGTTAATTAACTAATGTATGGATGTGTGTGTGTGTTCCTAATATTATATGAGGCCTACAATAAGAATATATGAAAATCAAATATCAAACTCTCCACTAACTCTCAAACAACTCTCAAAAACCCAAAACTCCTACCAACGCAACTAGCTCCCGTGTCTTTCTCTCTAGAGGCGATCACAGGTAAAGAGCGCAGGCGCAAACCGTTATTCTTATAGACAGAGGTCGGGTTACCATGGCAATGCACTTGTTATGGCGCGCTTTTCGACAAATCCGACATCGGTTGGCAACGCAAACTTACGTACGGCCGAAAAGAGCGACTGCGCGCAACACGCTAATCTTTTCAATGGAAACCTGGTACTAAAATGGAGCCGTAAATTACTTTTAGCTGTCGTCCGCTTCGGTAGCTTACGGCTCCATTTTTAACGACTCAATGGAAGAGAGGCCTTACTTTCCCCACGTGTCAGACCCTTTGACTCCCGCTTAAGGGACTCACGCTCAAATGGCGCCAAGTACATATAGGGCGCCCATAGCGTTTACTTTACAAGACATGGCGGCAGTCATGGATAATACACTGTCAGCGGTATTAGCCAGACTACCTGAACTTAGAGGTAAGCGAGATAGCTCTGGGGTGAGACAAAATGCAGAGCATACTGACGCTTTAAGAACCATGTCTGATACTGCCTCACAATATGCAGAAGCTGAGGAAAGAGAGCTTCAGTCAGTGGGTGATGTTAATGACTCAGGAAAGATACCTGATTCTAATATTTCTACATTTAAATTTAAGCTTGAACACCTCCGCGTGTTGCTTAGGGAGGTTTTAGCTGCTCTGAATGACTGTGATACCATTGCAGTGCCAGAGAAATTGTATAGACTGGATAAATACTTTGCAGTGCCGGTGTGTACTGATGTTTTTCCAAATACCTAAAAGGTTTACAGAAATTATTAATAAGGAATGGGATAGACCAGGTGTGCCGTTCTCTTCCCCTCCTATGTTTAGAAAAATGTTTCCAATAGACGCCACCACATGGGACTTATGGCAGACAGTCCCTAAGGTGGAGGGAGCAGTTTCTACTCTAGTAAAGCGTACTACTATCCCTGTCGAGGACAGTTGTGCTTTTGTTTTTTTTAGATCCAATGGATAAAAAATTAGAGGTTACCTTAAGAAAATATTTATTCAACAAGGTTTTATCCTACAGCCCCTTGCATGCATTGCCCCTGTCACTGCTGCTGCGGCGTACTGGTTTGAGTCTCTGGAAGAGGCTTTACAGGTAGCGACTCCATTGGATGACATACTTGGCAAACTTAGAGCACTTAAGCTAGCCAATTCTTTTATTCTGATGCCATTGTTCATTTGACTAAACTAACGGCTAAGAATTCTGGTTTTGCTATACAGGCGCGCAGAGCGCTATGGCTTAGATCATGGTCAGCTGACGTGACTTCAAAATCTAAGCTACTTAACATTCCCTTCAAGGGGCAGACCCTATTCGGGCCTGGTTGAAGGAGATTATTGCTGATATCACTGGAGGAAAAGGTCATGCCCTTCCTCAGGACAGGTCCAAATCTAGGGCCAAACAGTCTAATTTTCGTGCCTTTCAAAACTTCAAGGCAGGTGCGGCATCAACTTCCTCTAATAATAAACAAGAGGGAACTTTTGCTCAATCCAAGACGGTCTGGAGACCAAACCTGACATGGAAAAAAGGTAAGCAGGTAAAAAAGCCTGCTGCTGCTGCCTCTAAGACAGCATGAAGGAACGGCCCCCTATCCGGGAACGGATCTAGTAGGGGGCACACTTTCACTCTTTGCCCAGGCGTGGGCAAGAGATGTTCAGGATCCCTGGGCGTTGGAAATTATATCCCAGGGATATCTTCTGGACTTCAAAGCTTCCCCCCCAAAAGGGAGATATCACCTTTCACAATTATCTGCACACCAGATAGAGAGAGGCATTCTTACACTGTGTACGAGTCCTCCTAGTTATGGGAGTGATCCATCCAGTTCCAAAGGAGGAACAGGAGACAGGGTTTTTACTCAAATCTGTTTGTGGTTCCCAAAAAAGAGGGAACCTTCAGACCAATTTTGTATCTAAAGATCTTAAACAAATTCCTCAAAGTTCCGTCGTTCAAGATGGAAACTATTCGTACCATCCTACCACTGATCCAGGAGGGTCAATATATGACTACAGTGGATCTAAAGGATGCTTATCTTCACATTCCGATACTCAAAGTTCATCATCGGTTTCTCAGGTTGGCCTTTTAAGACAGGCATTACCAGTTGTAGCTCTTCCCTTGGGATTAGCTACAGCCCCAATAATCTTACAAAGGTTCTAGGGTCACTTATGGCGGTCCTAAGGCCGCGGGGCATAGCAGTAGCCCCTTATTTAGACGACATCCTGATACAGGCGTCAAACTTCCAAATTGCCAAGTCTCATACGGACGTAGTACTGGCATTTCTGTGGTCGCATGGGTGGAAAGTGAACGAGGAAAAGAGTTCTCTATCCCCACTCACAAGAGTTTCCTTTCTAGGGACTCTGATAGATTCTGTAGAAATGAAAATTCACCTGATGGAGTCCAGGTTATCAAAGCTTCTAAATTCCTGCCGGGTTCTTCATTCCATTCCGTGCCCTTCGGTGGTTCAGTGTATGGAAATAATCGGCTTAATGGTAGCGGCAATGGACATAGTGCCGTTTGCACGCTTACATCTCAGACCGCTGCAACTATGCATGCTCAGTCAATGGAGCGGGGATTACACAGATTTTTCCCCTCAACTGAATCTGGACCAAGAGACCAGGGATTCTCTTCTCTGGTGGCTATCTCGGGTCCATCTGTCCAAAGGGTATGACCTTTCGCAGGCCAGATTGGACAATTGTTACGACAGATGCCAGCCTTCTAGGTTGGGGTGCAGTCTGGAACTCCCTGAAGGCTCAGGGATCGTGGACTCAGGAGGAGTCTCTCCTTCCATTAAATATTCTGGAACTAAGAGCGATATTCAAGGCTCTTCAGGCTTGGCCTCAGTTAGCAACTCTGAGGTACATCAGATTTCAGTCGGACAACATCACGACTGTAGCTTACATCAACCATCAAGGGGGAACGAGAAGTTCCCTAGAGATGTTAGAAGTTTCAAAAATAATTCGCTGGGCAGAGATTCACTCTTGTCACCTATCAGCTATCCATATCCCAGGTGGCTGGGAGGCGAATTTTCTAAGTCGTCAGACTTTTCATCCGGGAGAGTGGGAACTCCATCCGGAGGCATTTGCACAACTGATTCATCGTTGGGGCAAACCAGAACTGGATCTCATGGCGTCTCGCCAGAACGCCAAGCTTCCGTGTTACGGATCCAGGTCCAGGGATCCCAAGGCGACACTGATAGATGCTCTAGCAGCGCCCTGGTCTTTCAACCTGGCTTATGTGTTTCCACCGTTTCCTCTGCTCCCTCGACTGATTGCCAAGATCAAGCAGGAGAGAGCATCAGTGATTCTGATAGCACCTGCGTGGCCACGCAGGACCTGGTATGCAGATCTAGTGGACATGTCATCCTTTCCACCATGGTCTCTGCCTCTGAAACAGGACCTTCTACTTCAGGGTCCTTTATCAACCATCCAAATCAAATTTCTCTGAGGCTGACTGCCTGGAGATTGAACGCTTGATTTTATCAAAGCGTGGCTTCTCCAAGTCAGTTATTGATACCTTAAGACAGGCACGAAAGCCTGTAGCCAGGAAAATTTACCATAAGGTATGGCGTAGATATCTTTATTGGTGTGATTCCAAGGGTTACTCATGGAGTAAGGTCAGGATTGTTAGGATATTATCTTTTCTCCAAGAAGGTTTGGAAAAAGGATTGTCAGCTAGTTAAGCGTCTGGCAGATGTTCCAGACGTTCAGGCATTTTGTCAGGCTTTAGTTAGAATCAAGCCTGTGTTTAAACCTGTTGCTCCACCATGGAGCTTAAACTTGGTTCTTAAGGTTCTTCAAGGAGTTCCGTTTGAACCTCTTCATTCCATAGAATTTTATCTTGTAAAGTTCTTTTTATTGGTAGCTATTTCCTCGGCTCGTAGAGTCTCTGAGCTATCTGCCTTACAATGTGATTCTCCTTATCTGATTTTTCATACGGATAAGGTAGTCCTGCGTACCAAACCTGGGTTCTTACCTAAGGTGGTATCTAACAAGAATATCAATCAAGAGATTGTTGTTCCATCCTTGTGTTACACAATTTGGACGTGGTCCGTGCTTTAAAGTTTTACTTACAAGCTACTAAAGATTTTCGTCAAACATCTGCTTTGTTTGTTGTCTACTCTGGACAGAGGAGAGGTCAAAAGGCTTTGGCAACCTCTTTTTCTTTTTGACTAAGAAGCTTAATCCGCTTAGCCTATGAGACTGCTGGACAGCAACCTCCTGAAAGGATTACAGCTCATTCCACTAGAGCTGTGGCTTCCACTTGGGCCTTTAAAAATGAGGCTTCTTTTGATCAGATTTGCAAGGCGACGACTTGGTCTTCGCTTCATATTTTTTCAAAATTTTACAAATTTGATACTTTTGCTTCTTCGGAGGCTATATTTGGGGGAGAGGTTTTACGGGCAGTGGTTCCTTCCATTTAAGTTCCTGCCTTGTCCCTCCCTTCATTCGTGTACTTTAGCTTTGGTATTGGTATCCCACAAGTAATGGATGATCCGTGGACTGGATACACCTTACAAGAGAAAACACAATTTATGCTTACCTGATAAATTTATTTCTCTTGTGGTGTATCCAGTCCACGGCCCACCCTGTCATTTTAAGGCAGGTAATTTTTAAATTTAAACTACAGTAACCACTGCACCCTATGGTTCCTCCTTTCTCGGCTTGTTTTCGGTCGAATGACTGGCTATGACAGTTAGGGGAGGAGCTATATTACAGCTCTGCTGTGGGTGTCCTCTTGCAACTTCCTGTTGGGAATGAGAATATCCCACAAGTAATGGATGATCCGTGGACTGGATACACCACAAGAGAAATAAATTTATCAGGTAAGCATAAATTGTGTTTTATAGGCATTTTGAGGTTTGGGAAACTTTGCCCCTCCTGGTAGGATTGTATATCCCATACGTCACTAGCTCATGGACTCTTGCCAATATGAAAGAAATGAATTTATCAGGTAAGTTCTTACATAAATTATGTTATATATATACACATATTTAGACATGTGTATGTATGTATGTATCTCAATGTTTTTTAATCATTTTTATAAGAGGTTGTCATAATCATTGTAGTATAAATTGTGTGTCCATTCAAGCGATCTTGTTTACATTTAACTTGTAATACGAGCTGTAAGCCTGATGTGCGCAAACACCTGCGATAGACCCCTTATTGCTCACGTGCAAACATTTGAGCTCCACTAATAATCTGGCCTAATATATTTTAACTCATTAGGAGGGGACACTACCCTCACTACCCCCAATGGACCAGCCACTGTTGTCTGTGTGTGAGGTAATTTGGGACCCTTGCTGGCGTGTTTGGTGCTCCCAGCTGATCATATTTATAACTGGTTGAAGAGCTATCTTATGTTTATAAATGCTTTGTCTTCTAGTATCTGTTTTGGTCATTAAATTACCATTTAATTGTTTTTTGTTTCCTTTCAGTGATGTTTTGTCAATTATCAAACATAATACATGGGATGTCTTTCTTAAACATATTGTTTAACTTTCTGTACCGATGTTTTAACAAAATTCAATGCAATACTGCAGTAAAATCATTTTTAGTAACAAACTACCTCACTAAAAATATTTATAACGTTGTAATAAGCCCAATAGGGTTGTTTAGTATTATTGTATAAATTTAATGTATTTGTGATATAGATCTTAAGTTTCCTATGGCTGCTAAAAACTACAGGACTCATGTTTTTTTTATTTATGTCTACATTACAATGATATTACCATTCACATATAATAACCTAGCTCTATGTAACTTTCTTCTTCACTAAAGTGTGAGCCAGTGTCATGATTACTTATTTGCTCAGCACAAAGTAAATTGTCATTTCAGTTATACAAATATATGGAAATAATATAAACAATGGTT
The DNA here is from genome assembly GCF_027579735.1 of Bombina bombina. Taxonomy (NCBI): domain Eukaryota; kingdom Metazoa; phylum Chordata; class Amphibia; order Anura; family Bombinatoridae; genus Bombina; species Bombina bombina. The sequence continues at coordinate 1,271,524,690 of NC_069500.1, forward strand.
ATTGATTAAGCAGAAGTCAGGAAGTGGGAAAAACTTAAAGGGATATAAAACAGTGCTCCAAAAAAAAAGTTAAATCAAAGTAACAACTTGTTTTCTTCTAAAATCATCACTTAAAAATGCTCAATGTATCCACTGCCTTTTATGAGATAAAGGAGCTACCATTATACAACTTAAGATCTACTGTCAGATGATTTTTGAGGTAAAATCTACTGACCATGAGCAAGAAATTGACTGGAGCTAATGCAGGTGTCCCCTAGCAACCGCTTATAATTAAAATCTACTCCTTTACCTTCCTGTAGAGACCGCAACGCCCTGCTGGGCTGTGACAGGAAATAATGGAACCTGCAGTGAAGTTAAAAAATGAAATAAAAAGGTAAACTGATTTAAAATGATGAATAATACACATTGTAATGATTTATTTTAAGTATAAATGCACTGCTTATGTTTATACAAAAATAAGATCTATTATATATATGGTAAAGTTGTTAAGAATAATTTTTACATGATTAAAGATTAAGGGGCCTATTTATTAAGGTGCTAGCAGACATGATCCGATATAGCAGATCATGTCCGCTGCACATCGATTTATCATTGCACAAGCAGTTCTGGTTTTTAATGGTTGTTCCTCTTATGAAACTATGGGTCACATTCTTGCATATGGCATATAAATTACTGATCACGATAATAGATTATATTAATTAAAATTTAATAATTATCTTTAAAAAAAGACAATTTTCCTTTTCTATTACCAAGTAATTTAAAAGGACATGTTATTTTACATAAATTCTTATTTATTCTTCCGATCCGATATATCAGATCATGTCCGCTGCACATCGATAAATGCCGACAGCATACACTGTCGGCATTTATCATTGCACAAGGAGTTCTGGTGAACTGCTTGTGCAATGCCGCCCCCTGCAGATTCGCGACCAATCGGCCGTTAGCAGGGGGTGTCAATCAGCCCGATCGTATAGGATCGGGCGGATTGATGTCTGCGGCCTCAGAGCAAGTGGATAAGTTATGAAGCAGTGGTCTTTAGACCGCTGCTTCTTAACTACTGTTTCCGGCGAGCCTGAAGGCTCATGCAGAAACAGGGGCATCATGCTCCATTCAGAGCGTGATAATTCTGCCCCTAAATCTGCAGTGAATGATAGTTTATATAAGCATTACATGAATATTTTTTTCCCCATGTTGTGAAAGTATTCCCGTCACTTTTGAATATTATGGTAGCATGTTCCTCCACCAGCTACTGTCATATAGGGACTAAGGAGTGGGGCCATCATTATAGTCATTTGGAGGTGCAGCACAGCCACGTTAGGTAAGAGAAAATGAATTTGAAGAGGCGAAGCAGGATACACAAGACAATAAGTATTAACTTACTTTAGGTACTATCTGTGTACTGCATATATCCATATATAACCTTTAGTGTACTGTCTCTTTTTTTGTGCACAGCTAATACTTTAGTATTACTGATCACTGCCTAGTGATAGGAATATTATACATTTTAAAATGTCCAAATATAGGTGGAGGAAAGAACATTTGAAGGGACATTGTACTAAAAATATTCAGTTCAATCTTTAAGAGAATATTTGAAAATGTATTTTAGTGTTTTTATTTGTTTTTAATGGCTGTTCCTCTTATGAAACTATGGGTCACATTCTTGCATATGGCATATAAATTACTGATCACGATAATAGATTATATTAATTAAGATTTAATAATTATCTTTAAAAAAAGACAATTTTCCTTTTCTATTACCAAGTAATTTAAAAGGACATGTTATTTTACATAAATTCTTATTTCTCTTGTAAGGTGTATCCAGTCCACGGATCATCCATTACTTGTGGGATATTCTCATTCCCAACAGGAAGTTGCAAGAGGACACCCACAGCAGAGCTGTAATATAGCTCCTCCCCTAACTGTCATACCCAGTCATTCTCTTGCAACTCTCAACAAGCTAGGACGTTGTAGGAGAGAGTGGTTAAATATAGCTAGTTTATTTTCTTCAATCAAAAGTTTGTTATTTTTAAATAGTACCTGAGTTGTGCTATTTTATCTCAGGCAGTAAATAGAAGAAGAATCTGCCTGAGGTTTCTATGATCTTAGCAGGTTGTAACTAAGATCCATTGCTATTCTCACATATGTCTGAGGGGATTACACAGATGAGGTAACTTCAGCGAGAGAATGGCGTGCAGTTTATTCTGCTATCAGGTATGTGCAGTTATAATTTTTTCAAGAGATGGAAAACACTAGAAAATGCTGCTGATACCGGATTAATGTAAGTTAAGCCTGAATACAGTGATTTAATAACGACTGGTATCATGCTTACTCCCAGGGGTAATACCCTTATGATATTTACAATATAAAACGTTTGCTGGCATGTTTAATCGTTTTTATATATGCTTTGGTGATAAAACTTTATTGGGGCCTAGTTTTTTCCACATGGCTGGCTTACATTTTGACTAGAAACAATTTCCACTGTTGTAGTATAAAAGTTACAGTTGGTGCAGTTAAAATTACAAACTGTGACATCCAGCTTCCCTCAAAGGCCCTCTGAATGCTATAGGACATCTCTAAAGGGCCCAAAGGCTTTCCAAAGTCGTTTATTGGGGAAGGTAGGGCCACAGCTTGCTGTGGCAGTTGGTTGTGACTGTTAAAAAACGTCTATTTCGTTTTTTGGATCCGTTTTTTGAACTAAGGGGTTAATCATCCATTTGCAAGTGGGTGCAATGCTCTGTTAGCCTATTATACACACTGTAAAAATTTCGTTTGATTTACTGCATTTTTTCACTGTTTTTCAAATTCTGACAAAATTTGTTTCTCTTAAAGGCACAGTACCGTTTTTTATATTTGCTTGTTAACTTGATTTAAAGTGTTTTCCAAGCTTGCTAGTCTCATTGCTATTCTGTATAAACATGTCTGACATAGAAGAAACTCCTTGTTTATTATGTTTAAAAGCCATGGTGGAACCCTCTCTTAGAATGTGTACCAAATGTACTGATTTCATTTTATGCAATAAAGATCATTTTCTGTCTTTAAAAAATGTATCACCAGAGGAATCTGAGGAGGGGGAAGTTATGCCGACTAACTTTCCCCACGTGTCAGACCCTTTGACTCCCGCTTAAGGGACTCACGCTCAAATGGCGCCAAGTAAATCTAGGGCGCCCATAGCGTTTACTTTACAAGACATGGCGGCAGTCATGGATAATACACTGTCAGCGGTATTAGCCAGACTACCTGAACTTAGAGGTAAGCGAGATAGGTCTGGGGTGAGACAAAATGCAGAGCATACTGACGCTTTAAGAACCATGTCTGATACTGCCTCACAATATACAGAAGCTGAGGAAAGAGAGCTTCAGTCAGTGGGTGATGTTAATGACTCAGGAAAGATACCTGATTCTAATATTTCTACATTTAAATTTAAGCTTGAACACCTTCGCGTGTTGCTTGGGGAGGTTTTAGCTGCTCTGAATGACTGTGATACCATTGCAGTGCCAGAGAAATTGTGTAGACTGGATAAATACTTTGCAGTGCCGGTGTGTACTGATGTTTTTCCAAATACCTAAAAGGTTTACAGAAATTATTAATAAGGAATGGGATAGACCAGGTGTGCCGTTCTCTTCCCCTCCTATTTTTAGAAAAATGTTTCCAATAGACGCCACCACATGGGACTCATGGCAGACAGTCCCTAAGGTGGAGGGAGCAGTTTCTACTCTAGTAAAGCGTACTACTATCCCTGTCGAGGACAGTTGTGTTTTTTTTTTTTAAATCCAATGGATAAAAAATTAGAGGTTACCTTAAGAAAATATTTATTCAACAAGGTTTTATCCTACAGCCCCTTGCATGCATTGCCCCTGTCACTGCTGCTGCGGCGTACTGGTTTGAGTCTCTGGAAGAGGCTTTACAGGTAGCGACTCCATTGGATGACATACTTGGCAAACTTAGAGCACTTAAGCTAGCCAATTCTTTGGTTTGACTAAACTAACAGCTAAGAATTCTGGTTTTGCTATACAGGCGCGCAGAGCGCTATGGCTTAGATCATGTTCAGCTGACGTGACTTCAAAATCTAAGCTACTTAACATTCCCTTCAAGGGGCAGACCCTATTCGGGCCTGGTTGAAGGAGATTATTGCTGATATCACTGGAGGAAAAGGTCATGCCCTTGCTCAGGACAGGTCCAAATCTAGGGCCAAACAGTCTAATTTTCGTGCCTTTCAAAACTTCAAGGCAGGTGCGGCATCAACTTCCTCTAATAATAAACAAGAAGGAACTTTTGCTCAATCCAAGACGGTCTGGAGACCAAACCTGACATGGAAAAAAGGTAAGCAGGTAAAAAAGCCTGCTGCTGCCTCTAAGACAGCATGAGGGAACGGCCCCCTATCCGGGAACGGATCTAGTAGGGGGCAGACTTTCACTCTTTGCCCAGGCGTGGGTAAGAGATGTTCAGGATCCCTGGGCATTGGAAATTATATCCCAGGGATATCTTCTGGACTTCAAAGCTTCCCCCCCCAAAAAGGGAGATTTCACCTTTCACAATTATCTGCACACCAGATAAAGAGAGAGGCATTCTTACACTGTGTACGAGTCCTCCTAGTTATGGGAGTGATCCATCCAGTTCGAAAGGAGGAACAGGGACAGGGTTTTTACTCAAATCTGTTTGTGGTTCCCAAAAAAGAGGGAACCTTCAGACCAATTTTGGATCTAAAGATCTTAAACAAATTCCTCAAAGTTCCGTCGTTCAAGATGGAAACTATTCGTACCATCCTACCACTGATCCAGGAGGGTCAATATATGACTACAGTGGATCTAAAGGATGCTTATCTTCACATTCCGATACACAAAGATCATCATCGGTTTCTCAGGTTTGCCTTTTAAGACAGGCATTACCAGTTGTAGCTCTTCCCTTGGGATTAGCTACAGCCCCAAGAATCATTACAAAGGTTCTAGGGTCACTTATGGCGGTCCTTAGGCCGCGGGGCATAGCAGTAGCCCCTTATTTAGACGACATCCTGATACAGGCATCAAACTTCCAAATTGCCAAGTCTCATACGGACGTAGTACTGGCATTTCTGTGGTCGCATGGGTGGAAAGTGAACGAGGAAAAGAGTTCTCTATCCCCACTCACAAGAGTTTCCTTTCTAGGGACTCTGATAGATTCTGTAGAAATGAAAATTCACCTGACGGAGTCCAGGTTATCAAAGCTTCTAAATTCCTGCCGGGTTCTTCATTCCATTCCGCGCCCTTCGGTGGTTCAGTGTATGGAAGTAATCGGCTTAATGGTAGCGGCAATGGACATAGTGCCGTTTGCACGCTTACCTCTCAGACCGCTGCAACTATGCATGCTCAGTCAGTGGAGCGGGGATTACACAGATTTGTCCCCTCAACTGAATCTGGACCAAGAGACCGGGGATTCTCTTCTCTGGTGGCTATCTCGGGTCCATCTGTCCAAAGGTATGACCTTTCGCAGGCCAGATTGGACAATTGTTACGACAGATGCCAGCCTTCTAGGTTGGGGTGCAGTCTGGAACTCCCTGAAGGCTCAGGGATCGTGGACTCAGGAGGAGTCTCTCCTTCCATTAAATATTCTGGAACTAAGAGCGATATTCAAGGCTCTTCAGGCTTGGCCTCAGTTATCAACTCTGAGGTACATCAGATTTCAGTCGGACAACATCACGACTGTAGCTTACATCAACCATCAAGGGGGAACGAGAAGTTCCCTAGAGATGTTAGAAGTTTCAAAAATAATTCGCTGGGCATAGATTCACTCTTGTCACCTATCAGCTATCCATATCCCAGGTGTAGAGCACTGGGAGGCGGATTTTCTAAGTCGTCAGACATTTTTTATCCGGGAGAGTGGGAACTGCATCCGGCGGCATTTGCACAACTGATTCATCGTTGGGGCAAACCAGAACTGGATCTCATGGCGTCTCGCCAGAACGCCAAGCTTCCGTGTTACGTATCCAGGTCCAGGGATCCCAAGGCGACACTGATAGATGCTCTAGCAGCGCCCTGGTCTTTCAACCTGGCTTATGTGTTTCCACCGTTTCCTCTGCTCCATCGACTGATTGCCAAGATCAAGCAGGAGAGAGCATAGATGATTCTGATAGCACCTGCGTGGCCACGCAGGACCTGGTATGCAGATCTAGTGGACATGTCATCCTTTCCACCATGGTCTCTGCCTCTGAAACAGGACCTTCTTCTTCAGGGTCCTTTCAACCATCCAAATCTAATTTCTCTGAGGCTGACTGGCTGGAGATTGAACGCTTGATTTTATCAAAGCGTGGCTTCTCCGAGTCAGTTATTGATACCTTAAGACAGGCACGAAAGCCTGTCACCAGGAAAATTTACCATAAGGTATGGCGTAGATATCTTTATTGGTGTGAATCCAAGGGTTACTCATGGAGTAAGGTCAGGATTGCTAGGATATTATCTTTTCTCCAAGAAGGTTTGGAAAAAGGATTGTCAGCTAGTTAAGCGTCTGGCAGATGTTCCAGACATTCAGGCATTTTGTCAGGCTTTAGTTAGAATCAAGCCTGTGTTTAAACCTGTTGCTCCACCATGGAGCTTAAACTTGGTTCTTAAGGTTCTTCAAGGAGTTCCGTTTGAACCTCTTCTTTCCATAGATATCAAGCTTTTATCTTGGAAAGTTCTTTTTTTTGGTAGCTATTTCCTCGGCTCGTAGAGTCTCTGAGCTATCTGCCTTACAATGTGATTCTCCTTATCTGATTTTTCATACGGATAAGGTAGTCCTGCGTACCAAACCTGGGTTCTTACCTAAGGTTGTATCTAACAAGAATATCAATCAAGAGATTGTTGTTCCATCCTTGTGTTACACAATTTGGACGTGGTCCGTGCTTTAAAGTTTTACTTACAAGCTACTAAAGATTTTCGTCAAACATCTGCTTTGTTTGTTGTCTACTCTGGACAGAGGAGAAGTCAAAAGGCTTCGGCAACCTCTTTTTCTTTTTGACTAAGAAGCTTAATCCGCTTAGCCTATGAGACTGCTGGACAGCAACCTCCTGAAAGGATTACAGCTCATTCCACTAGAGCTGTGGCTTCCACTTGGGCCTTTAAAAATGAGACTTCTTTTGATCAGATTTGCAAGGCGACGACTTGGTCTTCGCTTCATATTTTTTCAAAATTTTACAAATTTGATACTTTTGCTTCTTCGGAGGCTATATTTGGGAGAAAGGTTTTACGGGCAGTGGTTCCTTCCATTTAAGTTCCTGCCTTGTCCCTCCCTTTATCCGTGTACTTTAGCTTTGGTATTGGTATCCCACAAGTAATGGATGATCCGTGGACTGGATACACCTTACAAGAGAAAACACAATTTATGCTTACCTGATAAATTTATTTCTCTTGTGGTGTATCCAGTCCACGGCCCGCCCTGTCATTTTAAGGCAGGTAATTTTTAAATTTAATCTACAGTAACCACTGCACCCTATGGTTCCTCCTTTCTCGGCTTGTTTTCGGTCGAATGACTGGCTATGACAGTTAGGGGAGGAGCTATATTACAGCTCTGCTGTGGGTGTCCTCTTGCAACTTCCTGTTGGGAATGAGAATATCCCACAAGTAATGGATGATCCGTGGACTGGATACACCACAAGAGAAATAAATTTATCAGGTAAGCATAAATTGTGTTTTATTCTTGATGTAAACATTTTAGGATTATACCTCCCCCCTTTATTTAATTAAGGTCAGCTCACCATAGTTAATTTCTCTATAAGCAGTTACCATTCAGCTTCTGTTCCTACTTTAATTTGCATGATGAAGAAAAATAAACAGCCAGTGAACATCATCATTCAAATACTTTTGAAAATCTCTTGATTTATCATAAGGTTTTCAAATGCATTGATTGCCTGATAACAGCCCTTTATCTTGCATGAGCAAAACTGAACAGCAGTATCCCAGCCAATGGGCATCATCAGCGCTAAGTTCCCACTTTGCTTTCCCGTGTTCTCATGAATTTCACCTTCTCTCTGGAATTTCATATCAGGGTAAACTTCTTTGACCTGAGAAGAAAAGTCACTGTGCCTAAACATGCTCTAATGCTAGTCTCAGGACAAGCATCCAATTAGATGCTTAAAATCCCTCTAGTTTTGGGTGTGGGTATTGGGGAAATATTGAGGTAAGATATCTTTTTGTTGTTCCATAGGGATATTCCGTGTGAAATTTTCTAGTAAGCTTTTTTTACATCATTTTCAAGTGAAACACCATGGGCCAGATTACAAGTGGTGCGCTAATGAGAGCGTGGGCCTCGATAAGCAGTATTGCTGGACCACGCTAACATTAACGCACAACTTGATATTACAAGTCAATGGTGAATCCTATTTACCAGAGATGGATGAGTACAGCCAACATTGCCCTAGTGCAACCCATACTATCTATGGATATCGCAACAGCGCTTAATGGCGATGGTATTACAAGTTCAAAGTTAACATTTGGGCTCGATTGAAAGCAGAGACTGCGCTAGAATATTTAGTGCAACTTGAGACCTAAAGTAAAGTGTAAGGGTTAAAAAATTTTTTAAAACACATCAAAAACATATTGAACTACAGTATTACACTTATATATATATATATATATATATATATATATATATATATATATACATTTAAAAAAAAAACATATATCATATTAATATTAATAAAAAGGTTTTTAAAGAGGTTTAAAGGGATATGGTATATGGCAAGGTGTTTAACTGCAAAGGGATTCAATGTATTATATATCTAAATATATGTATATGTGTGTGTATATGTATATATATATATATATATATATATGTGTGTGTGTGTGTGTCTGTATAGGGGCATATATGTGTATTTATGTGTTTATATGTGTAAATATGTATGTGCACATATACATACATATGAACACATGTATACATACCCTTTATGACTAACTAAGTACTGACAGCAGCGTTATACTAGGGACAACTTGGTGTCATACCCTGGTATTGAACTATTGGTAGAGGTATTTACTAATGTTACTTACCCTAATTAAATTTTCATTGAGATTAGAAAGTGCTCTTATGTTAGAGAGAAAAATTAACCCAAACTAGTGGTTTATTATGTATATTTAATTACCTAGTGACACTAGGACAGTATCTTTCAGTTTATGTATATACTTTTGATATGTCCAAAATAGCTTACATTTTCCAGAAACAGCTGTTGACCCTTGTGACTAATTTCCCTGTGATTATATAAGGGTTAACGCCGGATGTAGCTGCATGGTCTATGATTAAGGCATTTCTAGCCGAAACGCGTAAGACCGGCTACGGCTTGATCTGATGGCACTAGCTATTTTTACCTTTTTTATGTCGATGTGGTGATTTTTGTACCTGATGACCAATAAATAAGTTTATGCTTTCAAGATGGTTCGCTGGATTTCTATTTTTTGATGCCAAATGTATATATATATATATATATATATATATATATATATATATGTGTGTGTGTGTGTGTCTGTATATATGTGTATTTATGTGTTTATATGTGTAAATATGTATGTGCACATATACATACATATGAACACATGTATACACACACATCTATATATATATATATATATATATATATATATATATATATATACATATATATACACACACACCCTTTTAAGCCCTTTCCACTCAAATAGCTTGAAAAATGCAATATAATTTTACATCCCTATGTTCTTCACATAAATAGAAATCTACTTAAAAAGAAAAAAATCTTCTATGTATATCTGTATATATTCATATAGATATATAGGTATAGATATATAATAATTAAAAAAAGCACATATATAGAACCATCTATTTAAAAATACATTTTTCTTCTATGGAATGTAAAGTATTCCTAACACCTTCGAATTTATGAATAAAAAAGAGTTCAACAATGAGCTTCCAATAAAAAATATAATACTTTATTCCATCATCTTAAAAACGGAGCAGTGAAAAAAGTGGAGATACAATCCTAAACCCAAAGGCTAGTCTGACCGGTTTCTGTCACAGAGACCGTAATCATAGACACAATTAGTGACATCTGTACACACCATTTATAGGATAAAATTCAATCTGATTGGTTTAAAATCAATGGCCTCGGACTGGGAATAACTTTAAAGGAGTATTCTTGAGCAACAGTCACATTAATCAATATATACAACATATTCATATAGTACATCAAGTATCTCTACAATAGAACTACAAATGTATGTAAAACCCTCAAAATGTAACATAACAATGGGAATAGTCAGACTTTCGTTAGCAGGCAATATGGCAGCGTTGAGCTCCATTGAGCTCCATACCGCACCCAAATACCAGCGCTGCTTTGAGCTGGTTTTACGTGCTTGTGCACGATTTCCCCATAGACATCAATGGGGGAGAGCCGGCTAAAAAAATGCCTAACACCTGCAATAAAGGAGCATAAAGCTCCTTAACGCAGCCCCATTGATTCCTATGGGGAAAGAAAAGTTATGTTTACACCTAACACCCTAACATAAACTCAGAGTCTAAACACCCGTAATCGGCCACCCCCAACATCCCGCCACCTACCTACACTTGTTAACCCCTAATCTGCCACCCCTAACATCGCCGCCACCTACATTACACTTATTAACCCCTAATCTGCCCCCCCAATGTCGTCGCTACTTACCTACACTCATTAACCTCTAATCTGCTGCCCCCAAAGTCTAACCCTAACACCCACTAACTTTAATATAATTAAAATAAATCTAAATAAAAATTACTATCATTAACTAAATAATTCCTATTTAAAAATAAATGCTTATCTATAAAATAAACCCTAAGCTAGCTACAATATAACTAATAGTTACATTGTAGCTATCTTATGTTTAATTTTTATTTCACAGGCAAGTTTGTATTTATTTTAACTAGGTAGACAAGTTAGTAAATAGTTATTAACTATTTACTAGCTACCTAGTTAAAATAAATACAAATTTACCTGTAAAATAAAACCTAATCTGTCTTACACTAACACCTAAACACACTACAATTAACTAAATTACAAAACCCCCCCACTAAATTACACAAAATAAAAAAAGAAATGATCAAATATTTAAACTAATTACACCTAATCTAATAGCCCTATCAAAATAAAAAAGCCCCCCTCCCAAATAAAAAACCCTAGCCTAAACTAAACTGCCAATAGCCCTTAAACGGGCCTTTTGCGGGGCATTGCCCCAAAGAAATCAGCTCTTTTACCTGTAAAAAAAATACAAACAACCCCCCAACCCCCAACAGTAAATCCCATTGATTGAAACAGCCAATAGAATGCAAGCTCAATCCTATTGGCTGATTGGATCAGCCAATAGGATTGAAGCTCAATCCTATTGGCTGATTGCATCAGCCAATAGGATTTTTTCAACTTTAATTCTGAATGGCTTAAAGAACTCTATCAGTCAATCGGAATTCAAGGGACGCCATCTCCGCACCGGATGTCTTGAAGATGGAACTGCTCCGCATCGGAAGGATGAAGATAGAAGATGCCGTCTGGATGAAGACTTCTACCCGCCTGGAGTACCACTTCTTGCCGCTTGGATGAAGACTGCTCCTGGCTTCATTGAGGACTTCTTGCTGCTTGGATAAAGACTTCTCCCGGCTTCGTGAGGACTTCTTGCCGCTTGGATGAAGACTTCTCCCGGCTTCGCTGAGGATGGATGTCCGGTCTTCAAAAACTGTAAGTGGATCTTCGGGGGTTAGTGTTAGGTTTTTTTAAGGGTTTATTGGGTGGGTTTTATTTTTAGCTTAGGGTTTGGACTGAAAAAGAGCTAAATGCCCTTTTAAGGGTAATGGGAAGCTTAGGTTTTTTAGATAGGATTTTATTGGGGTGTGGGTGGTGGGTTTTACTGTTGGGGGGTTGTTTGTATTTTTTTACAGGTAAAAGAGCTGATTTCTTTGGGGTAATGCCCCACAAAAGGCCCTTTTAAGGGCTATTGGCAGTTTAGTTTAGGCTAGGTTTTTTTTTATTTTTGGGGGGCTTTTTTATTTTGATAGGGCTATTAGATTAGGTGTAATTAGTTTAAATATTTGATAATTTCTTTTTTATTTTGTGTAATTTAGTGGGGGGGGGTGTTGTAATTTAGTTAATTGTATTTAATTAATGTAATTTATTTAATTGTAGTGTAAGGTTAGGTGTTAGTGTAAGACAGGTTAGGTTTTATTTTACAGGTACATTTGTATTTATTTTAACTAGGTAGCTAGTAAATAGTTAATAAATACAAACTTGCCTGTGAAATAAAAATAAAACCTAAGCTAGATACAATGTAACTATTGGTTATATTGTAGCTAGCATAGGGTTTATTTTACAGGTAAGTATTTATTTAGTTTTAAATAGGAATAATTTAGGTAGTAATTGTAATTTTTATTTGGAATAATTTAAATGATGTTAAAGTTAGTGGGTGTTAGGGATAGACTTAGGGTTATGTTTAGGGGTTAATAACTTTAGTATAGTGGCAGAGATTTTGGGGGCAGCAGATTAGGGGTTAATAACAGTAATTTAGGTTGCGGCGATGTTAGGGACAGCAGATTAGGGGTTAATAATATTTAACTAGTGTTTGCGATGCAGGAGCATGGCTGTTTAGGGGTTAATATGTTTATTATAGTGGTGGCGATGTCCGGAGCGGCAGATTAGGGGTCAATAAATTTATTTTAGTGTTTGCGATGCGGGAGGGCCTCGGTTTAGGGGTTTATAGGTAGTTTATGGGTGTTAGTGTACTTTGTAACACTTTAGTTATGAGTTTTATGGTACAGCTTTGCCGGACAGGCAAACTTGTAATACCGGCGCTATGGAAGTCCCATTGAAAAAGGACTTTTTGAAAGCTGCGGTAGTTATGTTGCGGCCAAAAAAGTGTGCGGTACAGATATACCTGCAAGACTCGTAATACCAGCGGTAGTGAAAAACAGCCATAACGCTACTTTTTCACCATAACGCAAAACTCATAATCTAGCTGATAGACTATAAAAAACTTTAGGATAGCAAAACCATACCGTTTAACCAAGTATAATCAACCATTAACCATAATTGGATATAATGGGAGTACTAGCATAGAGTATACATTCTATGGGGTAAAACTAATGGTTATCCTGAGAATAACTCAGGCCGTGTAATCAAAAGTAAAACTATATAGCCTTCACAAAAAAGTACCCCACTATAAAGATATCCGTTAGAAATCAGGGGAATGATTGGCAGCTCATGTCATGGGTGAGGCAAACGGATAATTATATAGGGGGAGGACCCTGTCAAATATCAATGGGAGCAGATACCTGAATCATAGAGGGTTGCTTTTGAGCTATTAACCATCCACTGGATATATAGACCTAACATTGCCAATAGTTTATAATGTCATATTCAGAATTCAAACAAATCGGTACTAGACTATTAAGTCTAAATATCCATTAGATCGCTTGTCTGCAAAGTAATGACAATTTATCTCCCCCTCTAGGGGTCTTTAATTTGTTCAAATGCTCTCCACTTAAAACTACTCACATTCTGACAGTGAACTTCCAAAAATTGCCTACACAAAGCAGAACAGGGTATTTCCCCTTATATGTAAGATAAGTGCTCCCTAATCCGTGTCCCCACATTGCAAACTTGATATTGCAAGTCAATGGTGAATCCCATTTACCAGAGATGGATGAGTACAGCCAACATTGCTCTAGTGTGACCTATACTATCTATTTATATATCACAACAGCGCTTAATGGTGATGGTATTATAAGTTGAAAGTTATCATTTGGGCTCGATAGAAAGCCGAGACTGTGCTAGAATATTTAGTGCAACGTGAGACCTGAAGTAAAGTGTAAGGGTTAAAAAAAAAGTAAACACATCAAAAACATATTAAAATACAGTATTACACTCATATATATACATTTAAAAAAAAACATATTTCATATTAATATTAATAAAAAGGTTGTTAAAGAGGTTAAAGGGGTATGGTATATGGCAAAGTGTTTAACTGCAAAGGGATTCAATGTATCATATATATATATATATATATATATATATATGTATATATGTATATATATATATATATATATATATATATATATATATATATATATATATATATATATATATATATATGTGTGTGTGTGTCTATATAGGGGCATATATGTGTATTTCTGTGTTTATATGTGTAAATATGTATGTGCACATATACATATATATTTATTTATTTTTTTATTTATTTATATATACACCCACACACACACACACCCTTTTGAGCCCTTCCCACTCAAATAGCTTAAAAAAATGCAATATCATTTTTATTTATTTTTAATGTGTTTTGAATAGAAATATATTACATCCCTATGTTCTTCACATAGAAGATTTTTTTCTTTTTAAGTAGATTTCTATATATCTATATCTGTATATATTCATATAGATATATAGGTATAGATATATAATTTAAAAAAACAAAACATATATATAGAACCATCTATTTAAAAATAATTTTTTCTTCTATAGAATGTAAAGTATTCCTAACACCTTCGGATTTAACGTAGTTGGTCTAGTGCAGTGTCGGGTTATTGTGTGAGCGATAATTGATTTTGAGGGGGTTTTGTAATGTGCCCCATAGATATCCAAAGTCCTGAAGTTAGCATACCTGAGTCTTTGGCTCACACGCTAACTTTATACTTTAACATTTTAATACGTGCGCTAACCCGGATGTGATCATTTTACATTGAGCACGTTAGCATGGAAGTGGGTGGAAAAAAATTAAGAACGACACTTGTAATCTAGCCCATATGGGTAACGTCCCCTTTAAGTGTATTTCTGTGGAAGCTGTTTTTTAGCACCCAAAAACGTTATCTAAATAGTTTTTTTTTTCTACCTCTGTACTAGACTAACCTTTAAAAGTGACAAAGTGTGTCAGCCATTTTAAAAGTTTTGTTATTTCAGAAATGAGACTGTTGAGAGATGATGTTAGAGCAGAAAATTAACTTGTGGCCATAAAATGTATATTCTGATAACAACTGGTGTATGCTGACAGCCCGCTGTTCATTTGCTCGTATACACGTTCCTGTAATTTGTACTGTAAATCAAGCTACTTAGTGCCTTAGTAAAGCTCATAAACAAATGCTTTGAGGCCTTAATCTAGGCACCCTTGCATATTGAGAGGTTGATCATTTCTGATTGAACTTTATCTCTATAATAAATCACATCTGCTACATAATTATATCAACTGAAAGATGGACGGATGGATCAATTTCTCTGTAAGTGGAAAGACACGTGATACATATAATTATCACAAGGCACAAGTACATGTATCAGGTTTTAACTATGAAACAAAACTGTTAAAACCAGCAACAATAATATCAGATTCTTTTTAGAAAAGGAATTAGAAATCACATAATAATCTATCTCTACAGACTGCTGTGAAAGAAAAACTAATTTCATTTCCTCATAGATGGAAATGTAAGTACTAAATGGAAACGAGAGATCAGATGACCAGTAAAATGTAAACAAAAATGTTTGTAGACTCCTCAGATTTCTAGAAATATATTCCATAAAAAGCTACTATATTTTTAAAGCATTTCTCTATCAAAATTAAGAATGAAGAAGCAATAGAAATAATCTTGATGATAAAAAAATAGCATTAAACGGGCATGAAACCCAAAATCTTTCATTCATGATTCAGATAGAAGATACAATTTTAAAGAACTTTCTAATTTACTTCTATTATCTAATCTGTTTCATTCTATTGGTATAATTTATTGAAGGAGCAGCAATGCACTAATGGTTTCTAACTGAACAAATGGGTGAGCCAATCACAATCAATATATATATATATATATATATATATATATATATATATATATATATATATATATATTATATATATATATATATATATATATATATGCAGCCAACAATCAACAGTTAGAACCTAGGTTCTCTACTGCTCCTGAGCTTGCCTAGATAAAACTTTCAGCAAAGGATAACAAGAGAAGGAAGCAAATTAAATAATAGAAGTAAATGGAAAAGTTGTTTAAAATGTTATGCTCTGTCTGAATCATGAAAGAACATTTTTAAGTTTCATGTCCCTTTAATCTTTAGTGACATGAATTGTGTTTTATGTGGTGTACAAATTATAAGCATATGAAACTCAAAACTGTCACATAGATTACAAGTTTTGTGTTAACAGGGGTGCGGGTGCGGTGCTAACAAGCAGTTTATGCTCACCGCTCACTTGCAGACAGCGCTGGTATTACGGGTTTTTACAAGCCCGGCGTTAACCGCAAAAAGGTGAGCAAAGAGCAAAATTTAGCTCCACATCTCACCTCAATACCAGCGCTGCTTACGTTAGCGGTGAGCAGGTAAAACGTGCTCGTGCACGATTTCCCCATAGGAATCAATGGGGGAGAGCCGGCTGAAAAAAAACCTAACACCTGCAAAAAAAGCAGCGTTCAGCTCTTAACGCAGCCCCATTGATTCCTATGGGGAAATCCATTTTATGTCTACACCTAACACCCTAACATGAACCCCGAGTCTAAACACCCCTAATTTTATACTTATTAACCCCTAATATGCCGCCCCCGACATCGCCGTCACCTGCATTATATTATTAACCCCTAATCTGCTGCTCCCAACATCGCCGAACCCTACATTATATTTATTAACCCCTAATCTGCCGCCCACAACGTCGCCACCACTATAATAAAGTTATTAACCCCTAAACCTAAGTCTAACCCTAACCCTAACACCCCCTAACTTAAATATAATTTAAATAAATCTAAATAAAATTATTATCATTAACTAAATAATTCCTATTTAAAACTAAATACTTACCTATAAAATAAACCCTAACGGCTAGATTTAGAGTTCTGCGGCCAAAGGGGTGCGTTAGCTACGCATGCTTTTTTCCCCCCGCACCTTTTAAGTACCGCTGGTATTTAGAGTTCACAGAATGGCTGCGTTAGGCTCCAAAAAGGGAGCGTAGAGCATATTTACCGCCACTGCAACTCTCGATACCAGCGGTGCTTACGGACGCGGCCAGCTTAAAAAACGTGCTCGTGCACGATTCCCCCATAGGAAACAATGGGGCTGTTTGAGCTGAAAAAAACCTAACACCTGCAAAAAAGCAGCGTTCAGCTCCTAACGCAGCCCCATTGTTTACTATGGGGAAACACTTCCTACGTCTGCACCTAACACTCTAACATGTACCCCGAGTCTAAACACCCCTAACCTTACACTTATTAACCCTTAATCTGCCGCCCCTGCTATCGCTGACACCTGCATATTTTTTTTAACCCCTAATCTGCCGCTCCGTATACCGCTGCATCCTACATTATACCTATATACCCCTAATCTGCTGCCCCTAACACAGCCGAACCCTACATTATATTTATTAACCCCTAATCTGCCGCCCACAACGTCGCCACCACTATAATAAAGTTATTAACTCCTAAACCTAAGTCTAACCCTAACCCTAAACCCCCTAACTTAAATATAATTTAAATAAATCTAAATAAAATTACTATCATTAACTAAATAATTCCTATTTAAAACTAAATACTTACCTATAAAATAAACCCTAACGGCTAGATTTAGAGTTCTGCGGCCAAAGGGGTGCGTTAGCTACGCGTGCTTTTTTCCCCCCGCACCTTTTAAATACCGCTGGTATTTAGAGTTCACAGAATGGCTGCGTTAGGCTCCAAAAAGGGAGCGTAGAGCATATTTACCGCCACTGCAACTCTCGATACCAGCAACGTCACCGCCAGCTACCTACAATAATTAACCCCTAATCTGCCGATCGGATCTCGCCGCTAGTCTAATAAATGGATTAACCCCTAAAGCTAAGTCTAACCCTAACACTAACACCCCCCTAAGTTAATTATAATTTAAATCTAACGAAATAAATTAACTCTTATTATATAAATTGTTCCTATTTAAAGCTAAATACTTACCTGTAAAATAAACCCTAATATAGCTACAATATAAATTATAATTATATTGTAGCTATTTTAGGATTAATATTTATTTTACAGGCAACTTTGTAATTATTTTAAACAGGTACAATAGCTATTAAATAGTTAATAACTATTTAATAGCTAAAATAGTTAAAATAATTACAAAATTACCTGTAAAATAAATCCTAACCTAAGTTACAATTAAACCTAACACTACACTATCAATAAATTAATTAAATAAACTACCTACAAATAAATACAATTAAACCTAACACTACACTATCAATAAATTAATTAAATAAAATACCTACAAATAAATACAATTAAACCTAACACTACACTATCAATAAATTAATTAAATAAAATACCTACAAATAACTACAATGAAATAAACTAACTAAAGTACAAAAAATAAAAAAGAACTAAGTTACAAAAAATAAAAAAATATTTACAAACATTAGAAAAATATTACAACAATTTTAAACTAATTACACCTACTCTAAGCCCCCTAATTTTATTAGGGGGCTTAGAGTAGGTGTAATTAGTTTAACATTGTTGTAATATTTTTCTAATGTTTGTAAATATTTTTTTATTTTATTTTACAGGTAATTTTGTAATTATTTTAACTAGGTAACTATTAAATAGTTATTAACTATTTAATAGCTATTGTACCTGGTTAAAATAATTACAAAGTTACCTGTAAAATAAATATAAATCCTAAAATAGCTACAATATAATTATAATTTATATTGTAGCTATATTACGGTTTATTTTACAGGTAAGTATTTAGCTTTAAATAGGAATAATTTATTTAATAAGAGTTAATTTATTTCGTTAGATTTAAATTATATTTAAGTTAGGGGGGTGTTAGGGTTAGGGTTAGAATTAGCTTTAGGGGTTAAAAAATTTATTATAGTAGTGGTGAGATCCAGTCGGCAGATTAGGGGTTAATGCTTGAAGTTAGGTGTCGGCGATGTTAGGGAGGGCAGATTAGGGGTTAATACTATTTATTATAGGGTTATTGAGGCGGGAGTGAGGCGGATTAGGGGTTAATAACTTTATTATAATAGCGGCGCGGTCCGGTCGGCAGATTAGGTGTTAATAAGTGTAGGCAGGTGGAGGCGACGTTGTGGGGGGCAGATTAGGGGTTAATAAATATAATATAGGGGTCAGCGGTGTTAGGAGCAGCAGATTAGGGGTTCATAGGGATAACGTAGGTGGCAGCAGCGTGCGGTCGGCAGATTAGGGGTTAATAAGTGTAGGCAGGTGGAGGCGACGTTGAGGAGGGCAGATTAGGGGTTAATAAATATAATATAGGGGTCGGCGGTGTTAGGGGCAGCAGATTAGGGGTTGATAGGGATAACGTAGGTGGCAGCGGCGTGCGGTCGGCAGATTAGGGGTTAAAATTTTTTAATAGATTGGCGGCGATGTGGGGGACCTCGGTTTAGGGGTACATAGGTAGTTTATGGGTGTTAGTGTACTTTAGAGCACAGTAGTTAAGAGCTTTATAAACCGGCGTTAGCCCAGAAAGTTCTTAACTACTGACTTTTTTCTGCGGCTGGAGTTTTGTCGTTAGATTTCTAACGCTCACTTCAGCCACGACTCTAAATACCGGCGTTAGAAAGATCCCATTGAAAAGATAGGATACGCAAATGGCGTAGGGGGATCTGCGGTATGGAAAAGTCACGGCTGGAAAGTGAGCGTTAGACCCTTTCCGGAGCCTCTAACGCTGGTTTTGACGGCTACCGCCCAACCCTAAATCTAGCCGTAAGATAGCTACAATATAACTAATAGTTACATTGTAGCTATTTTAGGGTTTATTTTTATTTTACAGACAACTTTGTATTTATTTTAACTAGGTACAATAGTTATTAAATAGTTATTAACTACTTAATAACTACCTAGTTAAAATAAAGACAAATTGACCTGTAAAATAAAACCTAACCTACGTTACAATTACACCTAACACTACACTATAATTAAATTAATTCCCTAAATTAACTACAAATAATTACAATTAAATAAAATTATCTAAAGTACGAAAAAAAACAAACACTAAATTACAAAAAATAAAAAATAATGACAAGATTTTTAAACTAATTACACCTAATCTAATCCCCCTAACAAAATAAAAAAGCCCCCCAAAATAAAAAAGCCCTACCCTACACTAAATTACAAATAGCCCTTAATAGGGTCTTTTGCGGGGCATTGCCCCAAAGTAATCAGCTCTTTTACCTGAAAAAAAAGTACAAATACACCCCCCAACATTAAAACCCACCACCCACACAACCAACCCTACTCTAAAACCCACCCAATCCCCCCTTAAAAAACCTAACACTAACCCCTTGAAGATCACCCTACCGTGAGACGTCTTTACCCAACCGGGCAGAAGTTGTCCTCCAGATGGGCAGAAGCCTTCATCCAAGCCGGGCAGAAGAGGTCCTCCAGATGGGCAGAAGTCTTCATCCAGACGGCATCTTCTATCTTCATCCATCCGGCGCGGAGCTGGTCCATCTTCAAGAAATCCAACGCGGAGCATCCTCTTCATCCAACGGCCAACGACTGAATGAAGGTTCCTTTAAGTGACGTCATCCAAGATGGCATCCCTTATATTCCGATTGGCTGATAGAATTCTATCAGCCAATTGGAATTAAGGTAGAAAAAATCCTATTGGGTGATGCAATCAGCCAATAGGATTGAGCTTGCATTCTATTGGCTGATTGGAACAGCCAATAGAATGCAAGCTCAATCCTATTGGCTGATTGGATCAGCCAATAGGATTGAACTTCAATCCTATTGGCTGATTGCATCTGCCAATAGGATTTTTCCTACCTTAATTCCGATTGGCGTATAGAATGGGTTCAGTTTGAGTCTCAATAAATGTGCTTTATGTGATGATCTTTTTTATTAATTTTAATTGAAGAAAAATAATTTAATATTTAGAACAGTCTTAAAGAAAGGTGGTTGGCAAAAATAAATACCAGTAGTGATTAGAAAAACATCTGGTAAATGTAAAATGAAATATGAACTGTCTTATTCTTCTTCTAACCTATTTTTAACTGTGTCTGCTTTATTTACTTTTTTATTTTCTGCTATTTCTTCAAAGCACGGCCCTTCTCCTCCTGTATCAATTTGTATTGTCGTGTCAAGTATTTTCCTACAATATAGGTTTGAAAGTTCAAGAAGAATTGAAATTGCAAAAGCAGAATATGCAAACAGAAAATACTTTTGTGTATTTTACTAGGAGTATAATTCAAATACCACATGTCCATACATTTCTAAGCATTTTCTTTTAAAGCTTTATTAAGTAAAATGGACTAACTCTTTTTCCATATTTCCTTCTAAACTGTGATTGCAGGATATAATTATTCCCACAGGATTGTCTTAGTTTATATTTCCTTACATACAAAGTGAACAATAAATTTAGATCAAACATTCAGTTTATTCAAGAACTTTATTTGTAACGTTTTTGTTAAAATAAAATTTATCGGGCAATATCCATTGCCATTGGTTTGTAAGATAATTAAAGGGATATGAAACCAACATTTTCCTTTCATGATTCAGATAGAGCATGTGATTATAAACAACTTTCTAATTTACTTGTATTAAACATTTTTATTTGTTCTCTTGGTATCTTTTGTTGAAAGGCATAAATATAAGTTTAGTAACCGGCCTATTTCTGGAGCACTATATAGTAGAAGTTTTGCAACAATGTTATCAATTTGCCAGAGCACTACATGACAGCACTATTTCCTGCATGTAGTGCTCCAGATGCCTACCTATCTCTTCAACAAATACTATCGGCTAGATTTAGAGTTTTGTCGGTAACGACCCGCGTAGCTAACGCATGCTTTTTTTCCCCCGCACCTTTTAAATACCGCTGGTATTTAGAGTTCACAAAATGGCTGCGTTTTGAGTGCGTTAGGCTCCAAAAAGGGAGCGTAGAGCATAATTTACGGCCACTGCAACTCTAGATACCAGCGGTGCTTACGGACGCGGCCAGCTTCAAAAACGTGCTCGTGCACGATTCCCCCATAGGAAACAATGGGGCTGTTTGAGCTGAAAAAAACCCTAACACCTGCAAAAAAGCAGCGTTCAGCTCCTAACGCAGCCCCATTGTTTCCTATGGGGAAACACTTCCTATGTCTGTATCTAACACTCTAACATGTAGCCCGAGTCTAAACACCCCTAACCTTACACATACTAACCCCTAATCTGTCGCCCCCGCTATCGCTGACCCCTGCATATTATTATTAACCCCTAATCTGCCGCTCCGTACACCGCCGCAACCTACGTTATCCCTATGTACCCCTAATCTGCTGCCCCTAACACCGCCGACCCCTATATTATATTTATTAACCCCTAATCTGCCGCCCCCAACGTCGCCTCCACCTACCTACAATTATTAACCCCTAATCTGCCGACCGGACCACACAGCTACTATAATAAATGTATTAACCCCTAATCTGCCTCACTAACCCTATAATAAATAGTATTAACCCCTAATCTGCCGCCCCCAACGTCGCCTCCACCTACCTACAATTATTAACCCCTAATCTGCAGACCGGACCGCACCGCAACTCTAATAAATGTATTAACCCCTAAAGCTAAGTCTAACCCTAACACTAACACCCCCTAAGTTAAATATAATTTAAATCTAACTAAATAAATTAACTCTTATTAAATAAATTATTCCTATTTAAAGCTAAATACTTACCTGTAAAATAAATCCTAATATAGCTACAATATAAATTATAATTATATTGTAGCTATTTTAGGATTAATATTTATTTTACAGGCAACTTTGTATTTATTTTAACCAGGTACAATAGCTATTAAATAGTTAATAACTATTTAATAGCTACCTAGTTAAAATAATTACAAAATTACCTGTAAAATAAATCCTAACCTAAGTTACAATTAAACCTAACACTACACTATCAATAAATAAATTAAATAAACTACCTACAATTATCTACAATTAAACCTAACACTACACTATCAATAAATTAATTAAATACAATACCTACAAATAAATACAATGAAATAAACTAACTAAGTTACAAAAAATAAAAAAATATTTACAAACATTAGAAAAATATTACAATAATTTTAAACTAATTACACCTACTCTAAGCCCCCTAATAAAATAACAAAGACCCCCAAAATAAAAAAATGCCCTACCCTATTCTAAAATTAAAATAGTAAAAGCTCTTTTACCTTACCAGCCCTGAAAAGGGCCCTTTGCGGGGCATGCCCCAAATAATTCAGCTCTTTTGCCTGTAAATAAAAAACATACAATACCCCCCCCCAACATTACAACCCACCACCCACATACCCCTAATCTAACCCAAACCCCCCTTAAATAAACCTAACACTAAGCCCCTGAAGATCTCCCTACCTTGTCTTCACCACGCCGGGTTCACGATCGATCCAGAAGAGCCTCCAATGTCTTGATCCAAGCCCAAGCGGGGGGCTGAAGATGTCCATGATCCGGCTGAAGTCTTCATCCAAGCGGGAGCTGAAGAGGTCCATGAACCGACTGAAGTCTTCTATCAAGCGGCATCTTCAATCTTCATCTTCAATATGCGATCAGGTTTGCGTGCGTGTAGGGTGTTAGTTTTTTCCCCCTCTTTCTTTGCTTCATTGACTTTTATGAGGGAATACGTTAATGCACGCGCAATATTCTTAGTTCTGCTTTTACATGCATCTGGTTAGCGCGTGAGCGAAAACAGTTTACTTTCAACTTGTAATACGAGCGCTACCCAACATGCTCAAAAAGCTTACTTCTAGCGGAGTTAGCGATCGAGCGGGAGGGTTAAATACAGCTCCACTTGTAATCTGGCCCTATGTTGGGTTACAAGTTAATACCACAAACAATATCCCCATTCACAGCACACAGCACCTGAGCTTCCAAGCTACCAAGCGTTGTTAATTATCCAAGACACAGCATCCACCCTGATATCAAAACTCCGCCAGTCAAGTCCTATCATTGAGACTTACTGTATGTCTGCAGTTTTTTCCTTTTATCCTACGGGCAGTCAAGGTCCTTCTCTACTGTCTTAGTATGTTCAGCTCCTGCTCCTTCCACATACACTACTTACAGCATGTTCAGCATATTTAGGTAAAACAGGCTCCACCTACTCCTTGACCCAATTCACCTGCAAATCGCAAAAGTGGATTCCCAATCTCCAAAGCTAGTGAACAAATAAACAAACTTGCGTGGCAGGGGATGAAAGCTTAAAAATATTCCTTTATTGCAAAAATTAAAAAGACATCACATTGTAAAAGGCCGGTGTGCAGCATCGGTCTTAATCGTATATGAGTAAGGTGCAAGCTGAAACGCGTAAGACCGATGCTGCACACCGGCCTTTTACGATGAGATGTCTTTTTAATTTTTGCAATAAAGGACTATTTTTAAGCTTTCATCCCCTGCCACGCAAGTTTGTTTGGGTTACAAGTTACTTTTGAGTATGAACCTACCACAGGGCATTTCTTAGATTTGATGAAAGGAGAGGTAATGACTATTGTTCATAGAAAGCCCATAACTAGGAATTCTTTGCTACATGTTCATATCTGCCATCTTAAAGGGATATGAATTACAAAATAAATGCTTGCATATAGAGCATGTGATTTTAAACAACTCTCTAATTTACTTCTATTATAAATGTGTTTTCATTCTCTTGGCATCTTTTGTTGAAGAGCAGGGATTTATGCTTAGGATCTGGCTCATTTCTTAATCACTATATGGCGGCAGTTTTGCAGGAATGTTATCCATTTGCAAGAGCACTAGATGGCAGTACTATTTCCTGCCATTTAGTGCTCCAGATTCCTACCTATGTATCTCTTAAACACGGAATATCATGGGAATTAGGCACATTTGATAATAGAAGTAAACTGGAAACTTTTTTTTTAAATGGTATGCTCTGTCTGAATCTGTCCGGTATGCTCTGTCTGAATCTGTCCGGTATGCTCTGTCTGAATCTGTCCGGTATGCTCTGTCTGAATCATGATATAAAATTGTTTGGTTTTACATCCCTTTAAGCATGTTCAATTTGCAGTTTCTATGTATCAAATGTAACTATTCTGCTTTGAATGTCAATAAAATAGATTGAAATGAACTTACTGAAATACTAAAGGAAAGAGGCTGAGACCCATCTGCTCATCTACTATACAAGTGCACGTCAATGTAGATTAGACTTGTGCACGGCAAAAAAATGTGTTTCGTTTCGGACCGATTCGGATTTTTTCAAATTTAGTTTTCAGATCGATTCGAATTCGGAAACATTCGAATGTATTCGTTTCGGATGTATTCGGTTCGGATTTGATTCATAAATTCGGAAGTTCGGTATGTGTTAGGTGGGATGTGCTGTGTATTAGACTAGTATTATGTACTTTATATTAGGTGTAACCCATCTGAATCAACATAAGTACCAACCTCACAGGTACCAGCTACACAATATGCACAGAGCTAGGAGAGGTATATAACCTAATATACATACATACACAACACATCCCACCTAAGTACCAACCTCACAGGTACCAGCTACACAATATGCACAGAGCTAGGAGAGGTATATAACCTAATATACATACATACACAGCACATCCCACCTAAGTACCAACCTCACAGGTACCAGCTACACAATATGCACAGAGCTAGGAGAGGTATATAACCTAATATACATACATACACAGCACATCCCACCTAAGTACCAACCTCACAGGTACCAGCTACACAATATGCGCAGAGCTAGCAGAGTGATATAACCTAATATACTGTACAATACTAGTGTAATTGTGATTAGTCCATGGCCATTCAAATGTAACAAATAAATCCAAACTAATTCGAATTTATTCGTTACAAATGCATTCGGATTGGTTTAGTTTTGTTGCTAAGGTAATTCAGAAATTTGAATCGATCTGAATCTCCGAATTTGACAAATTCACCTGAATTTCGATTCAGAGCGAAACAAAACCCACATGGCTAATATAGATTTCCAGAGATAAAAAGTTGTGAAACCCAGGTTATATGTGGGTTATATTATTTCCACAATTTTGTTAAAAGATAATAAGAATTCTTGGCACTTTTATAAAGGAACTTCTAAATCTATTAATAATAGGTATAAGGCTTGTGAACATATATGTGGTACTAATTTATTTAAATCTTATGTGACTAGAGAACCTATAATGTTCTCACCTGCATACATTGTTTTATCTTGTTTGTGGCATACCTTATATATTATACATCATCTGCAATACATAGGTATTGCAAACAGGAAAGTACAGACTAGAACCCAAAATAATATAAAATTGTTAAAATATTGCTTAAAATTATAAAGAATGTAGTTTAAAGGACCGTTTAATACAGTAGAATACTAAAAAGACAATGCAATTCAAATCTGAGTCTCAAATGAGTAGTAGATTTTTTTTCTGACAAATTTCAAACACCTAGATTACAAGTTGTATATGTAATATTTTAATAACGCGCTTTAAGATTACTACGTTTTCATGTGCACTAACCCTAATGCGTTAAAATCTAAATTGTGAAACGCATATTTCTTCTATAAGATACGACGAGTCCACGGATTCATCCTTTACTTGTGGGATATTATCCTCCTGCTAACAGGAAGTGGCAAAGAGCACCACAGCAGAGCTGTCTATATAGCTCCTCCCTTGACTCCACCCTCCAGTCATTCTCTTTGCCTACTCTAAGTACTAGGAAGGGTAAAGTGAAAGAGGTGATAAAATGTTAGTTTTTATTTTCTTCAAGCAAGCAACGCCAAGTACTAGTGCATCTAATTCTTTCACCCTGCAAGATATGGCCGCAGTTATGTCTACTACCCTCACTGAGGTTTTATCTAAACTGCCTGGGTTGCAGGGGAAGCGCAGTAGGTCGGTGTGAGAGTAAATGCTGGGCCCTCTGACGCTTTATTAGCCATCTCCGATGTACCCTCACAATATTCTGAGTTGGGGGTGAGGGAATTGCTGTCTGAGGGAGAGCTTTCTGATTCAGGAAAGATGTTCCCTCAAACAGACTCAGATATGACAGCTTTCAAATTTAAGCTAGAACACCTCCGCTTGTTGCTCAGGGAGGTTTTAGCGACTCTGGATGATTGTGACCCTATTGTAATTCCACCAGAGAAATTGTGTAAAATGGATAGATATCTAGAGGTTCCTGCTTACACTAATGTTTTTCAGGTCCCTAAGAGGATTTCGGACATTGTTACTAAGGAGTGGGATAGACCAGGTGTTCCGTTCTCTCCCCCTCCTACTCTTAAGAAAATGTTTCTCATATCAGACACCATTCAGGATTCATGGCAGATGGTCCCTAAGGTGGAGGGAGCTATTTCTACCCGCGCTTAGAGTACAACTATACCTATTGAGGACAATTGTGCTTTCAAAGATCCTATGGATAAAAAATTAGAGGGTCTTCTAAAGAAAATATTTATACATCAGGGTTTTCTTCTGCAACCTATAGCGTGCATTGTTCCTGTAACTACTGCAGCTGCTTTTTGGTTCGAGGCTCTTAAGGTTGAGACCCCATTAGATGATATTCTGGATAGAATTAGGGCTCTCAAGCTAGCTAATTCTTTCATTACAGATGCCGCTTTTCAACTGGCTAAATTAGTGGCAAAGAATTCAGGTTTTGCCATTTTAAAGCGTAGAGCATTATGGCTTAAGTCCTGGTCTGCTGACATGTCATCAAATCTAAGCTTTTAGCCATTCCTTTCAAGGGTAAGACCCTATTCGGGCCTGAACTGAAAGAGATCATTTCAGACATCACTGGAGGAAAAGGCCATGCCCTTCCTCAGGATAAGACAAATAAGATGAGGACCAAACAAAATAATTTTTGTTCCTTTCGAAACTTCAAAGGTGGTCCCTCTACCTCCTCCCCTGCTGCAAAGCAGGAGGAGAATTTTGCTCAATCCAAGTCAGTCTGGAGACCTAACCAGACTTGGAATAAGGGTAAACAGGCCAAGAAGCCCACTGCTGCCACCAAGACAGCATGAAGGGTCAGCCCCCGATCCGGGACCGGATCTAGTAGGGGGCAGACTTTCTCTCTTTGCTCAGGCTTGGGCAAGAGACGTTTAGGACTCCTGGGCTTTAGAAATCGTGACCCAGGGGTATCTTCTAGACTTCAAAGATTCTCCTCCAAGAGGGAGATTTCATCTTTCTCGATTGTCTGTAAACCAGACAAAAAGAGAAGCGTTCTTACGCTGTGTAGAAGACCTATATACTATGGGAGTAATCTGTTCAGTTCCAAAAGCAGAAGAGGGGCAGGGGTTTTACTCCAATCTGTTTGTGGTTCCCAAAAAAGAGGGAACCTTCAGACCAATTTTAGATCTCAAGATCTTAAACAAATTCCTCAGAGTCCCATCCTTCAAGATGGAGACCATTCGGACTATTTTACCAATGATTCAGGAGGGTCAATATATGACCACCGTGGATTTAAAGGATGCGTATCTTCATATTCCTATCCACAAAGATCATCACCAGTTCCTCAGGTTCGCCTTCCTGGACAAGCATTACCAG
Source organism: Bombina bombina (assembly GCF_027579735.1). Classification (NCBI taxonomy): domain Eukaryota; kingdom Metazoa; phylum Chordata; class Amphibia; order Anura; family Bombinatoridae; genus Bombina; species Bombina bombina. The sequence continues at coordinate 1,271,553,139 of NC_069500.1, forward strand.
TTTGTGGCTCTTCCCTTCGGGTTGGCCACAGCTCCCAGAATTTTCACAAAAGTCCTAGGGTCCCTTCTGGCGGTTCTAAGGCCGCGGGGCATAGCAGTGGCGTCTTATCTGGACGATATCTTAATTCAGGCGTCAACTTACCAACTAGCCAAATCTCACACGGAGATCGTGTTGGCTTTTCTAAGATCTCACGGGTGGAAGGTGAACGTAAAAAAGAGTTCACTTATCCCCCTCACAAGAGTTCCATTCCTGGAAACTCTGATAGATTCGGTAAACATGAAAAATTTTCTGACGGAGGTCAGGAAATCAAAGATTTTAACCACCTGTTGAGCTCTTCATTCCTCGGCCATCAGTGGCTCAGTGTATAGAGGTAATTGGACTAATGGTAGTGGCAATGGA